>NC_086290.1:30531226-30846715 GCF_963924245.1 Chroicocephalus ridibundus
CTAGATGTGACTTTGGGGCAGCTTCCTCCCCAGGAGGCATGGCTTAAAAACACAGTCTCTTTTAGTGGCAGCCACCTTGGGGCCAACCTCAGCTGCTCCTCGTGACTGCTCTGACACAGTTCACCTCCTTGGATCTGCTGGTGGGTGTCTTGTGTGAATGCTCCTTGCCCATTTAGGCCAAAATGGGCTGCCTTGGTGAAGGCTTTGACATGCATTACGCTGGGAACAGCTCATTCTCCCAATGTAGACTACGGTGTGCTCACACAGAAAACTCATCTGACTGAGTCATCTTGTGTGGTCATCATCAGTGAGGAGAGGGCCATGAAGAGCTGGGACTGAGGTGGAGCCAACCTGTTGCAGAGATGAGACAGCATGAACTCACCCAGGGAGGCTGGCTCCAACCTCCTGCAGGAATCTGAGTTTACAGAAGGGCAGAAAGCTTTATATCCACCTCCCATTCCTCAAGATCGTCTTGGCCAGCTGGGCCACACTGAACCTGTGACTCTACATGCTATTTTATTACTTGAAGAGAAACTGAAGAAAAGTATTGTCTCAGGTGGCTTCTACCAGCTGGTTATCCTTCATTCAGCAAACGTGTGTTCTGGGTAGTTTGTGCTGTGAGGCAGAAGGTGCTGTGAGAAAGACTAAGGGCAGGGTATAGATGCCAGAAGCGACTAGCTCATGTCCCTGCACTCACCCAACATACTTGGAGTCCCAAAGAGGTGTCTATGATCCAGAGGCCCCCCTTCTTGTCTGAATATACTGTTCCTATTTGAATGGCAGCCCTCCTGCCTGGAGCAAGTCAAGGTTTGCATATGCTGGAGCCAGTGCACTCTTTTCCTCGGCGTGGTGTGCCATGGTCCAGAGGTAGCTGGCTGGGGGGCCCAGCAGCGAGCAGGGGTACCCTCTGAGAGACTGAGCATGCAGCCTCTGCTGAGTCCTTCCCCAGCCTCTGCACAGAGCCGGATACTCAGTGATCCTGGCTCCCTGAAGCTGAAGTCATTGGCAAATGATTGCTGTAAATGTGGCAGTGGTAAATGATTGTGCTGTACACAGAATGGCTGACTGACTGAATAGCTGACTGTCATGGCGGTGATAACAATAGAGCTCATAATGTTAATTTGTATGAATTCGTTCTGCATAGCGTCTTGCAATATGCACAGCTCCTGAGTACCTTTTCTTTTGCATCCTCTCATCTTCTCCTAGGAAAACTAGCTGTATGGAGAGTGGATTGTTTTACTACTGCAAAAAAGAAAAGCGTAAGAAGATGGAAATAAATGTATTGACAAGTGAAACGAATAAATGTTCTTCTTGCCTGCACTATATAGAGGTGTTTGACATACCAAATTATGACATAACTGTAGGAGTAATGGTTGCAGCTGTTGCCTTTGTAAAATGATCTGCAATACCACATGCTAATAAGTAAGACAACATGTCTAAGTCATTTTATACGGTGCCAGAAGACTAATCCCATGCCATGCATGCACAGTGCCAAAAGTGGTCATATCACAGCAGTAGGATCAGTCCTGGAATAATCACATCCTTAGGAAAAAATCCTCTGTGTAATACAATGAAATCCCACTTAAACAAGTCAACCTTGTGAATCTATTAGAGCAGCATCCCCAGAGTACTGCTACCGTAGCGTGCTTCTAGCACAAAGTGGAACACTCATGTGTAAAAATGAAGACAGGAGCAGAATATTTACTCAGGTGAAAATAGGCTTCTTTAGGGAATCCTAATGAGGAGAGAGACAGAAGAGCTGCAGTTCCCATAAGGAGGATTGCAAAACCTAAAAACACTTGTATGCAGCCAAGCTGTCAGGCCGGTTCTGCGCCCCTAATCCATACAGAACTACCCTTGTCTTCTTCAGGAATCATCTTTGAGCTAAGATGGGGGATCATCCCCCTAATCTAAAGAAGTTCAAGTCCTTGCTGCATTTTCCAATTCATACATTCATCCTGAATAGGAACAGGATGTCAGAAAGTCCCGAGGCAGCTTTGCAAATCTCATCCTTTAAACCTACAAAATCTGGATTATTTTTTCCCCTGTGTACTTTGTATTAGCTCTAAACACCACCTTTGAAAAAAATGTTTTTGACAACTTGCTTCTAAGTATCACTACACGTATAAATCTGAGAAATACATGAAAACTGCCTATTTATTGGATAATGAGACCAGCCTAGCTAATTCAGCTGTGCAACACAGACAGATGTGATTTCCCTAATACCTGGAGCTTAATAATTGCAGTATGTTAGGGCACATCTAAGCTTCCAAACCACAGCAGGTTTTTGTATATCCATGCAGAGTGTTGTCCGAGTGTTGTCCAAATTCCTTGCTTTTCTTCCACAGAATGGTATTTATTACATCTATTTGCTGTCACAAAGCATAGGAGGAAGTTTATAAATAATCATGTTGGTCAGACATCCTCAGGGTCTCTTAAACAGCTGCTGAGATTTCCATTTTGAAGGAAAGCTGGGGGATTTGAAGAGGCTGGAGCCAGACCATTCATGGGACTCCTCTGCTTTCCTTGACAGGGGGAAAACATGACCTTGAATAGTTTCCTAGGCACAGACAAGCATGCGTCCACCAATACTTGGAAACTCATCCTCTACTGCTGTCTGCTGCCAGCCTGTTGCTTACCAGTTGGTGGTTTGTAGTTCATCTTTGGGGCAGTAGCAATGGAAGAGGGTGCTGCCATCAAAAGACTTCTGCACTCTTCTCCCATTCATCTCCAGTTTCAGGCTGGGCAATGAACAGTGTGCTGTTGCACAGGATACACAGTTAGGGACTTTCAAAATATCCTGGGATCAGCACTTGGACTGATGGTCCTTTCCTTCCCTTCCCTTCCCTTCCCTTCCCTTCCCTTCCCTTCCCTTCCCTTCCCTTCCCTTCCCTTCCCTTCCCTTCCCTTCCCTTCCCTTCCCTTCCCTTCCCTTCCCTTCCCTTCCCTTCCCTTCCCTTCCCTTCCCTTCCCTTCCCTCTGGTCCTCTTAGGTCCTGTAAACCAGACCTGTAAACTATACAGATCTGGATAGATCTCTGAGGCAGGAACCTTTGTAGTTCTGAACGTTTTTCTGCCTTGAGAAGTACAGCCTCTGTATCCATGGTCTGTCTGCAGCGATTTCATGGAAAATTCATCCCAATTCAGTGAACAGTTAAAGGACAAATACAATTTCTCTCTTTTTTCCCCCAGTATGTTTACGGATCACAAGAACCTGCCAGCCTGTCCTAGTAGGGGTGCACAGGGTGTGAAGACGGGTGAGGCAGATTTCCAAGGAAAGCAGCGTGGAAAGCAAATGCGTTCTCACAAGTTTCAGCACATGCTGTTTCCAGACAGGGTTTGGTAACGTTATAAATGAACAGGTGATTTAGGACAAAAGTTTAGGAAGGTTCCCTATGTACGCAGAGATGACATATTTGCCCAGTGAGTCGCACGAGTTCTTTTTTGCCCAAGCAGCTCCTGAATCATCTGTACAGCTGCGTATAGAGTATGGTGGAGACTTCAGGCCTCTCGGTAGTCCTACTGTAGAGATGACACTGCTATTCCAGAAATTCCCCTAAACAGATGGCCTCTGCAGACCAGAAGTCCTATAAATGCCTTGGAAGTATGTTAATCGGTTTTGCATGCAGTAAATAGAATTTATTCAGGATGGAACGTTTTGTGGCTTAGTCACTGAAAACAGCTTGAAATTATTTATTGGAGAAGATTTTTGTTTGGGGGCCAGGACAATGGCTGAGAAAGATCGGATCATTTTCAAAAGTGAATAAATCTACCCATACGGATTTTCTTTCTTCATACCCCTCTTTCCCTCATTACTCATTTTTCTGTCGCTTTGTCTGTTGTCTTGATTTACCATAGCTTTTCCCAAAGCAAATTTTCTAAGAGAATGTCAACTAATTAATTATTGTTTCAACATCATTTTTATTGCAGACCTTTGACCTCTTGGCACGTCTGCAAAGCATTCTGATGCATTTCACATTTGGTTAGTAAATATTTCTTTCAAACAATAAATTGAGAAATAAAGGAAAGAATGCATTGTCTTTCAAAAAAAAAAAAAGACACTAGAGGGGAGATAGATAGAGAAAAAACATAGGCCAAAGTCACTAATCAGAGAATAAACACAGATCAATGCATTAGGTCCCATGAAAAAATGGAGTGGCAGTCTCTATACCTAGTACAGAGTAGAAAGCAACACGACAAGTAGTATTACTCTACTATTTTTTATAATTCACTTTATTTTACTGCCTTTTGTTCCTTGACTCCCCGTGTGAGTGTACATGCTCTCTCTGGAGTGGCACCATTTATCTTTACCCTGGTGAGGAGGGGATCGTTCCTTGCTGAGGCTGACGCGCCAGTGCAGCACTGCAAATTAGCGGTAACTGCTATTCACCAAGTGATGCATCTGGCATTTCATTTTGGAGGCCCGATCAGCATCCGTCTGCCTGCTCACCTTTCTGCCTGCCTCCAAGCCCTGGCCAGAGAATGCAAAATCCCAGCACAGAACTCTTCTCTTGCAGAACGTGGCAGAATCAGCTCTCTGCAGTCATGGCAGTCTAAGTGCCAGGAAAGAGGAGAGAATACAGCCTCAGTCCTCAAAGTCTCAGAACTATATTCTGGTGTCTGAGCATCATTTTATGTCCTTGACCCAGTTTGATGAGAGAGTGAGACACCTCTCAAAAGCCTCCAACGATCTGAGTAAGGCACTGTATGATAGGGAGTAGGAGGCATCAAGTCAGGACATTGATGTCTATCTGAATGCAGCCCTGGCGGCAAAGTCCCAATTTCTTTGTGAAGCTGAATGTACTGCCTTGGCTGCATTTTACCCAGATTGAGGGCTTGATGCCACTCCAGCTCTCCTCCAGCTGCTCGTCCCATGCCCGTCCTCATACCCGCCAAGCAGGTGTCTGGCCTTGTTCAGTCAGGCCATCCCAGATCAGCATGATTGTTTCTTCAGAGAGATTTTTTAGCCAGATTATTTGCTTTGACTAGATTAATTCATTTGACTTGATCTGATTTCAGAAGTTCCTCAGAAATCTGATGAGGTTAGGACTATCTACTTTGCCTTATTGCCATACGTCCTGGGTTCCTGTGCCCTTGAAGTGGATCCAGCTCTCCTCTGGCAAGTTGCAGACTCCTTTTGCTTCTATTTTTTTGCTGAAAACTGTGGGGAGAGGGGAAAGAATGAGAAGACAAAGCAAGGTTTCACAAGCTGTGGTCACAGTGGTCAGGCCGTATGCAGAGAATAGTCTATCAGCCAAAGCACAGGGCCCCGTGCCAAGCTTTCTGGATCCTTTTTGTCAGTTCTCCTACACATTTCCTGGAGGATTTTGAAGGAATCATTTAAGCTGAATTGGGCATTTGCATCCAAAAGAGCAACTAAAGTAGCTTGATTTTCAGAGGTGCTGAAAGCTTACAGCTTCTGTTCAAAAAAGAAAGGTTGTGGGGTTTTTCAGAGGGCAGGAAGTGCCTGCCCTTAGAGCCCCAGTTTCCTCATATGGTCTTCATCTTCCTTCGCCTCTGCTTTCCACATCTGTAGACTAAGGAGAGCAACGGCTAACTCAGAGGGCTCAGAGAGAGTTAATTCAGTAATGTTTGCAAAGTGCTCTGAGATCTCAGATGGAAGGCACTATATAAATGCAAAGTATTATTTTATGAAGATCAGTTAGTAGCACTTCATCATTTCAAATGGCACCAATTATACACAATGTACATTGATATATACACTCTATTTTCATAAAGTGCTGCTGCATTTGATTCAAACTTATTTGCAGTCTGATAACTACACAGATATTAATAATGCTAGGAGGAAGAGAGTTTTGCATAGTTTATCACTTGTAAAATTATTTTCCAAGCATTGTTTTGTATGCATTGAATGCCAGATGCACCAACCTGTGCACTGGCCTGTGCGCAGGGCCCTTGGACTGTTCCGGTGACACAAAGCAGCCATAAACCCTTGTGTCTGTTTTGTGTCACCAAAGTAGGGGTGTAATAGCCAAAATGTGTTTGCCAGTGAAGCTGGATCTGGACAGGTTCAGTCTGTAAATGGTGATAGGTGAGATCTTTTGAATACAGTAGTTTTTCCTTAAAGACGTAACTACAGCTTTCTGCAAATGCAAAGCCTCAACAGATACTTCAAATTAAGACCATGTATATAATCTCCTGTCCATTTTCAGTACACAATAGCATAATTTACCCAGGTCCAATAAAAACATCTAGGGATGCCCCCCCCCCCCGCACAAAAGATAAGCACTGTTTCTGTAGCTTTGCCAGTCCTTTCTTTTTCAGACTGTGCATATGGCATCACTAAAAAAAGCTACCAAACCATACGGCTAAACTCAGAAGCAGTGTGCAATTTTGTATGTCCAACATTAATTTCTCTGACAAGACACTGAAAGGCAAACCATGAGTTTTCTTTCATCCTCTCACCTCTGTCTCTGTGAGTTGCATCTGTATTCCCCCATCGTATTCTCAGCCTTTGCAATTGTTTTAGAAGACTTATGATATTTGGTGCTCTTTCTTTTTGTCCCTTGGTTGGCACACTGCAGAGAAAAAGCCCTCAGGCATCATGGTTGTTGAACAGCTGGAGAACTTGAGCTAATGTGTCCCAGTGGCTTCTGAACTGACATAGGTAGGCCTCATTAATCTGCCTTTAACCATGTAGACACACCTGGTGTGCTCACAGCCTTTAAAACATAGCTAAACAGCACTTGAGGACAGAGGCGAGCCAACCCTGCACGTCACCTGTCAGAATTTTCCTATGGTCAAGAGCCACTAGACCTACCCCCTGTTCCTAAAGAGCAGGAAGATGCGCAGCATGGGGTCCAAGAAAGGGGACAAGTCCCACTACTCCTTCAGGTACCTCTCCATTCTTTGCTGGCCCAGCAATGGCTGCTGGCTGCTTATTCCTAGAGCAGAGGTTCAGATGACCCAGCACATTGTGGCCTTGCCACAGGTGGGAGCTGCCCCTAAACCCCCTGGAAACTACATTTAGCTGTAGAACCACAACGCAGTCCCTCTGCCTGCTGGGTCCTGACAGCCCTGTGCACAAGGGCCATGGTCGGAAGCTGTGGCTGTGTTGGAGGAGGGAGGTGAGGTGCCTGGAGAGGGTCCTAGCACCCTGCGAAGTCAAGCACAGATTTTGCAACTAGGCACCATCCCTTGCTAGTGCAGGAGGCAGTGAGAAGATGATGTTCATATGTCTCTGCTGGAAGTCTTTGACTCTGTGTTCTTAAAGACACAGATAGCAAGCACAGAGGGCACTGGCACCCTGCTGATTTGAATTTGCAGTTCACTTGAGCTCGGTTTCAAAAAAGCCTTTCATTTGAGTACATAACATATCAACTTCCCCACTACCTCACATGCAATTTAAGAAAAACTATTCAGAGCTTTGTAACCTCTCACAGTGGTTCAGACAGTCCTAGGCTTCAGAAAATATCTGGGAATATACAAAGAAATTATATCTTCAAATTGATGTGTTTTCATCAGGTTCTCTCTGCATCTGAGAGTTGTACTGTTTGTGAGCCTGATCTATTTGAAGACAGCTGCATAATTTAAGTTATTGATGGAAGTATCTGTAGGATAAAGATTTTTGGTTTCCCCATTTTTTCTCAGCTGTATTTCACTCCCTCGCTTTGAGTCCCTGCCAGCACGGTGGGCTTAAATATTTGATGGCAAGAAAATTGTTTTATTTAGCTTATAGTCGAGCGTAAGACTTTTCTAGCAATGGAACTACAAAAATCATCTTTGCATAAGATCTAGAGTAGAAGGGTTTTATGTGCAATTGCACAACATGACAAAATGTTCAGATCATAGAAGTGAAGGCTGGCGATTGACACAGCGGCAGCAAAGTGAAGTCCAAGGCATAAACCAAGAGCAAATGGCAGCGTGGCAGATGCAGGCTGTGCATGAGAAGTGAGTGGGCTGTGGGTTGAAATGGAAACCTCTGAAAACCTGTCAAATTTATTGGTGATTTCACACCTAGGAGTAAATCTGCCATAGTTTCTAGGAATGGCAAGGGGCGCCTGCAGCTTTTTTGAAGTGGGACATCCTGACTTCCTTCAGGCTGAGTGCTGGAGGTGCTCCTGACCCTCAGGTGACCAGGCAAAAGTGGAGTCGTTTTCCAAAGGGCTGAGTGGCCGCAGCGGTATTTGCAGATCCTCAGCATCTTTTAATTCCTTGCCATGTAAAGAGGAGTACTCAGCTCAAGTGTGAATTAATTTCAGTACTTCTGTGCATAGATAACTTTTTATGCCAGATTTTATTTTATTTTATTTTATTTTATTTTATTTTATTTTATTTTATTTTATTTTATTTTATTTTATTTTTTATTTTTTTTTTATTATTTTTTTTTATGGATGTACTGTATTTCTAAACACTATAATCCAATATCTTCTGAAAAAAAGTGTTTCAGACAGGGGAGGGAACAGTGTGCAAAGTTCATTTTTCAGTGCTTCCCTCTGCTGACCTAAGATATAAATCAGGAGTAGATAACAAATGTATACCCTTAGTCTAGATTTTAATGGGTACACCTCCACACAGAAAAATTTGCCATGCTGAACACTTGCTTCCTTAAGAGAGGCCCAGTGTAGAAAACTGGAATGTTACAACACATGAAATAATGGAATAAAAATGCCCTTCGCCATGTTTGCTTATTACGCACTTTGATCAAACCAATCCTATTAGTTTGCTTCCAATCTTTTAATGAAGCTGCTGTGTGCATAGCTTTAGCAGGCGGTACTTGATGCATTTGAAAATAGAGAGCTTCTGGTTGGTCAGGGCTCAGAAGCAGAGGCCTTTCACACTGAGTTAAGGCAGTAATTCCCAATGGGCAGCACAAGAGCAAGAATTCATATCTTTTTTCTCTAGCTGGCATTGGCTGTGAAAGGATGCAGCCACGCAGGGTCAGCTGCAAACAGCTGCAGCAGTTCAAGATGTAAGTATGTTCCAGCTGCTCATTACTGCCCGTCAGCTGGAGGTCAGCAAGCAGAGGGTGGAGAACTGGAGGCTGGGCAGAAGGACGTCATCTCCTGTTCCACTTCCATACTTAAGCCGTTAACAGTCAGCAAGCTCGGTTTGTCTAAATTCCATCTCCACAACAGTAATTTTGGCAGCATGGTTATAATAATTAGTTGGTGACTAAGCAAAATGAGGAAAAGCTCAACAGACTTCAGCTGAAGAAAACCCTGATTAAATCTGAAAAATTGAATGTGGAACTCAGAATTGAGTATGAGGAAGCTGGGTTGCCAGGGTGGGTGGTACAGCCTTGTACTCCAAGCATTTGGTTCCTCAATAGGTGACCTCGCAAGAAACTTTCACCTCTGTTCAAGTGAAAGCTTGGTCTTCCAGGCTTAACCACTGGGTGAACAGGAATCAGAGGGAACAATTCCCTTATTTGTTTGAAGGAACTATAAGACCTAGAAATGTAATGAATTACAGCAGGACCCAGATCAGACCTAGAATGCGCACAACTCGTTTCTCAGGCTTTTAATGCTTTTCTTCTTCAATTGGACTTACTGTGGTTTCAACTTATTTGAATCAAGCTTCAGATGTGTTTGGATTTATTCTATCTTGAATGATGCCATGTGATATTCCCAGGATTCAGAGAAGACTGTGGTATTCTCATAGTTATTTTAAACTGAATTTTAATGGGAAAGGTGACATGGATTGTCACACAAATGGAAATTGCCATGGCTACCAATAGTGCTAATCCAATGCCATGACTGACTAATCCTGACCTCATTGTGCTCAATAAAGAACTAAGAAAAGATTTCTGCAGGTTGGTTGGTTTTCCAGCTATGATACCAGCAGCTATCTAACCCGATACAGCTTGAGGAATTTGCATGGATTATGAGCATGGATTGAACAGCGTCCCAGAAAGCTACTTTTATAAATAATGCCTTTTGAAGATCACTAACAGAGTGCAGCACAGGGCTAGCTCGTCTGAGCTCTGGGATGAAATGGAGACCTTATGCTCCCCTCTTTCATACAAGAGCACAGGGACAAGATCAACATACCAATTACTGCAGGAGGTATTGCATCAACTATCAAGTTAATGAAATTAAACAAGTCCCTGGAGCTGGCTGATTTTGCTGCTTCATTACTAGACCTTTTGTTCAGATTGTGTTCCATGAGATCCTGAACTCAGTAGCTATCAGCCGAGGAGCCATCTTAGCACAGAGATTTTGGAGTAGGTGCAAGTCAGGCCTGAAATCCAAGCAGCTGGAAGGTTTTGCAGCTGCTTCATCAGGCTGCGTGGCTGGATCCTGTACAGTGCTCTGTGTGTGCAAGTGCAGAGAAGAAAACGATGAGCAGGGCAGGGAATTCAGCAAGCAGCAACGAAACCACTGCTGTGCGGAGGCCAAGCAGCTTGTCCTTAGAAGCAGGAGTAAGGCCAAAGCTGGGGCTGCATGGCTCAGAAGTTCATTTGCATTCCGCGAATCCACTTTAAAGCTGTTGTCTCTTCAGGGATACCGTTCTACGACTGTATTCCCCTGGACTCCAGGTTGTGAAAGAAGGCCAGAACAAGCCCTACATGCTCCCAGAGTCCTCGAGGGCTGCAGGAAGACTCTCGCAAAAGCATTTGCCTGGTTGCCTTGGCCCATCACCCAGGGATTAATTTCATGAGGACCTTGAGACTTCTTTAGTTTCGGCTCTTGGAGTTATGCCTACTGCTGCATGCTGGCACTGCTCAGAGATGGCCTCTGCTCTCCCTCCAGTCTCTGAATTCGTGCAATTTTCATTTTCTCCTTTCGCTTTAAAGCACAGTACCAGTGTGCAGACTGCAAATGAACAAGAACACATCAATGTCACAGGCATAGAGAGTTCCTACACAAAATAAAATCTTTCACTTTGAATAAGCTCTAAACATTGTTCTGCAAAACATGTCCCTTACCAAAATGCTCCCTATTTTACCAGACATTTCTCTAATTACCCTTCTTGCACAGCAAATGTGGAAAGATGTTGGGGAACTGCACTGTACTCAGGGGCTCTCCAAATTATGGCAAGATTTGAAGGGAAAATGAAATCCAAAGGTTTCCCTCCTGGTTCCTAGCGTAGCCTTTCACCTGCTCTCTTCCTCCTTGCCCCAAAGCTGCTAACACTTGTCCAGCATGTCCAGCATTTCTGTGCATAAAAATACTGGTATATTTAAATTATGTATTTGTTTATTTATTTTTTTCAGAACACAGTGACAACGAAACTAGACTGACACTGTCTGCACAAGTCAGGCAGGAATAGTGGACCAGTGGACAGACATCTGAGCTACTGAAATAACACTCAAGAGGTAAGTGCTGAGCATCTGTCCAGGTGTGGAGCTGCCTCTCGGTTCAACAGATTTCTCAATGGCACTTTCATTCCTCTATATCCGTTTTTTGCTAGCCTGAGGAGAGCCATCTCTGTGCTCAACTCCTGTCAGAAAAGATGAGCTACACTGCTGATTATTTGCTGCTGGGAAAGTCATTCTAGTGAACTGTAAGAAAAATCATCTGCCCGGGAGTGCTGTCGACTGCAGAAACACACAGATCTAAAACAAAGACACGCACACACACCTTGACCAAACCTGCTGATTTGGGACAGTGAATGTAGGCGATTTCAAAGGGGAGTAGGGGTGGGGGTTCCAGTACCCATGGAAAATAAATTGGAACTGGGTACCTAATTATATTATCTTTTATGAAAATCCCAGCCAGCATCTGGAATTCTGTGCTTTGTCAAAATTATGCCACCAATATACTTCTCTTTTCATGCATAAAATACTTGAACATGTCTGCCAAAACTATTCCTCTTACCTACCTCCCGTGGAGCTCCCTGGAATTCAGTCAGTCCTCAGGCCAGGCTGTGTGAGAGATGGAGTAGACAGTCAAAGAAGACCTCTCTGTTCATGCGTCTGGATTTCAGTCAGTCTAACATGCAAGCCTGTTTGGTGGAAATGTGCTGTTTGGTCATGCCTGTGAAATGCCACTTGCTCTGCAGGAATAATTGGCTCACTGAAAGGGGACTTGGATGACACTTTAATCGGGTGGCGGGAGGGTTTGCCCAACAGTGTCAAATAGTGCTCTCAGCTCAGAACAGGGGCTGTATCATCTGTTTGGAGCGTAAGATGCAAGAGCTCTTTTAAAGCCAAGGAGGGGAAGGAAGGGGAGGATATGAAATGGGATAGTAAGGAAGTACTCTGACCCATGAGGCCAGAACGGATGGAGAACCATCCCAAAACATCAACTGACAGCTTGTGGTGGCTCAGGGAGGCAGCCAAACACAGTCTGCAGCTGATATCAAAGGTTCCCAGCGACACTCTGAAGCACAAATTGTTTAGGAAGTGCTGCTTTAAAGTAGTCATCCTCCCTTTTTGCAATAGTTCTCTGCATGCATTGGAGTCAATGTGGGCTTGATTTGGATATCTGTTTGATTTTTTTTGTATACCATTCCTGAGAACATGGCTCAGACTTGGTTTTCAAAGTGAGGGCTTGATTTTTCTTAGTGCTCAGAACTCTAGTTGACTTCAAGAGGAGATGTGGCCGCTCATCTCTTCTGAAAATCAGGTCCATCTTGTGTGAGCATGTGGTTCTTTTTATTTGTCACAAAACTAAAAAGAAGTTTTGATGGAAAACAAGTTTTATATCTTCTCTTTCATACAGACAACGTGTAGAACTGCCCTTGGGGCTTTCAATATATTTACATGCTTTCACAATTAACCCTAATGGGACAAACGTGGCATTTTTTTTCTTCTCTGAGCAGATACACTCAAAGCTGCAAAACATCCAGTGTTTAAATAGATCTCATTATATCAGCTACACCAAATCTCTCCTCTTTATATACAGAGGATTAGACTTCTTTTCACTGTCATGCAACATTAAAATAGGAAGGCATACACAAGGCTGACATGGATTTGACAAAAATTAATGATTTGTACATCACTTTAATGCTTTAAATCTGCAATTCATGTATGCTAATTAGGTCATAATGGGTCTGTTTGAGAACAGAACTGTCATCAGGCTGCTCTGGCAGCTTCTGGGAGCCGAGATACAGCCCTGCCTTCCCCTGGTTGGCTCCTGGAGCCTGTGCTGTAACCTGGCAGATCTATGACACCATTTTTTTCTTGCACAATTGTTTCCTGGATGTGGTGCTTTAATCTATCAGAGTTATGATGGCATATCTCAAATAGCGAGCTCCTGGATCCTGCAATACATCCTGGTGGAAACGGCATCCAGGCGCTATATCTCAGTGATTGATTCCTTGATTTTAAACTGTCACACTCTATCTCATAGGGCAGCTGTCAGCTTCCCAGATGCATGAAGTTGTATTTATGCAGCGTGCTATGAAAAAAAATATATATGACGATTTTATTTACAGATAAGTAAGGTTGTAAAACTTAGGAAAAACAAAAGGGGATTCAAAAACACGTCTATATTTTATTTTTCAGCTGAAAAGCCTGGCGTATCTCTCTGTTGCAGGAGAACAAAACTGCTCCCTTGTTCAAAGATCTCTTTAGTTTTACACCAGTGCTGCAAAGACAAAAGCTGTCACAACAGAGGGAGAGAAAGCCAGAAAGCACCTTCACAAATGGGACAACGGGAAGCAGCGCATCTTGCAAAACGATAATGGTGCAGAGCATTGTGCTGTGTGATAACATGAGCTGCTGTCTTTGCTGACAACTGTTCTTTACAGGTTCTACCAAAGCCCAAAGCTGCTTTATAGTTTGAACAAGGGTACTTTGTATGGAAATTCCACAAAGCATGTAGTAACAGAGGAGAAAGTTATGCCTTGCTGGGAGTTTCTTCAGGGAGAGTGTTATAGGTGTCATGGGGCTGATCCAAGCTGCCTGAGGATAGCTTGATCTTTCAGTCAGCTCCAGATCATAAAGGAGTATTTTCAGGAGACATACCACATTCTTTGTTCTAGAAAACTGTAAGAAAGCCTAAGTATAGATGAATGTTTAAAGATTATGGGATTTTAACAATGGTTCTGCAAGGAACGTTGTATTTTAAAAAATGTGGGAAGCAACAGGCCCAGGTAGCAACTGGATTCTTCTGCCTGTGGGACCCCTCTTTTTGACTCCTCTTTTGGCACACTGTCTTCAGTCTTGTTCTCCCTCTTGTTTCTTCTCTATCTATACACACGCACACACACAGAGACACCCATTCACCCATATTTATGGTCAGAACTGTACTTGTGGTGAGTGTGCATCTTCTACAGTCAATGAAATCCCATCCCATTATATCTACCTACCAGGATATCTACCAGTCAGGTCTTTCCTCGGCCTGCATATCTGTACTGTACCTTGTAAATGTGGGGTATTTTCATCACATTAACAGTAATAACACTGTTCCTCATCCATTTGTAACAGTTATTTTTAAGAAATACGGTCATGAAAGTTCATTTTCTCTGGCACTTTGCATGGTGATATGTAGAAGAAGCAGCCCTCCTGTAGCATGTCTTTTCCCTTGTAGAAAAGCACATTCAAAGCATGTCTTCAAGGCAAGGCAGCCCATTCATAATCTCACTTTACATTATAGTGAACAATCAAAATGAAAATATAGAAGGTCTGCTAGGCAGCATCTCCTGCCTACTTTGTAGACGGAGTGCCAGGGTACGTGCTGGATGATCTAAGAAGTGCTGACGTGGCCAATCTTGGAGTAGTAGCCCATTGTGACCACTCTGCAACACTTTTGTGCAAAGTGGTAATGTAGACAGTATGGACTACGGAATAGCTGTAGGTTTTGTACTGTTCCTCAGAGTCCCAACAGAGATTAAAGCTCTCCTGTGGTTGGTGCTGCATACTCATCGTAAGAGACGATCCCCCTCCCAAAGCTTGCAGTCAAACAGACAAGACAGATGAAAGACAGGAAGTAGAAGAGGCACACAGAAATGAAGTGATTTGCCTGAGGTCACACAGCAGGTCAGTGACAGAGCCAAGAATAAGAAGCCTTGCTACTTATTGCCAGCATGATGTCCATTGCCTAAAGCTATGTGCAGAATTTCTCTGAGGCTGAAATGCTCAGAGTCTTCTGCAGGGCCACTGCCAGCAGCAGAGTGCAGCTGCGCTGTTGAGCGATGGCTTTGACTTTCTGCAAGGGAGCTCTGTGCACGGCCTTTGCGGGGCCTGAGCACAGGGCAGTGCAGTGTGAGTTTGTGCGGCTGTCCTGGCACTGTCTCCACACTGATCTGGCAGCCCTGTTGTAACACTGAGGGGTAAGCACAGTCCTGGTGCCAAACAGAGTCTGTGTGCACGAGAGATGTTCTTCAAGTCATCACTACTAAATACAGTATTTGCCAACAGTGAGTTGTGACAATCTCCCTGTCTCCTTCCCCCTTATCTGGGCTAGCTGTGTTTTATTGATTGGCAAAAAGTCTTTCTTGTTGTGCTGTTGTTTAGTACTTATTCACGATGAAAAGAGAATCTTTCCTTTGCACAGGGAGACCAGAGACTGCATGCGAACTTGAAATATGTTTGTGTAGGGCCATCTTTCAAGAGCTTATAGTTAAGATGCTCTTCCATTGCTAATCCATGTCAGAACTGGCTTCCCTGTTGGAGTAAAATAAATAAAGCCAAATGCCTCTGTAGCCTAACAAGTATAATTCAGCGCAACACCGGGCAGGACAGAGACAACCTAATGACTTCTCCAGCTTTTGCTGGCTTTTCTGAATGAAGTTTGCTCCTGATAAGACAAGCAGCTGGAGGCAGGCCAAGGGAAGCTACAGGGAATCCAGACAGAAAGCTTTTGTCATAAGCATGGTTCAGATTGCCTTTGACTAGTGTGCTGAGGTATTATACGTATCATAATTGATTTAAGCCCTGGACCTTCTTGTCCTTGCTTAGAAGTTGCATGTCATGTGGTGCACCAGACCAGTGCAGGACTATGTAATGCAACATGAAATGTACATGGAAAGTACAAGGTGTAAAGTGAGAGCAGATAACAACATTAAGGTGTGACAGTATATGCTTAGTGATAGTCCTAATCTGAGAAAACAGGATAAATACAATCTTTAGTGTGTGTTCTGTTTGCTTTAGGTAGAAATTGCCTCCTGATTCTCTGGATACAACAAACTTGTCAGCACGCACATTAATGCCAGATTGATTTTTCCAGCAGTCCTTGTCCTACTCATCATTTCACATGTAAACATACTGAGAGACAAAATCCCCACATCTGCAGTGAAAGGCAGCAGCTCTTTCTACAGGGACTTGTGTTATTTGGTGAAGTTCACCATGCAGGACAGGAAATCCGTTGCTAAAGAGGCAGAGTGTGAAAATACTGGCCCAGTTTCAGTTCAGTTGTCCTCAGCGTCATCACTGATGTCTTCAGCGTCACCAGTGTCACACTCCTTGTGGCAAAAGCTGAAGTCAGCTTTTCCCAAAATTATGCTGGTATTTGGTATTGAACTGGAGACACCCTGGGTCTGAGTCCCACCAGTGACAAACAGCCATAGCAAACGCCAACCACTGCGTGTCGGCAGCGGCCGCCCAGCACGTGAGACACCTGCACTGAGCGGCACTTCTGCCTGAGCTCCTGCACTTTCTGTGGGTCCAATTCCAGCTTTTTTAGAAATGCCTTCCCCTGCTCAAGGAAACCAAGCGCCTTTTAAGATATGTCTGATGCTCTGCTTTCTCCTTCAATTCAGCTGCCTCCCATTTCTGCACCTCTGTCAGGCAGCCTTCTCCATATGCGTGTTGCCTGTCATCTTGCTCAGAAAATGCAACTATAAAGCATAATTAGTATTAATGATGTGAGAGATTGAGTTTCTTATTTTTATTAATTGCTGATTAATGCTTTAAATGTCTCTACCACTTACAAGGATTTTAAATTAAAAGTATTCCTTTCTGTAGTGTCTTCTCGGAGGGGGGCTCTTACTGACTGGCGCTGACTAGCCCAGAGTGTGCCATGAGGTTGTTTATATGTTCAGGTCTGTTACCACAAAACAGGGAAAACACTGACGGAGCTTGCTTAAGGGGGAAGAATTATTTCACAGCTAGCGCTGCATTGAGCTGCGTGTTTGGATTTTAAATAAAAAACATTGCTGTGGAGCTGGAGGGGCTTTGTGCGAGCCCCTTGGTATCATCATATCCTACAGGTGGAGGAGGATCTCAGCTTTTGTTGTATCTGTGTGTGTATGGAAGGAAGTCAGTGCCCTTTTCTCTGTTAAGGGAACTTCGGTAAACCAATCTCTAGGGCTACCAGGGAGCAGCCCTTGGCCCTGCTTTGACAGCTGGAGGCTGGGACAGTGTTCCTAGACGCAGTGTTGATGTACTGTTTAAGCATTTAACCTTGTGCGTCAATGTATCATTTTAGAAAACAATGTCCCCAGCTTCTCAGCCCAGCCCTGTGAATAGCAATGACTGCTAAGGAGTCCAGACGGTGACCTCTTTGGAAAGCAGAAGTGGTCACAGAGAACAGCACAAGGAACGTCCATTTTCTCAAAACCATACTTATAAATTAGATATGTAGGATAAAGATTCTGGCTGGGGGAGTATATGGGTATATCAATGTACTTATTTCACAGGAACAATTTCCTAATATACTGCACATGAAACATACCTCTGAATTGCATGAATTCATCTGTAGAAGGGATTGTATTGACATACTTGTTCACGAAGAGCAACCAACCTGAAAGTTCTTAGAGTGTCTGGACCTGCACCTAGAAACAGCAGTCCCGTCTTCTGTGTAGGTATCTGACAACAATGCTTTGCTACTGCTGCTTTGCAGTTTAATTCAGTTTCTGCATTCTGCTGCCAGTGTACAGGTCTTAGCTGGAAGAAGTAAATGCCTTGACTCACGGTGGTCAGCTGGGGCGGTTTAAGATGCTGTCATCTTCCAGTTATTTCTTATTATACCACAGCAGTTCACAGTAAGGGTGGTAGAAGGGAATATGTGCTGTCTCACCACCAGGGTCAATGCTGTGTGAAACCACTGGACCAAGAAATGATATGGTGAGGCAGAGGCTGGTGGTCCCTTCCAGATGTTCCAGAGCTTCTTGCCAGAGCTCTGCATCCCAACTGGAGGAGGGACTTCAATGGCAGTTTTCCACTGAGGTCAGGAAAATAAGTTTAAATTTTTCATCCCATGAGCACTGTATGCTAGGGTGAGACTGCACTTGCTGAATGTATTCCAAAGGCAGGGTGACAGCCTGCAGGAAGAAGCAATCTCTCGCTCTTTGCCCTCAGCTGGGGTGGGAGGCTTGCAGGAGTGTGATGGTGGTTGCAGGCAGCCATTATCCACATAATTTTATGTTATCCACATAAAAGGAGCTGTGGCTTGCAGGGTTGGACCTTCCCCAGGGGAGGGGGTGGGTTTATATGTATGTCTTCCTGTAGGTGAGTACTTCCCAATCTGAGGAGGGGACAGCCTGGCTGTTATTGCATATAAAGATTGCTACTGTGAAACTGCTCTTCTGCACTCTCTAGTAACTCCGAGGGGAGAAGTTTCACTCCAAGGATCAAAGTGTAATGGAGTGCATCACCCACCTGCCTGTCCTAAGCAGTGTGCTCTCATTGTCAATGAGTGGACTCATGAGCTTTCACATGAAAGATATTGCATTAAACCAAAATATTTAGCCTAAGGTTTTGTTTTGAAAGCATATATGGCCTCTAACTTAGCTCCTTGGTGACATCTCTAGTCTCTGTTTCAGATTTGTGGCCTTTCTGGGAAGACTCGGAACTCTGGTTTCAATTAATCTAAGAAGAGTTTGTTCTTTTCAATCTGATTCAGGCCACTCATGTAGAAAGAGATGTCCCTGTTAGTGGAAGTTGTGTGAAGTCTATTTCAGATCTAGAAAAATATGGTTCTGACAGGCCCATAACGGAGAAGGCCTCCTGGGAGGGCAAATGTGAAATAGCGGTCTGGCAGTGGGCTGCCCGAGGTGTTCGTAGGTTAGACAGCACTCGGGTCAGCTGTGCTCCCCAGCCCGTGCTCCGTGCTCTCAAAAATGCAATGTGGCCCTTTCCTTCTTGCTGTTATGATTCTTCACAAGAACTAAAATGACACATTTTCCAACCCATTTAACTTTTTACTTCATAGAATGTTTTAAAATAGTGGTTTTTTGACACGCTCGCAGATTTTAAGTTCACTAAATAAATATTCCTATTTTTTAAAGTCTTTTGATCTCTGTAAACGTGACAAATGGACCAGAAACCATAGGCAGTTAAGAGGGCTCTCAGATCCATAACGTGCATATTTAACTACAGGAGCAGCACACTGTCTGCAGATGTGTTTTAAGACAGAGTTGAGATCCCAAAGTTCTTTATGCTGGGACACATCTGGTCTTTCTCTCCCAGCTCTGGGACAAGGGCTGTCCCCTGCCTCCTACATAAGGATGGGCCCAAGATTGTCGCTAAACCCCTCACCAGAAATGATGCAGCCCCACTTCACCTCTGGGTGGGCAGAGTATGTCAGCCTCTCTGGGAGGGCTCCTGTCTGCTTGTTGGAGCCTGTGGCCCTGGGGGTGCACAGCACAGTCTCCCCCAGTACTACTCACGTTCCTGCACTCAGGTTGGGTTTATCCAAGTGGTGCACTGGTCCATAGGCTCTCAGCAGTCCGCCGGTGTTAAAATGCCTTTTAGCATGCACAAAATTGTGAGGGATGTAGGACTGCTTGCGGTTCTTAGTCGCATATTTGTCTTGTCACTCGACAGCTGGGGTGAAACACACATTTGTGATGAAAATGGGGGTACAAATGGACATTTTAGCAGTGTGTCTGGAGCTATTATGTTGACTGTCACCTGAACTCTTTGCCCTCCTCTGTGATAACTATGGGAGGGAATAATTTTCAGCATTCTCCTAAAATATTCTGGGTCTCGTACAAACAGTCTGATGTAAACTGATTTCAACTAGGAGCTATTAGAGAACACTGCAGAGCCACTCTGCAACGCCCCAGCCCAGCTTTTGTTTGTGCGGTGTGGATATTATCAGTGCAAGAAAAGCAGGAAATTCCACACCCTGCACTGGAAAATAAAGGAAGAAGTTGGATGACAATTTTCAGGCCATTTAGCAACAGATTTGTGATCTATTTTTTCTTTTTTCAAACAATGGCTGATAGATGGAGGCTTGTTTTTCTCTTTCATTACAACTATTCAGGAGTTACTTTCTTTTCATTGAGCATGTGCATGTGCGTGAATGTTTTACAAAAGCAGCAAATAAGGCTTTCCATGGGCCTATTTTTTCAGTCCTCCCCTTTTGCATGGTAACTAGAATTCAAATTCTGCAATGAATTGCTCAAAATCCAGGCATGCTTATGCAATGCTGACTTAATCAGTATTCTGCCTTTTCATTGGTAAACCCAGTGCAGCCTGCCCACGAGTTTAGTGTAGCTATTACAGAGGAAGAGGAAAAGAAATGCCAGCCAGTCCAAACACAGAATATTGAAAAGGTCAACAAAGTAGAGCATGCTGCTATGATTCATAGAGACTTTCAAGAGTCTAATATTTCATCTCATGACAAAGATTGTAATGAGAACTGAAAATGGCACAACATTAATTCATCTTTGTGACAAACACCATAATGAGAGTGGAAGTGTACAAGCTTCAAATATTCGTGCTGCTGGTCTGTGGTCCTTGTTCTGTAACAGGACACAAACCCCAACTGCTCACTTAAAAATAGAAATCTAAAACCAACAACTTCCACAGCTACTCTGGACAGCCTGTTACATGTTCTGATGCTAATGCAAGCAGAGAGCGGCACAAGCCTCCCAAAGGCACCCAGATCTGCTGTGTGCTGCCCAAGTACACGTGGCACACAAGCACATGGTCTGGTTGCCACGGCATGTCCATGCTGAACTGTGTAGGTGCGTGTGTGTTTGTACAGTTGTATAACAAACATGCTGTTTGCATCGGCTTATGTCCACAGTGGTAGAAACTCCCTTAGGTACTGGGAGTTGGCTGGGGACAAAGAAGATATAGACTGGATGGTAGCAACAAGTCCTTTATTTTCTGCCTCTGACAACTCTTTATATAGATGGAGGGGGAGAAGTTACGTATGTGTAGAAAGTGCTTTCACCTACTACATTTTTAGCTGGCATTTTCCATGTTATCCTTAGGGTCATGACGAGATAATCAGAGCATGAATTGCAAGTCTAATTTTACTTTCTGTTTATTTGCTTTTAAAAAAAAAAAAAAAAAAGAAAAGAAAAAATGAGAGAGAGAGAACAAGAAAAGAAATGGCATATGGACTGTGGCAGCAGTTCTTGGAAATGCTCAGATTCATTAAATAAACAGACATGTATTCTTGAGCATGGTGATACAACAGGCTGCAATATCATACTTCACTTTCTGGGCACCGGGCACAGCCTCTGGCTTCAGCCCCACAGGCTGCTCTAACATGGTGAGACTTTTGTCCTTGTAGAGTGTCACTGTAGGTCGCCCTCCACCCTGCCCTTAGATTTCCAGGTGACCCATCCCTTTGTGTACCTCGGTGTCTGGCTAACGATCTTGATCACCTTCCCTGAAGAGACTTAATTATGATTATGTGCCAAGCATCCTGAAAAGCTTTGGATGTCTGATAAAGCAAAGAAAAGAACTGGCAGTGTTCAGAGGTCTGGCCCAAAACACAGCTTGGCTAGTAGGACCCGGCTCTGAACAGCACCTAAAATGTCGCTAGGCAGGATAATTTTTCTGTGTGAGAGCAGGAATCCACTATGGTGTGGATCACATTAACCAGAGGGATCACATTAACTAGACAGATTCTTGTTGATCATCCTTTCCCCCCATGCTTGCAATTGCAGAATTTCCTTCAGGCAATGGAAGCAATTTACTTGCTTAAGTAACATTAGGAAAGTATTTAACGTATATTTAACAGTGTCACAGTGCAATTTAGCAGCTGGAAACAAGGAGCAAATGAGCACCATGTGACATACCAGCTCGTAATGGGCCATCCACAAGTGCTCCGTGGAGCGTAGTTTAAGAATCAGTGTCTTATTCCATGTTTTAAAGAAATCCATTTTAATAAAATACTCCGTCTCTCTCACACAAACATACTGAGACATGCAGAGATGTGTGTTCCACGTTGCAAACTATATAGACAGAAGATGTGTTAGCCACTAATGAAATGGAGCTCTGGGAAGGACTGCAGCAGCTGCTTAAAAGCGCACAGTCACACTACACAGCATGCTGGAGTGGGAAGTGAAGAGAAATATTGTATCAGGTTGTAACTACAGGAGGAATTTAGATAAGCAGGAGGAATTTAGAAAAGCAGAATGTGATCACCCACACTGAAATTTAATTAGACCTCCAGAGCTTCTACCCTCTCACAAAAGGTGTCATAGGATTGCCAGCAAAGGCGAGCAGTTACCCTTCTTGTGCTTGGCAATGTATAAACAGGCAAGATGATATAATTTATATCCTGAAGACTTAACAGTTTAAAGCCCCCAATTAGAGTGTCAGGAAGGAAAGCGAAGTAGAGACAAGAGGGGAGAGGTGGGTTGGGAGGAGGGAAGAGCAAGTGTGGTTAACTTAAGGTTTTGGCCTTTGTGAGACTATCTGCAATGCTTAAGGTGCAAATGTGTGTATATTTTCAGGGTCAGAGCTTCCTTGAAAACAAGATTGTAAAAGCTAAGTTAAAATGTGGGGGAATGGGATGGCCAGAGGAAGTTAGAGAACAAATATGTATATGTGAAGTGTAGGCTTTCACCTACACTTCATATATATGTTGAGGTTACAAGTCATCTGAAAAAAGTTTCATGTTGAAGAAGCAACAGTCCCATGATTGCTGAATCCTGTCACAAGGGAAGAGGTAGAAGGGCAGAAGGGCGGAAGGCAGGACTCTGGTGTCTCAGCCAAAATGAGGTGGAAATGAGTGGAGTTCTGCAGTCACATATTCACTTATTTATAGTTTCCATTAAAGGTTCTTCTGTAAAGATGGATTAGACCTTTTAACACCATGCTGAAGCATCAGTAGCTCCAGGATTTTGCTTTCCCTGGAGGTCTGCTGTTCAAGCTGGGGGAAATGTACTATGAAGTAAAAATATTTGGGGTTGAAAACCTGGCCCTAACTGAAGTTGGTTTTAAAGATCTCTTTGACTTCGTTGAAGGCCAGGTTTCACCACTGGTACTTTTATGAACCATTTAAAACTTGTGTGACATTTTAAACTGATTATTTTGCAATTGGTTCCAAGCATCTCTTTCATGCTGGAATGTCACATTAATTCATTTTTAATTGATCCATACGCTTCCAATTTTCTAAATCCAAACAAGTCTATAACTTGAGTAGTCAAGATAGCATCTTAAAGTTTATTACCAAAGATATCATTTCTGTGGTTTATATTCCTTTGCAGAGGTAAGAAGCAACAGCTTTTTGTCAAAAAAAACCCAAAAACAAACAAAAAAAAAACCCAAAAAAACCCCAACAAACCAAACCAAACCAAAACTCTTGGAAGAAAGGTATGTTCCTGAATTGTACTATTTTTCCAAAGAAAGGTGTTTTAACTGTGGTTATTTAAACTGCATTTGATCTCAGAGGATGTAAAGATGACTAGACACCATGGTTACTTGGTTTCTGCAAGACGTAGTTGTTTGCTGAAGCATAGTTGGAAGGACTGCTATTTAGTAAGACTATTGTTAGAGGCTGTGGTCTTCTTTTTTTCTCCCCTGAAAAATGCGAAATGTGTCCATACTGATTAAAAATATTCAAACTCCTACTGCATGGCAGACATAAAAAAAATATAATTTATATTCTCATTTGAAATTAAGTTTTAGTGGAAAATGCCTATCAATCTTACTTATAGAAAAGAGATTTTTTCCTACAGCTTTATAACTGTAACAATATACAGATACGTTTTACTTCTCATTCTAGGGAAATGGGGCTTAAAATGTAGAGGGTGTTTTGAATTTACGGAGTCTGAAAGGATAAGCTCATGGCTTATTTTATGTCAGTAATGAAGAGAAAAAATTGCTTCTCATACTTCCATTTGGCACTTATTTTGTATTTTCTGCAATTAAAGTGGGGTTATAGTCAAAACGACTCTAAAAATGATGCATTTATCCTCTTGCAGTGACTCCTGTATCAAATTTCCTCTGATTATAAATCAAGAGATGATTTCTCTAGCTGTCAGCACTGCAAATTCATCCTGGGATCTCAAACTGCAAGCTGCATTCTTTATGCTTATTACAACATCATTCGTAACAAAGACCCAGGAATGTGAATGTGATTGACTCTGCAAGATGCAAAGTACAATCCAGCTCATTCCCCCATGGCATAGCTGGGGGCAGAGCAACACAGGGAGACGGTCTGACATAGCTGTGAGCCAACATGACCACCCGTGCTATTCTTTTGTTGGTGTGTTGGTGTAACTCCCTCATGTGGACTTTCTAGCCCAGAATAAACTGTCCAGGTTGCACAGCACTAAAGTCATATGAACATCCCTTCACATGCTGCAATGACTCGGGTGCAGTCCGACCCTGCGAAAGACAGATCTTCATCAAAACACAGATGCCCAGGTTTTAGTTTCAGCTCAGCTCTGTTTTGTCTTTAACCAGAACGAAGAGATCCCAGTGTCTGTTTTGCCAGATCTCATGTTTCTAAGTACCTGCCCAGCTTCTCATTTTGACTTTTTTCAGTTAGGCCAATCTCCTGTTTCTCAGCTTTACCCAGCAAAGCTGCAGTCGTGGGTGCTGGAGGGACAATCGTGGTGCAGGCAGTAGCACAGCATGGTGCAGCAGCTCAGAAATGTTCACAAGTGCAGAAAATAGTGCCTTCCCTTTGCTAGCATTTTGCTAGCAAAAGATTTATGCTAGTGGAGGTGTACCTCTCTTGCTCTTAGTTGTCTTCTTTCTTTTTACACCTTCATTTTCCAGTATCATCAGCAGGGACTGTTGAAGTCCCCTGACATCCCCTGATGTCCGTCCTCCCCCCCGCCATGTACCAGGGACTCTGGTACATCTGTCTCTACAGGGTAAGATGATTATTTCCCAAGTCTTCTGTCCCACCCAGAGGTCGCCTGCTAAATATGTGGCAGGTGGTCTCCAGGCTGCCATTGCTCCCTGCAGCCTCTTACCTTGAATTATCAGCAAAAGGAGATTTGTTCTCAGTTGCCGAACTGTAAGCTGGAGTTGCTGAAGGCCTGGTATCGGCTCCACTCTGCTGAGTCTGCTACAGGGAGCACCTTGTATCAAAGATGTGGGGGTCAGTGACAGCCTTACAGTCTCCTGCCATTGCTTAGGAAACTCTTGCCCACAGGCACATGGGTTGGAGGCCAGGGATGCAGGATGTAGGGCACCTGCATGGCTTCTCCCAACTGAACAGTGAACTCAAACTGGCATATCAAGAAACCAGCAACTGTATTGTGTCCAGCTTATCTATCACCAGCTCTAGGTGTGGGAGTCATTTAGCTTTACATTTTATGTAGCAATGTAGTGTGCTGCCATCTCACCAGCCTGCTGAGACATCTTCTGGCTAATTACGCTCATTCATTAAGTGCATGCTGCCATGCACACCTCCTTCGTGCTAGAGCAAGGGTAGTGCAAGCTCAGCTGGCAAGTGAAACACAAAAATGGTTATTATTGCTGTAGTGCTGGCACAGGAGAGAGATGTTAACTTGCATACAGGCTCAATAATAAATGAAACGTTTGACAGAGAAAAATGAATTGGCGATGTTCCTCCATCTTTCTAAGAAACTGACAGCGTATCCTACAGCCATGGGGTCCACATGCTGACAGTTACAAAGAGGTTTTGTGAACAAACTAATATAGACTGTGTCAGCCTGCCATTAATTCTGGAGTTCCTTTTCTGGGCAGTTTGTAAAATCTAATCAATGGGGCATTTTTCAAAAATCTATGAAAATTGTGAGCCAGTAATTGTGCCTTCCTAAAATAATAACAGGGAATCTGGCAAGGAAAGGTGAAAGCTACACAATGTGCCTTTCTTCCTGGCTGCTGCTGGAATGTGTCTTGCAAGCACAAGCATTTCCCATTACGCAATAGTCTCATGCAAAATCTTCAGTCATATAATGCTACTTAGAGAAACTGGAAACTTCAGATCCACTTTCCCTTCTCTGTTCCTGCAATCTGTATGGCATTAATATAAAGTTAATATCATGGCTTTCCCCTTGCTTTTTCCCCACATAGTTTCACTGTTTATTTACATATTTTCCTTTTATCTCAAATTGTATGGCAGGCTCTACACATCTGAAGATGGGTTGGTTCCAGCCTCCCCGTGCTTGAACTGCCTCTTGAACTTTCTCTGATTACATCATTATATATAATGATACATTATTAGTGCCATCAAGGCATGCAGAGTTGGTCACAGTGCTTACACTCTAAATCTGACAGAAGCAAAAAAAGAGGGCAATAGTTTAAATAAAGGGGGAAGTGGAGATGACATTGAGGAGGAAATTGATTGCAGAAAGCTTTATGAAATGAGCACTTAGATGAAAGAGGGCTCTGAAGGAGAGAAAAGAGCCAGTTGGACTAGAAGTTGGGGCTGTTCCAAAATGAGGCCCCTACTCAAGAAAGCATTTCTGTTCAGGGTAGTGTTTAGGCATGAAGTCAGACGTTTGTTAGACTGAGGCACGTAGACCTTAGGGAGACGTGTACATATAGACATGATAAGAAGGAAGAATCAATAGGAATATAAGTACAGGAGAGCAAGGAGGCCTCATAGCTTGTGTTCAACAGGGTCAAAGTCAACAAAATAATGAAATGCTTGAGGAAGAGATTAGAGGTTGATCATACCAGAGGTTGAGGAGAAACTGGCTATTTTAGTGAGAAGACTTGCAGGGAAAGGTGCTGTCTTCTACTAAATAAACCAATATGCTTATAGGGAGGGGGCAGATGAACTTTTAAGTGCACAAGCTTTTCTCCAAGGCTTTAATAGCACTGTTTGGAGACCTGGTCAAAAAAAATATCAAATAAACACCTTTTCCACTCTCACAAGTTTTGAACTCTTCACTTCCCTAAATAGATGGTTTATTGCTTGCACCAAAGTTGTAGTTGTAGAGCATGGACCTGAATATGAGGCTTTTGCACTCCAGAGGAATGTCAAAGCTCTGTTTAGAAAGAGGGGAGTGATAGCGGCAAACATGTCTCCGTCCACAAACAACAACACAACAGGTTTGAGAGATCTTGCAAACCCAAGCCTCTCATCTGATTTTGCTTATTTCTGCTTGACTGAATTGGAGCTTTCCAGCTGGCCTTATTGTGTTGTACAGCTACGCAAACAGGAGGAATAAAACTGGGAGAAATACACAAGGCTGACTATTGGGAGGAAGAGAACAGTATGGGTAGGAATAAAGGGGAAGAGAACAGAGATCACCTGATGGGCATACAGCTAATTTAAGATCAAGGAGACAATCTGCTCTTGATTCCTTTACCATACGCTTATAGTTTGACGGTGGAGTTTTAATACACAACATCTGCCATACTAGCACTAAGTGTTATATTTTTATCTGTCTTCTGACTGCTGTACAATATGAGGATTATTTGATTTTTTAAAAAGAGGGATGATACAGAAGTAGAGCGTAGGCCATGGACTAGACACAGGACTCTGTTCGTGGTAAAGGCCTCAATATCCTTGACATGTAACAGACGTTGCCCCTGCTTCAAGGGGCTTGTAGAATAAATATGTAGGAAAAATACCTCTGAGTACAGCTTTTCCTCCTCGGAAAAAAAGCAGCCTTTAACATTTCCAACAAACTTTCATTTAATTCAGATACAGCACAGTCAGAAAAAATACCTCCTTTTGTCCCAGTCTGGCCCAATCAGGGTATATCGCACACACACGTGTGTGTGGTTCCTATGGTATATCTTTTCTCCACTTGCTCAAAATGCAAGTATATGATTGAGCACCCTTACATTCAATATGACAGATTGTTTTATCTGAATATTCCACTGAATAAATGCAAATAAGGGACAGTCTCATCACATAAAAAATCAGTAACTCTTGTAAAGTTGCCTTTGACGCACAGCTGAGTAATGGCATCTTCACCTGTTGTTGCTAAACTGCAGGCACGGTTGGATGTGCACATCTAACCCTGCCCATGCCAAAGGATCATAAATTAGCCTAAGCTGTGCAAAGCAATGCAACTTGGTGTACTCATTTCAGTTCAAACTACCATTGTGCACACTGACAGCTGGTACGTGGTAATCTGTAACACCACGGTTTAACCTCTTTGCACTCTCTACTTAAAAGCAACCTTGTAATAAAGTTTTACTGAAAAATAGAAGTTGCCTCACTAGCAGTGGGAGGTAGAACAGAGTTTAACAAAAGAAACAGTAGGCTAGTGAATAAACTGTTAGCGGAGGTGTGAGTTGCTGTGTCTTTGCCTGCACTATTTGAATCATCCAGCATTCTCAAAATAAAATGGCTATTTATTTCAGGCTGCATCTTACAGCTACCTTAGCTGTCAGAAGTCATACATAAAAATATCCTTTCTTCCAGAGAGAGCCATTCATCACTCAACCAGTAAATATTACTCACTCCATTGATTATACTGTGATTATATTTTCTCTTTAAATGGCTGTTAGAATTGGGTATAAAAGACCCATTTGTTTCTACTATAGATAGTCTCTGTCTTTAAATGCTTCATTGTTTTGAATTAGTCATTGCAGTTTGCACAGCTGAAATGCCTAATGTGATGCCTTTCTAGGTGCAGTCTGGGAGCTGTCTAAGCCTTTCTCCTGTTCACTTTTGGGCCTTCCAGGGGAACGTCCGAATCCTGTACAATAAGTTTGGAAGTTATTACTGCCATCCCCTTGTGCAGAGATGCAACTTGACTTTCTGCAGCACCAGAAATTCTGAAAAAAATCACAACAAAAAGGCCTCAGCTCAAGCAAAGCGATTTTTATCAGGTAAATAGGCTGTCGGGAGACCCGAGTCCCAGACACAGCTCTTCCTTGCTTTGCTTTCTTCCAGCATTTCATGCGCTGTCAGCAGAGGATAGTGAACCCACATGAAGTGCTTTAAAATTTACAGGTGGCGTTAAAAACTCCCCCGAATCTAGTCTGTTCCTCCAGGACTTTGTGCTCTCTCTAGATATAAACTGTCAGGCGAAGAACTCCCTACAAACAATGTGCAGCCCGTGAACATTATCAACCACAGACAACCTGGCATGTGGTTAATTAATTAGACTGAATACTAATTAATTAAGGGGCATCCTCAGTGATTCTGTCCAGAGCCAAGTCAGATGGAGCCTGGCTCTGCAGCACTTGCGCAGCCTGAGGCCTAAGCTTGCTGCCTGCCTTCACACAACACTGACAACATGGGAGCAAACCATCAAAACACCAGGAGCAGTCCTGGGTGTGCTATATATGGGGTTTTTTCCACCACCTGGGTATCCCTACAGAGCAGAGTGCTGGCTGAGTGTAGGTCTGGCAGCCCGGCACAAAGACTGTGGACTTCTTTTTTCATTGGCCACCTCTGTTCTTTCCAGACTTCTCTCTCTTCCCCTCCCCTACTCCTCTGACAGTACAAAGCTCTCCCACCAGCCAGCTGAAGTTTTACCGATTCTTTTGAGGATGCTCTCGATATCCCGCAGACCAGCAGGGGACTTTCCAGCTGCAAGCAGCCTTAGAGACCCTTGCTGTACACCAGCCTTCCCATCACTACGCTTATCATCTGCAGCAACAGAGGCTTTTGACGGAACTGGAGCTTGTCTTGCAAATGGCCAGTCCGTGTGCGGAGAGGTTATTCAGGCCACATGAGGCTAGGAAACTGTCCTTGCATCTTTCCTTTAGATCCACCTCAAAGACATTTCTTAGGCTCGTTGCTGTGTGAGAAGGCAATCCTAGCAAGTCTGCCTTTGGAAGTTCAAGTTTCTTAAGCCTGGAGAGGAGGAGGAGGGAAGGTTTAACACTTTCCAAATGTCCAAGCTCTTATCTGCTGTATGTGTGTAAGTGAACAATAGTCCTGTGGTCGCATCAAAAATGCAGCACATTATGAGTTAACTGGTGAGCTCATTTTAAGCAGTTTTCATGGCTCTGAAAGTGATCTGTGTCATTTTATTAACAGACAAACAAGCACTGTATTCTGTTATAGATATGCTACATCACGGCTGTAAGAGAAAAACAAAACTGAGCTTAAAATAAAATCTTCAAAGGTACAAGAAAAACATTCAATGAGATAATCAGAGGCTCTGAAGTTATACTGAGATCCACTTATCCATTATCTTCAAATTAGGAACCACCTGTTCTTCATAACTGTCTGTTTGTATGAATGAGGAACTCTGAGTTTAATTAAGTAGCATGTGTGGGTGGAACAGGCTTCCCGACAGCAGTGAGATTATTAATGGACATCTATATTGAATTTCTTTGCATTTTTGAAAGGCTAATTACAATGTAAATTTAGTTTTAAATTATTGCTTTGCTGTGGGATGGGAGTTGTCATTTATTATTAGGGTGGGTTTTTTTCACATCCCAGGAAAACATTGGTTTGACTGTATAAGCACTCTGTAGTCTCTTATTTTTCCCTAATTTACACTTTTTGCTCATGGTTCAATGTGCTGTAAAATATGCCCCTATCTCTAGTTTCATTTTTTTATAGGTTTTTGTTTTGTTTCTGCCCTGAAACATTCTAAGATTTTGAGGAAATGAGAGCCAAGCTTTTCAAAAACAGGCCTGAAGCTGAAATGTGGAAAAGGTGAACTTGTCTTAAGAAAATAGTCTCCACTGACTTCTTGGTACTTTAATGTTTTAACTGCTAGTTTATTACATGTAGCTGGTGGTGTTTGCAACATAAACTCAAATGTGCAGGATGTTAGGACATGTTCTGTTGTAGTGAACCCAGAATAATTCATATATAGTTTGTCAGTGCCCACAAGGAAAAACAAGCCTCAGCTGGTGGACAAGCCTGCAGCATGCCCAGCCCTTCCCATGCCCTGCTGTTCAAATTTCGTGAAAGACAGTTTTGTCCCATGCTCTGAGCCAAGGTAACGTATGATTTACATTCTCTCTATTTCCTCACCTGAGAAGCTTGACATTTGGCCTGGAACAGGCTTGGGGTGTGAGCCAGAGAGGTGCAGGCAGTGTAGGTTAGTCAGTGAAGGCTCTCAGACAGAAGAGGGTCTTTTGTGTCAGGCATGTCGTGTCCACAGCTGGAGGGAAGAGAGACGCAATGAGCTGGCACATCCAGGGAGATATTACTTGACCTGTTTCCGCAGTAACATGGGAAAGCAGTTGGCTGAGCATCAGCAACATTTTAGTTTGGTATTTTGTGTGTTCCTCCCTTATTAGATGCAAGAGTGCTCTCCGGAGTGAGCTGCAGCCTGCCTGCCATTGGCATTGGCCACAGGGTCACTTCGAGGCTAGTAGGAAATAGAAACATCCGATTCCACACAGACTACATTAAAGACCTATCTGCTTTGGCACTGATGGATAACCTAAAGTTTACAGATGGGAACAACAGGAAAAGATACAATATCTGGTCACATCTGAAAGACCTGCAGAGCATGGTAACTCAATTGTATGCAGTAAGAGTTTCGCTCGCATCGCCACTGATAGAATTCAATTAAAAGCTATTAGCATAACAAGGCATACAAGGGTTGCCAAAGTGCAAGGAAGCTATAAAGCATCTGCCTGGGACTAGGAGGGGATTGATTTGAGAATTTTGATCTTTCCTGCTCCTTCCTCATTTTATGGTGAACAGTGACAAAGTGCTGATCTGCCTGGTGGCCTTTTTTCTTTACCTTTTTCTTAAGTAAGAACTACCTTGTAGAGTTTTTGGAGGCCTACATCCATAATCTGTCTGCCTGATGGCTCTCTTGAAAGAAATTAAGCACTATATAGCTCTTGTTATGAAAGTTGCACAGTTCATGTATTGCTGGGGGAAGGTACCCACAGCAGGAATTGTTTGATTGTGTGGGAGGTCAGATTAGGTATTTGTTGAAGTCTCCTTGGCCTTATACTGTGTGACTTCCTACAATTTCTCTTCAGAGCATTGAAAATAAAACATGGCTCTGAATTAGAGTCAATTCCCACCTTCTCTAGTAGTCCCTGAAGCCAAATTCTCGTGGATATTGAGGAACCCTCCTAAGAGCCCTGACAACGCATGAAACACAGGAGCAGTGTGTCTCCAAAGGACTTGCCACTCCCTGTGTGTTACCCTTACTTTGTCTGACTCACTCGTCCGCTCTCTTCCTCCAGGTGTGGAGGCTGTTCCTGTAAGGCTGCATGCCCCAGTGAGGACCTCCTTCCCTCTGGACATGGGTTTGCAGATCTTGGGCTGGGGCTGGTCTTGAGAGCCAGCAGCTGCCACAGGCTACAGGGGGAAAAGGAGTCTGTCCTAACCTTGGGTCTGCCCTTATCCATTACTGGGACTGGAGTTTTTTAAGAAGAAGACTGGAAAGAAGTGATCATTAGGTATCTTTACATTCTTTGAAAAATAATAAATTACAGTTAAATGGTTAAAAGCTTAAACAAAACTTTTCCAAAAATAACCTAACAGTTGAAAACTGTGATTACCTCAGGGTGGAACTATTATTATTATTATTATTGGATTTCTTGGGTTTTTTGTATGGCTGATGGAGTGTTCCCAGTTTGCCATAAATTGGAGAAAAATGGCTAGACATGTGAAAGCACTTTTGTAGCTGAGTGTCTGGACAAGACCATTTCAATACAGGAGAGATGCTTTGCCCCAGGTTGGTTCCCAAGGTGACCCTCTGCCTCTTGGGGACAGTAACACTTACCGGTGCCACAAAGACATTGTGTCACTGCTGAACTTCTTTATGAGTTCCTGAGATGAAAGCTTGTATAATAATACAAAATAGGATTCATATGTATTTTATTCCATAGTCCAGCTAAGGGCATGTTTCGTGAAGTGGCAGAAAATAATATGAGATTTTCATTTTAACGAGTTTTTCCTTAAAGTATCTTTTGGCTGGTTTTCATATGTACAATAGGGTTTTCCCTTGCTCCCTAGCTGTGTAGTCATTCCTTTTTGTGTTATTAAAACTGAGAAGGAATGCCTCTAGGTGAAAAGAGACTTATTAGTGTGTTAGTTTTTGCTCTCAGGAATAGGTCCTGATTTATGTCTTGCAATTTGGGAATTATATTAACTAACATTCCTTTGTAGAATGAGAAGGTGAATGTAAATTACAGAAAAAAACCTGTGATTTAACAAAATAAAACTATTTTGTTTTATGTACACTCTCTTTGAAGCAGACATATCAGTAATATTATTAAATTATCCCAAACCATAGATTAGTATAAACTGTTCCCTTAATTTTGGAGAGAATTATTAAAGAAGCAGTTGGTGTTATTCTATACTGAGTTCATCTAGCTTCATGCTAACGCGGCTCGATTCAATACAATGCCATAGTTTATTTACGAAGAACTTTACAGACTCTCTTTGCATCCTTAAGTTTAAGACCTGCCCACAGATAGATCAAAACATCCTGGTTATTCTCAGTTTTGCCTAGGTTAAATATTTGAGGGTAGGTCAGGGGTGGATAGCATTATTTCATGCGTGGTACTGCAAGAGGCTGTGTATCACATTTTCTAATGCTTTTGCATTTGAAGTTTTTATTTGATTATCTTGTTGTGGGGTGGAGTCGAATATGTTCTCAATTTTGCAGTGAATTGTTACAATCTGAAATGGCTTTTGTAAGCTTCTTGGCATCGATAAGCGTGAGTGATTGTGGTTTTGAACCCAAGACTCATAAGGGCAGCCATAGCATAATCATTCCACCCTCCCTGCACCCCCCCCCCCAGGTTCTGACTGTGGAACATTCTGAGTTAGCCAAAAGATGCACATGGAAAAATGGTTTTGTTTTGAATAAATGTGCAAAGAGGCACACAAACGCAGTGTTTATTCCTGTAGGCTAGCATTTTCAGGCTCAGTTAAATACTTGCATTCACATATTTTAGTCCCTGTATCTAATCCAATTTTCCAAAGAAATTACAGCATTCTCAGCAACTCTGTAGCCATGACAAAGAATCAGGATGCTGATTTAGACAGTTAAATTTGCACCTGTAAATTTATCAGAACGCCGTAGCTGTAGAAAATGATGAGTTCAAAAAACGTCTTCATGATTAGGGCCAAATGAATAATTGATTTTTTTTTTATGCTGTCATCCTTTTTTTTTTTTAATTGGTTTAGATCAGACTTATTGTCCTGCTTAACAAAATTACTTCTTTTCCCTTCCCCCAAATTTTGCTTAGTTCAATTAAAAAAAAAAAATCTGTAAAAAGAGGACACAGAAACTGAGATTCAGAAAACTGCCTGAGAATGCAGTGTTGTCGCTATTCTCCTCTTGTTCTGTAGCTCAGTGTCTAAGAACACTTCTCTGAATGTCAAGATACTGGTTCAAATCCTACTCAGAACTGGTAAACTTTAAGCAGGAACCTCTTTTAGGTGAGTTTTCTAACTAGACTATAATATCGCTATATATTGGAACATGAACTCAGACCCTTCTCATGGGATTGCAGCTGTACTTTGTACTTGGGACTGATGAAGTACCTCATGTAGAGGATGATTCCATGGGCTCTTGTTTAGACCACGTGCCTGGGGCTTGCCCAGAGAGTATTTTTTCAACTGAATATAATGAAAAATATCACTGGAAAAAGGACTACGCAAACAAATGGTCTCCTCCGATGGCAGTTCATTCCTTGGGATCTGGGACTTGTGGTGTCCAAGATTTTCTGGTAAAGAAGGGAACACATTCTGCATCATTTGCATCTTTTTGAAAAAGGGAGAACAAAACCGCATCCTTTCCTCATCCTCTCATCAGGTATTATTTGTGGCACACTTTATGTTAATTTGCAAAACTAAAAATAAACGGAGGTTCTGAAGGTGAAGTTACACTTTCAGCTACTTTAGAATTTGTTAGCAGAATTGTAAAAACCCTCTGCTCTGATACTCTCTGCTGCTCCTTTATCAACTTGACTAACAGATCACCCTTTTTGCCAAAACACACCCTGCAGCCAATTGTCACACCAGTGTATATCTGGTAGCTATCTTCGTGCACCCTTGGAAAGATGAGCAATGGGTATAGCAATATTTTGGCATGAATAGTAGCTGTTTAGATTTTCACATATACTGTTTTAGGGAATGTGTAAAGGCTCCTACCCACACCTTGAAACAGTTAAGAAATGGCATAAGGCCAGGTAAGAAGTCTAATTGAAATATCATATGAAGGGAAAGAATTTGGAGCACAGTGGTATCACTTTGTAACAAGTCCGCTGTGTAACGGTGGAAAATAGTCAGAAGGAATATGAGGTGAGAGGAAGAAGCATCCATTTAGTTCAAAGAGTAAACTGAATGTAAAATATCCAGATTCATACTTTATATTTATACTAAGGCAACAGCACACAGCTAACACTCCTCCAGTTCTGGTAGTTGACGCTTCAGTCTGGCACAGTTGTCTAAAACTGTAGGAAATGTGACAAAGCTGGGGACTACGTGATTGTGAGGACCAAGTTGCCACGCAAAGAGGATGTTGTGCCGTCCCTTCATCCTGCCGCTGTCAAGGGATGAGGAATCACGGGAGACAGGATGAAGCCTTCAATGTTGCATGCCTGCTCTAACAGGGATTTTTAAAAACAAACAAACAAACAAACAAACAAAAAAATGCTGGCTACGTCAGATGTACATTTTAAGTGGATAAGCAGCAACCAAGAGAATCCCTAGATGAATTTGCACCGTGTTGACAAGCCTTGTGTGACGTGCACAACTACTTCAAATACAGGCAATCATTTCTTCTTCAGTAACAAAACTGTTTGATGTGGCCCTGATCTGAGAAAGCCATTAAACCCATCTTTAAATATGTGCATAACAATCTGAAACAAAGAGGCTTTCGGTATCTGGGTCACCTGTGGAGATACATCTAACAGGAATTATTAAACACAGCCTAGAAACCAGTGTTTGCAAAAACTGAGTGCCAAAGCTGAGCTCCCAGGAGCCTCAGGCTTCAAAATGGCTGAGTTGCTTAGTGCTGGCTAAGGCCGCTTGGGGGCACATACCTTTACACTTCAAGCTGCTCGGCACAAGTACTTCTGCATGGGCCTTTTGGGAGGGGACGAGAAGGAGGGGAATGTGTTTTTTCTTGAAATGTTAGTTTTGCAAAAGGTTTAATCTGCACAGACATCAAGGCACGGGGCTTGCTCTCAGAAATGTACCAGCTCACGAGTGACAAATCCAAGGCTCCTGGGCTGAATTTGGACAGTGTAAGCAGCTCACCTGCTGCCCTGGAGCCAGCTATATGTTCTTTCTTCTCTAGATACAGCCGAACAACAGGCAATAGGGTATATGAACTACTCCAGCTGTTTACAGCCTCCTCCCCACACCGTCCGCATTGAAAGCCAGTAGGTGGATCCATGTGGCTCTACCTGCATCCCGATGCATGTACATGTGGGATCACTCTAGCAGGGCTGGGGAGGGCACCAGGGCTGGTGAGGGCATTTCTCGGCCTTTGGTCTCCAGGGCAGATACTGTAATTGGCCACACGGTCAGCCTGAAAGAAAGGCAGTGCACTGCCATGTTGGGTAAAGTTAGCACAGCTGGAAACAACCTTCTTGCAGGGCTGTGTGCCCCGTGTGCGGTCACTTAACCTTGTGAGGGAACCAAACCCAGTTGTTCTTTACTCCCCCCACAAGCTGTTCATTTCAGTTAGGTATTTTCTCCTTGAATAAGCAGGATGAAAGGGATGTGATATGCTGAATCATTTAGGGGAAAAATCACCCTGTCAAGTGGATTATCATCAGCTAAGCAAGGCCCCGGAGGCCAAAACCTGAGCCTCTAAATAATACATGCTGAATGCCTATGCTTTTACTGTATTGTTGAGGCAAAGCCTGCACTGTGTGTTTCAGGGATGTTAAAGAAAACACGAATGCAAAGTTATACCACAGCTGCCATTTGCCAAGTGATTCCACCTTATCCTTGGGAATAGCAGGTGTCCTAGACACGCCGAGTCCCTAGCAGGAGGGGACGCCCAGCGTTTTGCTTTGTAATTGTTGGCAGAAATGTCTGTGGGGTCACTCAGCTGCTAGAATATTAAAGCCTATGAAAGCAGGATGTGGGAACTGCAAACCTCCTAGAAGAATGTACACCCTGCACATGAGAGGGAACAGATGTGTTCTCGGGAGGTGGGTGTCACTCTTGCTTGTGCTACTCACTTCTCTGACGTTTCCTCTGTTTACTGTCTACCTTTTTCTCCTGATTTCACTTTCAAAGCTGCTTGTGTACTTTAGCATGTGGTTGCCTTTCTGGCTATATTCTCTTTTCAGGAGGTGTTCAGAGTGAAGGTTTAAGTGAAAACACCCCTGTGTTTGGCTTAACACCTGACATAGTCTGGGTTACTTCAGGTTTGAAAGTGATATTTGCAAAATTGCACAAATCACTTTCTTATTGGAAATTGTCCCCTGCAATTGCATTTCACTCAAGGGATTCTATCCCAAGCCAGCTATTCTCCACTGAATTACATTATTCTAACACAAAACTTTGGATATTAAATTAACCGTCTCTTACCCAGGCAATTTAGAGGAGTAGGGATATGAGATCCTGGTGTGCATCTCGGGAAAAATGCTGTAGCGTTTCCCCTCTCACTAGGTGCAGCTGTTCTGGGGTTTTCTGGGCTGACTGCACTGATCTCCCTGGGCTTGTTCTGCAACAAGTCTCTTTTGCTTTTCCCACTGAAATCATGCTTTTGTGATCATTTCTGTGGCAATCACTGTCTACGATGGTAACCCCCATTCACTGTGCATCAGCATAGTCTCTGAATAAAGAGAATAACATTTTGTTACGGAGTAGGACTTGATCCTGCATTTCCTTCCTTGCAACTAGGTCACAGGGTGCTTTGCATGGATGCACTGGGAAGCACCAAGCTCCATCAGTCTTGAGCATCACTTTCCTGGACTGCGGGTAGCGGCACAGTGGGAAAAGCTGCACCCAAGCATTGCTACATCCTCTTTTTGTTTGTGAGCATGGGCAAACCCAACCGATACAGCTATATCAGTCAAAGTCTTACATCTTACACTCAAGACAGACAGAAGGGTTGGTTCCTGCGCTCAGCCCCTTAGGACAAGCCTGTAAGTACATAGGCTTATGATACCCAGCTTTTACTGTGAGAGAGAAAGGCCAGCGTTGGGCTGAGTGTGCATGCACTGGAGTTTGGCATGTCTGAGCTTCACACCTCTAGATAATAACCGGCTTCAGGACCTTTGCAGCAACTCCGGTCTGCTCCAGGTCTGTGATAATAAGCTGCCCCCTTACTCTGAGCAATAGAGTGATTGAGTCCCCATTTAAAAACTGTATTGATTTTGATGGGAGTTTTGATAGAGTATGGGTGTCGAAGGACTGCCAGATTTGGCTGTTAATCTCCAGGATTGCTTCTTTCTGCTTGGCTGAGCATATGCCTCATGTTTGCTGTCCCCGGTGTGAAGGATTTAGGAACTGTCGATATCTCTGTTGATATATGAAGCACTAAACAGAGTGGGAGCATGATGCACATTTGGGTCACTCCTGCTGAGGCCTGGCATTTATACAGGGGTAATATAACAAGTCCCCACCTTCTGCTGTCCCCCTGTAAGAGCCTATTGCCCCAGGAATACAAGTTGTGAAACTTTTTGGGTGACGACTACTCTGTTGCCAGTGCTGCAGCTCCACACTCAAAGAGAAGCTGAGATACAGGGTGGTTTCAGTTAATAAATTTCATCTCCTGCCTTTGCTGTGTGGGGTGGTCCCCCTGCAAGTCCAGCTGTCGCTGACCTGGCACCTGTCTTAGAGGTGCTCTGCAGAGCAGTGGCTGCTTGAGCCCAGATGAGGTAGGCAGCAGCAACGGGGGTCTGAATTTCAGAGGCACTGAGACCCCACCGCTGCAATCAGTGCTACTGGAGTGCTCCCCGCTCCTGAAAGCTAACCCCTGTATATTGCAAGACAGGGCAAGATGCACAGGAAGGTTCTTTGGAGACTGTGTTTCATGTGTCCACCTTCATAAATTTGCCGTAGATGCCCTATTGCAGTGTGAAAGAGTCACTTCTGCAAATGCTCTGCTGCTTAGACTGCAATGGCTTCTGTTAGATGTCTGTAAAGACGGCAAAATGTTGTGGCTGAGCTAACAGGTTCATCAACGTATGTGGCAAACAAGACTTTTAGAGGGGCTGATTCCTTTTTATTTATTTATTTATTAGGTAAAGCCTGGCATTTTTTTGTCACAACCTTAGCTGACAAAGCATTTTCTGGTCACGTTGCCTCAAGACAGCACAGAAGATTAATGTTTGGAATATGCTAAGCTCTTGAAAAAATGTAAAGATAATATCAGAAAAGTAATTCAACATGTCCCTGAAGCTCTTAACCACAAGTGATGACATTCTAATCTTTGGGGAAATGCAGGACAAGCGCTGTCAGCCTTTCAGAGTGGTCTGTGTCGCAGTGCAGAGGGTGCAGAACCAAGGCTGAATTTGGAGGAGGATCGCTGTGCTCCCATGGAGCTCTCCAGAAAGCAGAAAATCCATCAGTGCACCAAAGAAAGTTCTTCTTTTGACTAAGCCTGTGGGTGTCAGCTGGGTGCGGGATGCATACCTAGCTGTTCCTCAGAAGTTTCAGTGTCACCTTAGGGCATAGGCACCCCGTTCCCACATGGGCATGTGAGCAGTCTTTTTTGCTCGTGGACTGCTTCCTTTGTTGGCTCTGAGGGAGCCTGGAAGCATGTCCCACAGACAGAAGCAGAGAGAGGAGCTGAATTTGTATGAATGTTAATTTTGCTGGGCTCACGCTTAGGTGCTCTACTCTCGTTTGTATGCAAACACGCAGGAAACGAACATGTGTAAACGCAGTTCATCTGGCAAGGTGGGAGCACAGGCACAGTCAGTCGCAACCCGTACCACGGGTGGCTACCAGCTGGCACAGTGGGCCATGGCTCACCCTCTGCTGCAGTTTGCCGCATGGCCATGGCCAGAGAGACCGCACAGACAGCACTGAGGTCAGAAACGCCTGGTTTTCTGAGGCAGCCTGCTTTTCCTTTCTTTCAAACTGGAGTGTGCTATGGAGGGGAAACAGAGTTGCAACGATTTGCTTCAAAGTCAAGAAAAAAAGAAACAAAGCTGCAGATTTTTATTACAGCGGAGCAGTTTCTGATGTCCTTACTGAGGCAAAGGAGAACTTGGCTAGAGCAAAGTCCGTAGGAAGAGCAGGCCTGGGACCTGTGCTGCTTAGAGTTGGGGCAGGAGAGCTAAGCAAGGCCAGGAGAGCAGAGGTGGAAGGGTCCTTGCTCACAGGAGTGGTGTCCTTTATAGATGCAGCCCTTCTGGGAGCTGCTAGTTCTACACAAGGCTGGTGGAAACGGGGTGACTGGTTTTGCTTCGTTTCTGACAAACTGAGCTTTATTTGCATTACAGTGAAAGAGAAGTGACTCTCATTTGTTGACATTTGCTCTAGGAGCAAAGCTGAAGAAGGATGAGAAGGGCCATGTAGCTTGGCACAGGTTGACTCCAACTGTTGTCAGAGAGGAGGCAGATGCAAGTGCAGAGCTGCTGGTGTTCCCTTACACTGCTCCACAGCAAAGCCGTTAGCTGTCACCTGGGCAAGCATAAATAGATTGGTTTATTTATAAAACTCTGCTTACTATAGTAACTCATTATTTCTTCTGACTTTCTTGGCATGATTACTGTCTTGAAACAAATACATAAGTTGGGAAAAAAGGAAAGAAGGAAGGAAGGAAGGAAGGAAGGAAGGAAGGAAGGAAGGAAGGAAGGAAGGAAGGAAGGAAGGAAGGAAGGAAGGAAGGAAGCCCCCAGCCAAGCACAAGAATGCTGCAACTCTGAAGTTGAGCGAGATGATCCTGAGAAACTGGAAATGTCTTAAAATGCAAATTTAAAAAAGGAAATACCTCCTTTTGGCCTCTGAGCCTTTACAGCACAGTGAAAACATGTGACTTAAGAATTGTCTGGCTCTAATACTTGCGGTTCTTGCTTGCTTATTTCTTTAATAAAAACTGGAATGTTTGTGTGTAAGTTGACTCCATCTGCTGGGCTTTATGCATGGTATTAAGTATCATGAGATTCAGTTTTGCCCATTCGCAGTTTCATCTTAAGTTGAGCTTGCCAGCCAACAAGGGAGAACTTTACATTAGCTGTGAGGTTAGGACCATAAAACTGTGACTAACTCAAGGAAAGAAAGTAACCTGACAAAATTTCAAATATACCCACTGGATCGGGAATACTATATACCATCAATCGCAAAAGAATACTTAATTTTCAAAGCTATCCCTGCGGTTTCATAAGCTTTTGCCTCTACCAGAAATGCAAGAAGTAATAAAAGAAGACATGGTTCTAAATGCTATAATGGATCCAAAGGGAGCACAGATGGGGCAGATGATTACAGCACTGAACTCCCTGTTATGGAAATGGACGTATCTGAATAGAAATTTCCCTTCAAAACTTAACAATGAGGTTACAGCTCCTGAGACTGCATAGTGCTGACCAGTACTACTTTTCTGGCACAGTTTTCTTTAGTAACTTCGATAAAAAATATCAAATTGGTAGTAGTACCTTTCTTTAAGAGACTCCCTAGGCTCCAGGCCCCAAATTGTTCACAACCCATGTAGGTCAGGACAACTTTGTGGTTAAGCCCTTCTTCCCAAGGATCTCTTGAGAAGAGAGCATCCTATGAGGAGAAGTGCTAAGAAGTCTGTTAAAGCTGGTAGTGAACCAGCCATTAATCTGGAAATTCTTTATAAAAAGAGAGCAGCCTGATTTAAAATCTTCAAATGGATGGTTTTAAATTATTCAAAATATTGTATTAGAAATCCAGCTGAGTCAATTCAAATTTCAACAAAAAATTCAAAGGACCATAAATTATCTGACTGCCTCAAAAATCTTAACAACTGAAAAAACATGTTTCCCTGGAAAATTGTCAGATGAATTAGAAAAACTTAAACCACTTCCATAGCATCTTTCAATTGTTGTAGCAGACATTAAAAACCTGAAAAAATATTATAAGGAAGTTCTTTCTCTTTCACATTTTGCAGCGCCCAAAATATAAAATGTCTCTTTTTGTTCCTTTCATGTATTGCTTCCAAATCTCTAATAATTACATTCTGACTGTTTGTGTGCTTAATCACCGCTCATCAGCACCCTTTTTCTATGCAGTGTTACTAAAAATGTTTGTTTGCAGTTGCCCTTGTGCTCTGAACTGTGCCGTTTCTCATGCATAACTCCCTATGCAGGGAGACAGAGCATTAATACCCTGTTCAGGTAATTCAGAGAACACCGTGACACATTGGCATAATTAAATAATGTCATCAGTCTCTGAAGTGTACTCCCTATGGTGATGCACCGCATGAGAAACCTCCTAATACGACACCTACGGGTTTCTTACACAAAACTGACTTTACCATAATGTATTCCATTAGGAGAGCTGGAGTTTAATGGAGAAATCATTGTTTTATTTTATTTGTATTTCATGGGTAACGTGGTATGAAGCTTCTGCCCACTGGATCCTGTTACACAGTTTTCCAGCTCAGCTAAAGAGCTGTCTCTTCTATGTCTTTGCCACATAGATGCTAGACCACCATAGCCCAGCCTAGTCAGTGTAATGAGTTTAGGTGGTCTCTGACTACAATGCAGGTTTTGTATTGCAGAAGTTCTTCCCAGATGTCTTCTAAAGCCGCTACTGGTTTTAACAGCCGTTTTGAAGTGTGGGCATCCAAAGCATGACACAGTGTTCAAGTAATAGCATCCTCAAATATTAAATTGTACTTGTCTCTGATATGTCCATCCCATAGCTGTAACCCTAAGCATTTCTCCCATTACACCATTTTCTCCTCAGCCACCAGGCAACATGAGATCACAATTTTGAGGAACACGGCTGCAGTGTTGCACCTGCTCCAACAGCAGGTAATGGGCAATATGTACCACACTGGTAGTGACAAGGGCATCCATTGGCCTTGTCATATGGTCCAGAAAAACTTTGTCACAGCAGTTGAACACATTTGCAGTGGTGCTGTCTCAGAAAATCAGGGGGAAAACAGAGGAGAGAGCCAAGACAAAGGACCACTGCCCCAGGGTGTCATACACAGCTTGCCTCAGCAGTTTTTTTGCTGCTTTCTGACCTCCATGTGTCCTGCCTTTCCTGTTCTTGCTATGTTATACACAAGCTTTTGGTTTATAGAATCATAGAATCATAAATAGGTTGGAAAAGACCTTTAAGACCATCAAGTCTAACCATTAACCTGGCACTGCCAAGTCCACCGCTAAACCATGTCCCTAAGTGCCACATCTACGTGTCTTTTAAATACAATAGGGATGGTGACTCAACTACTTCCCCGGCCAGCCTGTTCCAATGCTTGACAGCTTTGGGTGAAGAAATTTTTCCTAATATCCAGTCTAAACTTCCCCTGGCACAGGTTGAGGCTGTTTCCTCTTGTCCTATTGCTTGTTACTTGGGAGAAGAGACTGACCCCCACCTGGCTACAACCTCCTTTCAGGCAGCTGCAGAGAGCGATAAGGTCTCCCCTCAGCCTTCTTTTCTCCAGGCTAAACACCCCCAGCTCCCTCAGCTGCTCCTCGTAAGTCTTGTGCTCCAGACCCTTTACCAGCTTCGTTGCTCTTTTTTGGACAGGCTCCAGCACCTCAATGTCTTTCTTGTAGTGAGGGGCCCAAAACTGAACACAGTATTCGAGGTTTCCTACCTTGTATCACCTCTTGCATTCAGGCTTGTTTTGTTTTACCCATTCCTCACTCTGATTCCTTGCCTCTCCTGTACTATTTATTTATCCATTTAACGCTGTTCTCATGATTATGGTATTTGGACACCAAGCAACTCAAATAAACTGTCTACTTCATTGGCTCAAACTGTCCTCATTTATGTTGGTTGCCTGGTAACAGCTGTTGTAACTGAAGTTGCAAAATTTTCAGTGAAAAATGAATCCCGTGCTCCCAAACAGCCTGAACTTGAATAAATCTGCAAACAGAGCTGGAATTTTCCATGCTTTGGGGCTCTCTCAAGCTGATTTCTCAGTGTCAGCTTGGAAAGTTCAAACAAAACCAAGTCAGCCTCTTTAAAGTCCTGTGGGGGGAACTGCAGAAAGTCCCACTTGTGTCTCTGCTGTCTTAACTCCCATCCTTGCTGCTCTCACATGAATGCAAATCATTACCTGAGCCCCGCAGCTGGCTGCAGGCTGCCTGAGAAGCTCGCTCTTGGCTGGAGGGTGTTCCTGACTCTGGAAATGGTAACAGAGGGTTTGTCTCTGTTTGTCTCCGCCAGTGGTCTCCACCCTGCAGAATTCAGTTTTGAAGCTAAAAGATGTTTCTAATTACAAATATTGCAGAGGCAGCCTGGGAGCTGGGAGGCTGCATGATTTTAGCTGTGCTGAGGAGAGGAGGCAGAGGGTGTTGGTGGCATGGTGCAGGTGGCATCGCTTCAGACCCAGCCTGCCCGTGGCCCAGGGCCCATCTCACACTTTGCCTTCATGAATAAGGAAATAAAACTGGGGGGCAGAGGGTTACAAAGGTAATTTGGCTGCTGGAAGAAGCAGGTTTGATTCAAAACCCGATGTGCAGAGACTCTTTGAGTAGCAGCAGGGCATTGCAATGATAATGGCAGCTCTTGGGCTTACCCTTCTCTGTCGGCTTCTACCAGCCCCTGCCCACTAGCGGTGCTGGGATGCCTTCCCTTGCAACTACTGCAAACACCATTAAAACTTCTCCCCAAATTATTCCTAGGTTCCACAGTACCTTGTGAAAGCCCTAATCCTGCTGCTAAGCAGGGAGGTGTTCAGCCCCTTGCCAAAGGCACCCAGATCTTGCAGGAACAGTCTGTCATGTGACCATAAAATTAACTTCAGGGCAAAAATTGTAACTGCTGCAGGAAACTGTGTGGAAACAGACGAAAAACGAACTGTTAACCTTATAATGAAAAATCCATACTACAGAAATCACAGAGAAAAAGTGAAAGATTTCATGGGCCAGTTCCAGTAAAAATAAGAAATTTCACACTTCGTTACATTAATTGAAAAGCATCTAAAGCCACCAATAACATTATTTCATCGTATTAATAATGATTATTCAGTGTTCAAAGTTATTTAATGACGAATCCAAATACAAACAAAATTAGTATGACCAGATCACAATCTATTATTAGAAATACGAATGAGCTGTTGAAACAGCAAGCAAAAGAAATCAGCATGTGTTTGTTTGTTTGTTTGCTTTTTTCCTTATGGAATTAGTGGGTGTATTTCATTCCCAAAGCCTAGCAGAGGGCAAAAAGAGCATTTTGCCATCCATTTAATAGGAGTTCTGGAGGGGTGAGAAGCTGTTCTTAATGCCAACATGAAAACTTTCCCTCCGTGTTTGTAAATATGTGCACAGATAACAGCAAAGGATGGTGTGTGTAGGTTTTAACTGCTGAGTTTTGCGGGGTAGTGCTCTCATCACAGGGAGAAATCGCTGAGATTTTCAAGCCTCAAGGATAAACCAAATTTAGCTACTTTGGGGAAGTGGCAGATATGCACTGGTGCTTCCCAGACTTCGGCCAGGGTAGCTGGCTTTGAGGTTTCTGAAAACCAGGCTCCTCCCATGTGAGATTAAAAAAGAGAAACTAAGCAGCATGATGTTAATGGATAACATTAAACAATATTTGCTTAAATTGCCATGTCCCTTAATTACTGCTTGATTGTAACAAAACTAAATCACGTGTAAGATTTTATTTTTGATCCTTATTGATCTCTGCAATGTGTGTAAACATGTTGGGGCAAAATAATTACAGCTGAAAAATATTATTTATTATTAAACAGTGTGCCTTATTTTAGATATCAATATCATGGCCTCTGGCATTAGCTTTGCATTGACTAGAACCATAAGGGTTGTTTTTTCTGTTTTTTAAACAGATCCAGCACTCAGTAAATACTTAATGTTGTCTAAATAGATACAATCTTGGATTATTTTCTGAAAATCCCTTTGATTTTGCATGTAGTTAATAAGAACATTACTTGCACTTTACCCACAAATTTCAGATTCCCCTTTCTTGTCCTGATTAAATGATAGCAAAGGTAAAAATTTGTTTGCCTCAAATGTAACATTTAATAGAATGGATGTTAGGTTTTCTTTGCGGAGGATTGTTGTTCTGTTTTCTTTTTTTTTTATCCCTCTCTTCCCAAGTGTCTGGTTTTGGTCCTTTACCTCCTCTGCTGCGTGACAGCGCTTGAGCTGGCTGCCTTAAGCCTTGCAGAAGCTGACTTACAAGGTTTGTCCCCTGCAGACACGTGGTGAGGCAGCAGCATGGGATCATCTGCAAAGGAAGTTTTAGAAGAGTCCATGGCAAACCCGGTTCCCGTTTGAAGCCAGTGACTTCAATAGGAAATTATTTTCTTCCCCAGTGAAGGAAAGATCAGCTTCAGGAACAAGGGGGAAAGCTGTCAGTAGAAGTATTTATGTCTTGGATCTATTTATTTACAGCTGTGGGATTATGTAGCTGGATGTATTAGGTACTTCCTAGTCCTACGGGTGCAGTAACTCAAGAAAGCGCTGAATGTGCAGCTACAGATAGATGTCAGGCTATGGACTGGTGCCCAATAGGTCAGAAAAGTGAACTGTTTATTTAGGTCCCAAATAGTCCTCAGGTACCTACCAGATATGGCTGACGTTTCTCCTCTTTTTTCCATCCCTGTGCTTCGCTGAAGCCAACCACACTTACTAATTAGGAGAAATATAGTATTGCTGCGCAGCCATCCAGTTAGTGAGGGGTTAATTTCTTATGTCAGGCTCAGAACCTTCAAAAATAGCATTCTTCCCGGCATGGCCAGGAGTCTGTGTTGCAGGTTTAAATCAAGCCCTGGGCATTGCACGTCTGTTAAGCACAGCATAACCCCTGACGATGGGAAATTACACAGTGTCCCTACGCCCCTCACATCTTCCAAAAAACAGAGGGCTGTTCAGGAATGTGGCTGGCTTGGGTGGCCTCTTCAGCGTTGTCTGTACTAGCTGCCAGCTCATGCTGAAAGGCCTGGGAGAGGGGGAGGTGGGGTTAGGGTGGATGGAACCGAGGAGAGGCCGAGTGTAAATTGTCGAGTAGATGAGAAAGTTTGTCTTGCCTGCTAGCTCTGTGCTCACCCGGGAGGAGTCAGAGCTGGGTTCCCAGCAGGCACTAGTGGCAGGGAGAAGCCACAGCAGTAAGTGGCAGGCAGAGGAAACTCAGGGCACAGCGCCAGGCACTCGGAGAGGAGCTGGAAAATCTTTTCCTGTTTGCTGTGCAGCCAAGCATAGGCGGCCTGAGTTTGTTGCTGTAGCTGGTGGAAAGCTGAGAAATCCCTTAGGAGGAAGGGTGTGATAAAATGACTGAGGGTTTTACACAAAGGCTGGCAAGGTGTGACCAGAAGGCATATATTAATGAGAGGGAAGTTGAATTCTCGTCTGTTCTACCTGTGAATCCCCACTGAAGTCAGTCTGGGAAGGCCTAAATGACAGGAATATCTGAAAAATGCTTGCAGTTTAGCTATTGTCAAAAAGCTCTAAGAAGAATTTGAGTGGCTGAGGAGTTATGCAGTCTGAATATATATCACCAGAGAAAAATCCCATTAGAAGTAGATGAAACTACAGGAAGGTGATAGCTGGACTACAGAATAAAACCCTATTCAAAGCCTGATGTAATGTATTTTTCCACTGCAGGGCAGGAATGAAACTTTGAGCTGTTCTTTAAAGACAGAAAGAACTCCGGCCCTCAGGGCTGCAGTAGGAAAGATAGTTAAAAAAAGATCATTAAAGAAAAATCCATCTTGAAGACTTTGATATCTATTGATGCAAGGTGCTATTTGTTCTCCTACTGAAGACAGATCTGAAAGACTCTGCAATTACTAATAAATCACTTGCAATATTGAGCAATTACGAACAATGTAATCATAAAACAGTGCAATAACTAAATAATTATACACTTGTTAGGAGAATAGGTTATTGGGTACCTTGGAAAGAAAGAGGAAGGAGGAGAGAATACAAAAGACAGGATATTGGATACCACACAAATAGCAACAAAACACACTTCGCAGCCAGAATGATGAGTAGTTGCACATGCTCGGGGCCAAATCCCAGCCCTAGAGAAAATCAAGCAAAAAATTTAATAGGAAAGTTGGTCTGTTATTCAAAACATTGCATATGAGGCTTGGAAAAGGCCTCTTCTGCCTACTGGCCAAGTTCCATCCAAAACCAGCCCTGAGAGCACCAACTGTCTCACTAGTACTTGTTTTATTACTCATCCTAATGATAATAGGTTGCCACCTCAAGTGGGGCCCCAGCTGAGGGTGAGGAGCTGAGAGGAGAGTACTGCACTGCAGTCGGAAAGGCATGTCCCTGCTGGTTACCGTGGCCCAGCTGGAGCCAGAGGAAGCAGATTCCCACACTTCAGAGGCAGCTCAAATCCCTGTTGATGCGTGGAGGCCACCCTTTCCATACCTGGTAGTGAAGGGATTGGGAGTGCTTGGGCTATAGGAATTGTGCACTGGGGTGAAAAAAAAAGGGGTCTGGGAGGAAAAACGGTGAATGGGAAGCTGAGGTTTCATCAGCAGAAACTGGTTATGGTGGTAGAGAGTGAAAACATTGCTGTTATTTAGATTTCCCCCTCAATGAATTTGGGATTATTCCAGAAACATCTGGAGAAAGCATCTGCATAAATGAATTGCTCCTTGGAAGGAAAGGTGTGTATCAGTTACCACAAGTCAGACCGATATGCCATTGGCTTGACTCACTGGTGTTCAGCCGTTGCCTTAGGTGTGAAAGCTGGAATACAGTCGAAAAGAATGAAGGTTTTGAAATACTGTTGGGAAATACTGTGAAGCGTTGTAGAAGCAGAAAGCACACTATGTACTCTATACACTAAAGAAAAATATCTGTTGTTGGGGAGACCAAGAAATCATAGCTGGAGGATTTTGGATATGTACAAGGATTAGGGACCATCTGGAAAAAGGATCATGTGAGGGAGCGTCCGTGGTAAAACATTAAAGGAAAGGCGGGGTGCTTAGCATGCCTGACCCAGATAGCTTTTTAGGCACCATCTACATAAGCAGAGTACAATTTATGGAGCAGTCTAGAGACTCTGACGTTTCTGCAAAGCACAGTGCCATTCCTGGAGCATCAAGCAATCCTTTTCCATGGCTGTGGCAAAATATGAGGGGAAGGCAAATGGGAGTAGACTGGGACTACTAGGTGAGCCCAGACTCCAGTAACCAAGGGTTTATGCACCCTTCCTCTTCCTGAACAAAGGAGAGGAGGGAGGGCTCTGCTCTAATCCTCCTTCTGGCATCCATTTTAAGTAAATCCTTTGTGGTCAAGGGAGGGGAACAGCCACTTATACACCCTCCTCCTTCAGCTGCTGAAGGTAATGCAGCTGGCAGCATGCACACAGCATCTCTTTCCACTCCTCCTCCCGCCGTGTTGCTAGAGAGATTGATTTGTGATCTCAGGGACTGAAATTTCCTCTCTCTTTGAGTTCCCCCCCACAGCTGCTCTGGCCTGGGAGCCCATAGCTTTTCCACATTTAGAGCAAATCCTTCAGCTTTGGTGAATGAATGGCTAAAAACTGCTAGCATCTGTAGCTCATATTATTGGACAGTATAAAATAGTCTGGAAGGAAGAAAGGGAGAAGGCAAAAGTAAACAGAAAACTGAGAATTGGTGAGAATCTTTTTAAAAACTGCACCTTCAGCTGTGATATAAATGGTCTTCTAATGGATTTCATACTAAAACAGACGTTTAAAAATCACATATATTAATTAAAATCATATATTTTGGCCAGGTTACAGCAAATAGATTGATGTTGCTATTAGTGGCCACAAACAATGGCTGCAAACAGAACAACTAATGAAACCCAAAGTAAAAGAAATGAGTGCTAAAAGCTAGAAGTAAACAGAATGTGGAAATGACATACTATCAAATAGAAACCAGTGGTGGCCCTTGAAAACTTGCTTTTTTCTTGCAGATAATCAAAGGCCATATTATGCCTTTAGGCACAGCTTTGAGCAAGGAGACATGAATAAATTGCATTGCTGCAGGAGTAGCCTTAGGGTGGGAAGAACAGAGAGTCAGTGTAACATCCCAGTTGCTCAGATCAGTCAGCAAATGTAGCACTCTGCTGTGCAGCAGCTGCAGGCCATCTTCAGGAGCTAGCAGTGCTCTCCTGAGGAAGGGTGACAGTGTCCAGCCTCATCAGCAGCAGGGCAAATCACTACTGCAAAGGTGTCACGTGGCATGACAGCATCCCATGGACATGGGTTCTAAAACATATTTAACACACAATGCTCTGTTTCAGAACTAATTTGACAGACCCCAGGATCTTAACCTCAATCTCCTCAGTCAGTGGTGTGGTAAAAGGGCAGGACCTTCATTTTCTTCTCTAGCTCAAGACGAGAATTCCTCATGTACAACTGCTAAAGATTTTTGTCCAAAAATGCCAGTGAGGGAAAAGTTAAGCCTGACTGATTTTCAGGGCAGCCTATCTGCTTCTGCATAACCGCAATTTACCATATACCCTGTTTGTACATTGAGCTACCTGGAGATGTGCAGGATCACCATGGAGAGGTGGCTCAGACCAAATCCCAGGTGATAGTGCACAGCTGACATTATCACAGAGTTAGTAAAGAAACCTCCAGTTCGTAGTTTAGCCTTACTATGGAGAATCAGGGAGAGCCCAGGGCTGAGCAGGCTCTCTACCATCTCACTGCCTGGTAACATTCACTAACACAAGACATCTCTTCCACAAACTGCTGTGTCTTTCCATGCTGTTGCAGAGCAGAAGGGCAACTTGTTTCCTTCCTGGATGTCCTGGGGAAATATCCTGCTACCCTGGCACGGATGCTGATGCTGGCCAAGGTTTGCCACAGATGGAATAGGAATGAAACTCTGACGAAGTGATAAATGGGACCTCAGTGTTGGTCATGGACCAACCAAAATCACCCTTCATACAAAATGACGTTGAGATTGGAGTGAAGCAGACTTTAGCAGTCAAAGTGAAAACAACAGTGAGTAAGATTTTTTTGAGATATGTGAACAGAAATAAAAATGAAATCTGGGATTATATCCACCTATGCTTTTAAGATAGCCTCAAAAGGCTTTTCTTTCTCTCTCTGTCTGTAAGTCCTAGTGATTGTATCACTAAGGTGTTTACATAACTTTGTGGCTGAGGACCGTTTTAAAGGAATTTTTAAACATGTAACTTTTACACATAAATCTCCCCCGGTGGCGGCTTTATTAGATTTCCCTTCCCCGCTGGATTTCTCTGAACATACCTTTGTTTTTTTTGAGGGACTAATTTCTGCACCTGCCAAACTTTTAAGAATGTTAATATCCTTTGGACCTATTTAGACGGAGCCATCTCCTGCCCACACTGTAAACAGAGCTAGCTATCAACAGCTCTCATGCCTAATTAACAGTAAACAAATCATTATCCGATTGTGAGCAAAACATTCCTTTCCACACTGCAGGGTGGGGCTTGGCCCTCAGTGTTCAGCTCTTGTGCACTCAGCCTTTTCTTTCGTGGGCATGCTTATATTGACAGGTATACATGGGATCATAGAATCATAGACTGGTTAGTGTTGGAAGGGACCTTAAAGATCATCTAGTTCCAACCCCCTGGCCATGGGCAGGGACACCTCCCACTAGACCAGGCTGCTCAAAGCCCCATCCAGCCTGGCCTTGAACACTTCCAGGGATGGGGCATCCACAACTTCCCTGGGCAACCTGTTCCAGTGCCTCACCACCCTCACAGGAGAGAATTTCTTCCTAATATCTAATCCAAATCTCCCCTCTTTCACTTTAAAACCATTACCCCTCGTCCTATCACTACACTCCCTGATAAAGAGTCCCTCCCCATCTTTCCTGTAGGCCCCCTTTAGGTACTGGAAGGCTGCAATAAGGTCTTCCTGGAGCCTTCTCTTCTCCAGGCTGAACAACCCCAACTTTCTCTGCCTGTCCTCATGGCATAGGTGCTCCAGCCCTCTGATCAATTTCGCGGTCCTCCGCTGGACTCATTCCAACAGGTCCATGGCCTTCTTGTGCTGAGGACTCCAGAGCTGCACGCGATACTCCAGAACGTGATGCCCATAGAACCTGGAAGGATGCAGAGATTGTTACTGCAGAGCTTGTTACAGCCCTCCTGGCTGCCCCAGATGACGAAGGGGCTCTGCCAGCCCTCCCTTACCATTCCTGGAATGGCAGCCAGGAGAAGGGACCCTTTCTCATCTGAAGAGGGAAGGAGAGACGTGATTCTACCTAGACTAACTGAAACTGGATTTCTTCCATCTGGTTCCACGCTTTTATTTTGATATCACAAGGATATAGAACTGGCTATTCAAGCACACTCTTCTTTCAGGTCCTTATAGAACATAGATATTAAAAAAATTTCTTTGTTGAGCTAAATCAATATAGTTATATGAGCAGAAAGAAGATCCAGGGTGAACTAACGATGACATCATGAATGGAAACTGAGAATTATCTTGCTTTGCAAGTCTATGTCACAATTCCTTTACTTATTATTTCAACTTTAAATTAGGTTCAAATTAAACTTTTGCAAGAATCTGATTTTATATAGATTGTAAACAGGTTTTTTTATATTGTATTTTTTAAAATTCTACTGCAGTTCCCAAGAATGTTTGTTAGTTTGCTTTCCCTTTATTCACCAACATTGTACCACTGAGACTTGGCAGTGAAAGTGGTTTTATTGATTTTCATTATCCAAGCTGGGAGAAATGCAAAATATAAACAGCAGGAATTATGACCTTTTTTGCCTTTAGTAATTGAAGGGTTTGCTGGTAACAACATTCAGTAAGTAGCAAACAAATATATTTTACTGTGTTAACAGGAAAAGTTTGAAAATCACAAATCAGACCTCCAGGGATTATGAGACTGATTTAAATTATGAAGTTTTTTATTTTCTTTTCATCTGGTTCAACTTTTATCCCCAAATCTATTCCAGTCTGAAGCCCAGGAACAAAACATACCTGTAATAATAACCTCTTAATGCTCTTTTAGGACTTTAGAGTTCAGGACTTACCTGAACTCAAATTGACTGTATTCCTTTTACATGGTTTACTAATGGTAGAAAAGAGGCTGAACCAATGGTGTTCTAAGAGCATCTTCTTTGGCAGCCCTGGCTACTGATGTCAAATAGTTAAATGCCTACTGGGTGATAGTGTAGGAAAGAGGCACTGCTCAGAGCCAAAAATTAAAGGTCAAAACTTGTGTTGTCTTGTTAGCAGTAAAACTAGGAAAAATTCCTTTGTGTTTTTAGGCAAGTTGCTTAACCAATCCATGTCTGCTGGCACAATACTTGCGAATTTTTACTGACATTTGCTGACTGTTTTGGGATCTTTAGATAAAGCCTCATAGATATAAAAGAAAAGTACTGATCATTGCAATTTCCAGTTATAACAGAGAGACTGTAAGAGCCATTCAACTTAGAAAAATATGAATTCAGAAGTCTTAAATTCTAGTCCTCTGGCTGACGCTGTGCTAATGCAGTACCACTGTGGGAAAGGCTGGGAGGGAGGGCAGGGATGCTAGTGGGGCTGCAGTGCTGGTACGGTGTCTGTACAGCAGGAGACTCCCAGCAGTACCAATGTCTCCTGGGTAAGGCACGGCGATGTAACCACGTTGCTGTCCCGCGAAACAGCGCAGATGCAATGGAAGCCCTACCCTTTTACACAGAGGGCTGATCTAGCACAAGTGATGATGGTGGTGTAAAGTGAACTTATCCCTGGTCAGCACCTCATATTGTGGCTGTAGGGTTCGTCCGTTTTGGTGCTCAGGAGCTTGGGAACTGAGTGGATGGTCCTGACAGCCCACAGCCTGTGTGGAGAGGAGCCCGCGGGGACACCAGACACGTCTGTTGTAGTGCAAAGCGACATGAAAAGTGCAATACATTAGCTAAGGCAGTTGTTTGGGCAAACAACTTATTGCGGTTTATGAAAGTGGAGGTCTTGTCCATTCCCCTTCCTGCTCCAGATGCATGGCCCTGCCCTCACCCTCCAGCCTCCTCTGGGATGTGTCAGACCCTTCCCTGAGAGGCCTTAGCTTGCCAAGAAAGCAGAAAACAATCCTTTGCTTTTTTCTGGATTAGTTTTCTACCAGACTGATGAGCCGAAATGGCTCATGGAGATATCCAAGAAACACCAGGTGGGAAAGGGCAATGGGAGGGGATGAAGAAAACAGCAGTGACAATGAGCTGTTAAATCTACTCATCCCCTCTCATGAAATTGATACATGAATGTTATGAATATTATCTCACGGATATGGATACGTATCTGTGTCTGAAACTCGTATAACTAGGCTGCCTGCCAAGCACTGTAAGCTGGTAGAAACCAAAAGAAAAAGGCTGCTGTCTTGCTGTGCCATGCTGTCCCTTGGGCCAGCACAGGTTTTAAACCCTATTAAGGAACTGAGTTCTGATTTCTCCTGATTTTCTGGTTTCTGCAGAACTGATTTGGCTGAAAGCTAATCTGGCAAAAAAATTAATTTCTACAGCATCTCATTGCACAGACCCACAACGGTGCGCGCTGGCACACGAAAAGGAATGGATGGGAACAAACAGCTGGGGCAGGGAGGGAGCAGCAGTCCTCCTCTGGGGGGCAAAACCAGTTTATGCTGCTTACAGCATTAGCTGATAATCTCCTTAGAATGAAATATGGTTTAGATTTCCATAAAAGAACCAAGCAGGCAGCCCTTCTTCAATGCACAACAGTATAGTAAAAACAAGACCTCATTATAAGTCATTTTTAAAAGTTGTATTTTACTCTAAGTAAGTAAGTTAAAAGTGGGCATAAGGATGACATTGATGACCCAGTTCTTAGTTTTGTGTGCCCAACAAGAAGAGGTGTATGTGACTCGGCAGCTGCTTTGGGGTTTGGAAGTCTTCAGCTCCAAAGGTATTTTTTTTCCAGGAAAGTATTTTTTTTTGGTCATACTTCCTGATGATCCTGTGCAGGAGAAAATAATGTAGAGATCTGATAAATAAAAATTACCTTCAGCTCTCTTTCACCCTATTGCAACTCAGGCTGTAGTTTCTTAAGAAGAAGATTTTTTTATGGGAATTCCAGCTCAGCACTCCTGGTCCTCCCTCCCATACTTGGCTTCTCAGCCATGCCAATATGCCAGCTTTTCTTGCCACACTGCTCGCTGCCTTGGAGGAACTTACTTTTGGAAAAAAGTGCTGCGTCCTTCTTGCTCCCCACATCAAGAAGAAAAATATCATGGCCAGTTGTCTGGTAAAGCAAGGGGTTTCTTTTCAGAAAGTTGTGCAGACTGAAGTCGCATAGATAGTTACAGGTAAAACCTTGATACGTAGGTGTTAATTGTTACCAGCTGGCTTCAAAGACTTTCAGACTGTTTCAGTGTAAACAAACATGTAGTGCACCCAGAACACAATATTGTCTCATTTGCAACACCATACATAACGTTCAAACAAACACTAGCAGACAGTAAACACACTGGTGATTCCTCTGCAACCTTTCCTCCCTCCCCCTTGTTCATGTGTGATAATTAAATACAGTCTCAGTTTCTGTAAGATACTTAGCAAGCCCATTTAAAGAAAAGCTTTTCTTTTCTTCATTTCTCAAATAACTTCTAGGTCCTTATAGTGTAACCATGGGCAGTTTGGAACCTGTTGCTTATGCTTCAGGTATGGAGTTGTTGCCAAAATGGTTTAAATTTTTTCCAGATGTATCAGTTGGTCTAACACAAGACACTGTCTCTGTCAACAAGCTCCATCCAACCCCAGTTACAGCGCATATCACGTTTTCAGAATCTGAGAAAAAAAACCCCAACAATAAACCCCCTTGTTTTTTCCTGAATGTGTCAGACCTTGCTCATAAACAGAGCGAGAGGGGGAAAGGGTGGGAGAAACAGAGAGCAAGAGAAGCCTTTATGTTCACAGTCAATTATTAACCTAAAACCCCCTGTGCTCTGTAGCCTAAGCCATATAAGCACAGGGACTGGGGCTTCCCAACGGCATGTCAGCAGCTGAGATAGAGGAGTGCCTTGAATTCCCCTGCCTCCTGCTCCCACTGACTCAGCTCTGAGGCTGCTACATGGGACTGCTCCCCCTTGTCATTTTTCAAGAGCAAAGAAAGGCGTGAGGAGCTGTTGCCTCCCTGATTCAGGTACCCCTGCTGCTCTCTCCTTACAAACTCAGCTTACGGAATCGCTAGGAGTTATACCAAGACTTCCCTTTTTGCCCTCCTCGATTATTTTTCATGTGAATCATTTCCGTAGCCTAGCTGATCTGCTGGTCCCTCCAGCAGTTGGGAGGAATAATGATTTTGCGTGATGAATACTTTATGGTGGTGCTGACCCACGAGAAACCAGGGCACTACCTGCCCTGGGAGTGTTTCTGGCGTGCTACCTGTGCTACCTTACCCACGGCGTTTCCTGAAGAAACAGAATATTCCTGTTCCTTTGCATTGCTGCTTTGCTCTGGAGGGGAAATAAAATCATTTTTTTCTGTTTCAAAGCACATGGGATGCACATTTGTGCACTTGCACATGCACACACATGCACATGCCCAGGGAAAGCAGTTCTAAATATGGTTTAATAGATTATTTTCCTGTGACTTGCTCTGAAATGCTGCAGGCTGGTGGCAGACATGTCCGGATTTGGAAAGGAAAGGAGGAATTGTTTACTATTTCAGCAGTTCCACGCTCTGCCTGTGCCTGCTCCTAAGGAACCAGCATAAACTTTCCACTTGCTGGAGTTTATGTGGCTCTATCCCCATCTCATCCCCAAACTTCAGCATTCACTTTAACTTCCAGCTTGGGCTGTTTTGGCACGCTTCTACAGCAACTGCTCTGGTACTGTCATTTGGTTATGTTATACAGCACAGGGTGTGGACTGCCTTTTTGAATGCTAATCTGAGTTGGTGGGGCATCTATTTTTACTGCAGCAATAGTCCCCTTGTTCTGTATGATGTCATAAGGTGGTTTAGAGGTATTTTTATATTGCCTTTTCTTTGCTTTGTGGTGATTTTCAGTTGTACGCACCTCTGTGTGTAGATTGGTCTGTTAAGATTGTAATGGTATCAGGCTGTCTCATTTATTTGCACTATGCTGTATGTGGCCTGGTGGTAGGGGGCACTACTTGCTATCACCTTGTGGGGCAAAATGTGCTTTGCAGAGTAGCGGGTGTTTGGAGAGTGCTGCAGAGCCTGACATCCCATCCAGCAGGTTGTGCGGCTTTGCCATACCACAAGTTGAAGGGAGTGGGCTGTAGCTGTATTGGGCTTTCTGTGTGTGCTGCTGTATGGTGCAGAGTAGATATGGTGCTTGGGAGTGCCTGCAAATTGCTGTGTGGTGTGGCAAAGTGTATGTGACATCATGTCACTGTCTCGGTAGGTCACGGGTGGGCAGCGCATTGCTGTGCACATGGGTATGTTTCACCGCTTGGCAGGGCAAGGGCTGTGCTGTGGCCCTGGTCATCCCACCGTGCTGCAGGTTTCTGTGCGTTGCTTCTGCTGAGCTGTATCTTGTGTGGCAAAGGGCCTGCTCCGTGTGTGCGTGCCCTGTGCCCACAGCGAGACAACCCCGCGCTGTGGGGAGGGACTCTTCATCAGGGAGTGGAGTGATAGGACAAGGGATAATGGTTTCAAACTGAAAGAGCGTAGATTTAGATCGGATGTTAGGAAGAAATTCTTTACTGTGAGGCTGGTGAGGCACTGGAATAGGTTGTCCAGAGAAGCTGTGGATGCCCCATCCCTGGGAGTGTTCAAGGCCAGGCTGGACGGGGCTTTGAGCAGCCTGGTCTAGTGGGAGGTGTCCCTGCCCAGGGCAGGGGGTTGGAACTAGGTGATCTTTAAGGTCCCTTCCAACTCTAACCAGTCTATGATTCTATGGTTCTATGTGCAGGAGCACCGCTGCACTGGCAGGGAGGGCTGTTAGGCCTGTTAGGGCACGCCAGAGTGTCATTCCCTCGCAGAGCCACGCGTTACAGCATGATGCCCCCGTAACGGGCTCTCACAAGTCAGCATTTCACGCGAGGACTGGGCAGAGTGCAGCTGCGTGGGTGCTGCTGCGTGGGTGCAGTCTGTGTGCCCAGCTCTGCACGGCGCGGGGGGTGCGGCGGGCACCCCTCCACTGCCTGCGCAGGGAGGCCGGAGAACTGCCCCGCTTCGCACGCCGTGGGCCAGGCGGAACAGCGTGCCCCGCGGCGGGCTGACCCACGGGGCGCCGCGGCCCCTTTAAGCCCGGCGCGGCACGGCCTGCCCTGCCCTGCTCTGCTGTGCCCCGGCTGAGCGGCACCGCCGCCCCCGGCCTCGCCGTCGCCGTACGGGGCCGCCCCGCCCGGCCCGGCCCGGCCCGCGCCTCCCCGGAGAGCCGGGCGGGGAGGGGCGGGCACAGCGGCCCGCCGCGGCGGAAGGAGGCCGCCGGCCGCGGCCTCGCTCCCGGCGCTGCCCGCGCGCGCTGAGGCGCAGCCCCCGGGGCTTCCGCGCGCACCTGCCGGCCCGCCCCCGCCGCGCTGCGGGGCTGGGGACAGGCACCTGCCGGCGCCGCCGGGGCCTCCCGCACCTGCTCCGCACCCCCGCGCACCCCCGGCCGGGCCGGGCAGGGCCGCGCGGCGGCGGCGGTCGCCGTTTCTCGGCGGGCAGGGTATGGCGGTCCGGTGAGATGAAAGTGACCGTGTGCTTCGGGCGGACGGGGATCGTGGTGCCCTGCAAGGACGGGCAGCTCCGCGTGCGGGACCTGACCCAGCAGGCCCTGCAGCGGTACCGCAAGGCCCAGGAGAAGGTGAGGGCGCGGGCACGCGCCTGCCTGCCCGGGGGGGCCGGGCCGGGGGCCGTTGTGCGGAGCCGGCCTGGGGGGCGAGGGGGGCCGGGACCGGGGGGACGGCCGGCCGGAGCGGGGGGGCGGACGGGTGACGGGCAAGGGGGCGGGTAACGGCCGGCGCGAGAGGGGCGGTGGGTAACGGCCGGCGCGAGGGGTGGCCTGGGGGAAGGCCCGGGGGTCGGTTAGCGGCCGGCGGCGCGGGGGGGGCGGGCTGGCCGGGCCCCGCGGCCGTGGTGCCCACGGGGCATGGTCGTGGTGGCGCCCGTCCCGCGTGAGCCCGTGTTGTGAATCCCCCCCCGCCAGATACTTTGTGTGAACAGCTGATGCTGGCGGGCTGGGAGCGTGTTCTGCTCAGTTAACGAGCTAGCAGGGCTTATTTTACATGTTTCAAGGTTTCTGACGTTATCGCCGTGCATGTTGACTAACAAACTTGATACAGACACAAACATAACTTAAGTTATTGCCATTAAAGCTTGTGTTTTCTGGCATCAGCTGCTCTGTGTGGTGCTATCTGCAGGGCTAGATGACTTCCTTTGCATGAAAGGAGCTTGAGTTTTTCTTAGGTTGTACCTAATTGAGCATAAAAATACTTTTTTCTTTTTCATCCAAGAGGCAGGTGCTGAAAGCTAATGGGATACTGTTTAATACTGATGAAAGGCCTCGTGTTGCAAATACTGCTTTTTGAAAGACATGCCAGTTACAAGCCCTGAATTAAGGGCTTGGAGAATTGTCCATCCTCCTAAGACATCTGAATAAAAAGTACAGCTAATGGCTTATGGGATCTATTTTGTGCCCTGTGCTGGCTTCTTCTATGCCCAATCAATTGTTTAATATCTTGACGGCTAAACTGGAAGTAAAATTCTTCTTCTTGCAGGTTTATTTTGAGAGAAACTTGCTACTGATACGTTAAATCCATCATGACTAGCTGAGACTGCTCTGTGGTAGAGATTATAGTGGTCACCTTGTTAGTCGTTCTGAGCAAGTGCAGTGCTTTAACCTGCCTTAAGATACATAGAACTTGACAAATATTTAGTATGAAAAATCTTTTTCCTAATGAATATTGTGTGTGTGTAATAACTGCAAAATGTCTATAGAATTCTTGGTGGTGTTACAGCCAACAGTCAGTGAGATCTTTTGCGCTGAAGTATGGTTCAGAGTACTAAAATAGGCATATGGTGTCTGTTCCAGAGCGGAGTTTATCAGAAACAGAATTACTTTCAGCTGAGTTGAACTAAGAAATTTAAAATTTGATTTCACCTTTGATTTGTGCTCGTGATGACATCGGAATTAATCTCATGCTGATGGCTGGAAGGTGGCCTACAAAGCTTTTGTATAAATACTTCAAATGCCTTTCCTTCTCTCTCTTTGTTTTTTAAATTCCTTTAGAAAGGAGTAGAAGGGTGTCTGCCTTTCTAGTTAAGGCCTTGAGTGTTCTAGAATTTTCAATAAGCAATTTATAGGAGAGAAATTGCAACAACTTGAGAAAGGTTCAGATAAATGCCAGACACTTAAGATGTACTGTGGTCCAATTAGTTTCTCATGATTTTGTACCCAATTTGCTAGTTGGGTAATATTTAAAGAAAATTATTTTTATGCTAAGCATTGATCTCCTGTGCCCCCTTCAGTGCGAGGTCAAAATCATCCAGCCTTCTCTATTGGACAGCCAGAGGCCAGAGTTCACGTTTCCGACCTTGTTGTGTTTCTTTTTTCTGGCTATTTCCTTATAGAAGTCTTGAGTTCTGTATTCTGCATCATGGGTGGACAAAGTGGACACAGGCCAGTTTGTCCAGAAATTGGTGTTCCCCTCGAGTAATGGTGATTCAGAGCTTGTACAAGGACATGTAAAGAGGCAGGGTGGGGGGAGCAACCTAAGGACCTGAAAAGTACAGAACAGGTTTTCATTCAAGTCACTAGAAGTTTTATGACTTCTGCGCCTGTTCTCTGCTCTCTCCCCTGTTCACTGTAAATTTAAACAGTTCTCTTGCAGTCCCTTGATAAGTTCGTTTTTGATCTAGGTGATTTGCAGTGGAACTAACCAAAAAGATAAACAGATAAATTTCCTCTTATCTTGTCAAGCATCATTTGGAGTTAGTGTTCTTTCCTGAGGGAAAATTTGGGGTTGGTAAAAGAGATCATAAGAAGTCACAAACAATTAATTTTATTACCTTGTGGAGGGTTTTTTTCCAACTTAACATGGATGGGGCGGGTGTTTTGCCATTGTCCTTCTATTGGCTCTTTCCAAAATTAACTTTCTTCACAAAAATGTAGAATCTTATAGAGAATGGGATTATCTCAAGATAATCAGCAGCTAAAATCTGCTGTGAGGTGTGGGCACGTAAACAGGTTTATGTTAAAGATAACTGAAGATTTGTTTTTCTTTTCAAAATATTTAGAATGCTTGGAATACTTCCTGTGGCAGAATGCTGCTGTTTCTGTTGGCATGTTAAGTGTTCTTTATCTAATTTTTTTTGAAGTGTTAAAATCTTCTAAAAGAACAAAGTGGAAAATGGTATTGTTAAAGTGCCTAAAGTATTTGGAGAAGGAAGGAAGATTGCTACAAGGAATATCTTTCATAGTTGCAGAATGGAAAAAGAAAAAGGTAACTAGGATACAAGCTTTGGGAAATTTTTATTAGTTATGGTACTGTCAAATACCACAAAAATGTGTGTGAGAGGCTCTGTACTTTGGGGATTGTTCTGGAAGCCTGGTTTTGCTTTTATACTGCGGTCACTTGACTGGTCAAGGGTAGTATATGAGATTAGCGTATTACGTCTTGTATATTGTAAAATATTTCAATTCCTATGTATAAAATAGCAATAATTTTAATTGGTTTAAAGTAATCAGTACTTTATACATGTAATGAAAGAAAAGTTCATGCAGTAAATGACTGAGTCATTACTGTGAGACTTCTGGTAAAAAGCTGAGAATTCTGCAGGCAGTTGCTTAATGTAGCCTGCTGCATTTTTGTAGCAAGTTTGATTTGGTTTTTTGGCTGGGCCAAGTTGGCAAGGTTTGGTCATGAAGGCCCAATTCCTTCGTTAACTAAACCAGAATACTGGGTTGTTGTTTCAGTTGAAAAATCGGGGGGTGATTCTTTTTGATGCTACTGAGCTTAGCAGTGGGTTTTAGGGGTACTGTTTGCAGTTATGAATGGGCAGATCTTGTCTGTTTCACTGGAGGAAACAAGTAACACTCTGGACTTAAGAACAATTCTCTGTATTACAGTATCAACTATAAGATTTTGCTGCTCTGAGATTTCATTATGTGAGTGGTCTTAGATGTTTAAGAAAGAGTTTTGTTGATCAGCTGCTTTGTGAGAATTGTAAATGAATTGTCAGGGAAGTGACTGTCCTCTTGGAAGGTGACTTGTGTTTCAGTGAAATGAAGCTTGGTGGAACTTTTTTTTCTGACTCAGGATCTGCTTTTGTTGCTGTTTAGCAATGTGTGTGTTAAGGCTTCCTGCTGATGGGTAGGTACTGTAGGATTAATGATTCTTTATTGTCAGCCCAGTCCCTTAGTATTTCTTGTAACTTGGTATTTTTGGTACCTTGGGGAGCACTTGCATGTTATCTGTTGTATTTAGGATTCTTGGCTTGAGTGAGAGCAGATGTTCTGCAAAATACTTGGGTTGCTGTGCCTGTTGTTGCTGTGTTTGCACCTCTGTGGCTATAAGACATGGTCCTTGGATGCAAGACCACGTACCTCATTGATTGTTTTCCAGAGAATTGAGAGACCTTTTGTTTGGGTTTGTTTGTGGTTTTTTTTTTTTTTTTTGCCCTGAGTATGTGGGTGAGAGAAGGAGAAAGAGGGGTTCTGGGTCAGCACTGAAGGGTCTCGTATACTCTCGTGGTGTCTGGGTCTGCGTGGTTCCATTGAAAGCAATTCCTCGATCCATGCAGGGCTAAATGCATTCAAACTAAAAGCACCATTGTGCTTATACTTCTCCACTTTGAAATGCCGCTCCCTCTAAGTAGGATGCCATACTCAGATTACCAGCTTTGTAGTGAAGCTCTTGGTTCAGCTGGAGATGCTAGTTTGCTAACTTGAAGGCCTTTAGTGCTATTGGTACAGAAAGTGATATACGGCTGGGGAAAAGAATGACTATGAGACTAGCAAGTGAAATCCACAGTGACTTTTCTTTAAGCTGCAGTGAAACTTTTCCCAGGAAAAAAGTATAAAACCATCGTGCTCCTCCAGATGTTCTTTATCTTACTGGAGGAGGCAGAGATGGGGAAGTGGTGTTTATTGTCTGTGTATCAATTTGCTCACATTTGCATGAATGGCTCTTACCTAAACGAGTTGCTTGGAATGTCTGCTTTGGCTGGCTGAAGTCTTGTTCATAGAAGCCAGTTGAATGGGTGGGATATGGAAGCCATGTAGTAAAATTAATAAGCGCTACAATTTGTAGTTTAAATATCAGTTTAAAATTTGTCATTTTAAGTAGTTAAATTATTGAGAGGCTCACTTTGGGAATGCTGATACAGACAAATGTTAGTTGAACTATCTTACAGGGACTTGATCCCCAGTTGTTGAGGGCATCAGAGTGTGTTTCCAGTGATGAGAATGTACAGAAGCCAGCGGTTGATTCTGGTATGGTAATTTTAGTTGGCAGTCAGACTGAGTAGGAAGCAATAATACAGCTACTAAGTTCATTCAAGAATGGTGCATTTTTGCTTACAGTGAAAATAGTGGGTTATTTGGGTTGTATTGGTGATCTTCCCCAAATTAGCTGCATTTAAAGAACTAATGCTGCACACTGACTGTCTGTATCAGTTGCTGATTTCTACTAATAAAATACCTTTCCCCTTTCTTTCTGTTCTTGCTTGCCCCACAACGTGACAATTAATTTTCTGGAATTACATGTTGCTGTTGTAAATCAGCCATCAGGCAGGAGTACTGAATGTTCTTGTAGTTTCTCTAAAAACATTGCGGGTAGGGAAAATGACAATTCATTTTGACTCCAAACTCTGTGCTTACAAAAAATGTTTGCAGAAACGTAACATATTTCTTCAGAAGATATATATGGAAAGTTTTGAAAGAAATCCTTTGTTATGAATATTTTTCTGTTTTGGACAAATTGAAGGTATTTAGTTCTTTATAAAGACAAAGTAATAGAGTTGTATTTATGTGGCACTTTTGTCTTGGACCCCGTCTCTACGTTGTTTTTTTTTGTTTGTTTTTCTATCCCAGTTTGTCTTAGAAAATTTATTTTATTTTATGCTCTAACAGGGATGGGATTAATCTATAATCTTTGTTTTACCAAAACAATTCTAAGCTCTGTTTTTAAGTACTTTTTTGCTAGGAAATGTTTCAACCATTAATTCCCATATTTGTCTTAGTGTTGCTCAATCAGCTACAGTGTGTTAGCGAGCTTTTACGTTGTCTTGGAAACTGACGTATTTCAATAAACAGCTTAATTATCACTTCTGATTCAGCCTTCAGGTTTGTCCACTATGATATCATACTAAAAAAGGATGATATAACTTGATACACTGCTTTGTCGTTGCTGTTGTATGAGTTTATGGGTAACTGTCCCATATATGTATGTAGGAAGACAGGCCATGTAAGTAGGGGAAGTAAAGAAAAAGGAAGTTATGTTTCGAACAGGTGTTTATAATCCAAACAAAATCTGCTATTGGATGTAGTCAGACTTGTCATAGAAAATGCCTCATAGGACATTACGTACTTACGTAACCTGAAAAAAAAAATAATCTTCGGACCTCTTCCTTCTTTTTAAGAAGCAGACTACTGCCCTGTAACTTGAACTTCTGGATGAATATTAAGTTACCTGATATTAATGTATTTCAGGGGAGCTCAGTTGAAGGGTACAGCTGGATAAAATTGGTGAAAATACAGTAGGCAAAATGAGAATAAATCATCCTGGAAATACTGCAGGTTAGACTTCAGTGTATGTGATAATACAGAGTTTTCATTTTTGTCTCCCAGAGCATATTTATCAAGTTCCAAATACTATTCTGTTGTTATTACTTGAGAAACAGCAAAGATTTTGTAATAAGGGAGTGTTAAAACAGTCATAGAAGGAAGCCATTGAAGAGTAGTACAGAGTTCTCAGTAGTGACTGCTTCCTATTCCTCTTTGCCCAGTTGAAGATGAACTCCTAGTAGTCTTGTATGAATTTGTGAAGAAATTTAAACACCAAATGGTATTTTTTGTGGATTTGTTTCCAACTTGGGAAGCACCATGTAGTATGGTAGTCTAAATGTTTAAAAAAAAATTCTTTGACATAGGATGGAACCAGGTGGTGCTTTTTCTTGCTGCATAAACTGCAGCTTTAATCTTTTTTCCCTAAGTATTTGAAAATAGAGGGTTGTGTTCTATTGGTATTTTCTTAAAAACTTTTTTTTGTTTTTAACAGATACAATTATTTGGGATTAATCGTTCATGTTATCTGGCTATACTTTCCTCCTGACTGGTTCAGTGTGATAGGTCAGTTGAATCGCACCATACTGTGCAGAGTCTCGCATCCTGCTACTGAAGCAGCAGATTTCCTCCCCCATTGAGCAGAACATTCTTTAGGCTTTCCTAATGATGCTAATGTCATAACTGCAGCTTTCCTGGGCGTGAAGACCTATTGCTTCATTACTGAAAACTCCCTCTAGCCCCCTATTAAGATGCCTGTGTTTCATCCTTAATGAATATAACCACGCTAAAGGTCTTGAGCAATTAGTATTGTTGAAAACGGATTCTGCTTTGTATTTTTATATTTCATTCTTGAGTCTTGCTTATGCATAAAGATGTACACATTTTATGTCAGGGACCTGACTAAACAGAAATGACATGTGAACGACTTGTTGATAGAAACAGACTTCTGAATTCTGCTGACCAGATAGTGCCCTAGAGAAATTTGTATACTGTTGAAGCTGCTTCATATGAAAAAATTTGGAAAATGAGCATGTTACAAGAACTTTTGGAAAAAAAGCCTATGTAGTACTTGCGTAGTATCTTCCTTATTGATAAAAGCATTTTTTGTTCCCATCAGGTTATATGTTGTTGTGGTAATTATGTAGGTCTTATCAGTACTTTATTTCTTACATAGGATTTCTTCAGTAATTTATTTGTAAAGAAAACTTCGTGTTATAAGAAATTACTGATTGTACTGGATAGGACTTTTTTTGGACCATTATCCTCACTTTAAAGAGGAAATGTGTAAGACTTGATTCTGTAAATGTTTTTTCTTATGCCTGGTGACTGCGCTATAGACACCTCCATTAAGTGAGTGGTTGTAATGTTTTAATGTCACCAAGATGTGTCTTACTTTCCAGTGTAAACCTGTAATTTTTATGCCACCAGTACATCCATTCAGAACTGATGGTTTGCTTTGTTGTGGCAGGTGCCACAGCACTACGCCAGTGCGCTGATTTGCTCTTGGGAATGCTCCTGAATTGGGAGGTTTAGACAAGTTGCTTGTTGGTTTCATCGGGATACACTGGCAGCATTTATTGCCACAGCGAGAGCCCCTTGCTTCAATGCTTTTCTTTATTGGTTGTTACGTGTATGAAAAAGAAAACTGCAGAATGTTTGAATGAACTTGCTTCTTACAGCTGGTGATAAGGATACCATTTGTATGAATGGTAGATAGGGAGGAAGATGAACAATTGTAGTGTAACAAAGACTGGTATTTGGAATTGCAGAATTCAGTCTGATGGGTAGAGACTAACAGCTGGCTCTGGGCTCTTTTTTTTCTGGCTAGGGATTCGACCTCAAAGATGAGGCTCCATTGAGCCAAATAGTTTTGCAGTACAGCGTGTGTGATAGTATGTTTTCCAGATTCCCAACCAAATACTAGCTATTGGTGAATCTTAATGTGCACCCTCCCTATTATTTCCCTATACAAAAATGCAGTAATTTCTCAATCAGTAGAAGAAAATGGAGTGCTTAGTCTAAAGGAGAACTTGATACAATCCAAAGAAGTTCCGAGACCTGCATTCCTGGAAAACTCTGTGGTGGTGTTTTTTCTTTTATTTTTTTTGCCTAATCAGCTACTCTGTTCATCTCTCTTCCCTAAAACCTTAGGAGACCTTCACATTGTTATAGAAGATACTATCTCATTCTTATCAATCCATCAACAGCTGAGCTGATCTTTATTGGCAAACCTGCATATCTAAGTTACAGATCTCCTGAGACGAGAAAAATTTACTTGATCTAATCATCTCCTGTTTCTTTTAATTTGGTGTCAACTAAGAGTAGTTCCAGCTCCAAAGAGGTTAGAATCCAACATGTCACTATTTGGACCTTTGAAGGAGAGACAAGTCATAAATCCTGATGGGTTAATCCTCTGTATATGGTGGATTTGTCCTCTGTCTGAACTCAGGAATGGACCTTGAGAATCCTCCTGTAGACCGTCCTACAGTTGAGGATTATTTCTTTTAATTCGTACATGGATTTATGCCTTCCCATTACCTGTGAAAGGTGGTGGTAAAGTAGTTAGTGTTTTTAGGGTTTTCACATTTCCCTGAAAGCTACCATTAGAACATTCTACCCTTCCAGTAAATAGATGGGTAATCTTTAGCTGCTACAGAAGGTGACTGGTTGAAAAGGTGCCTGTACCTGCTCTGCAACTGTTCTCTTGGCTGGTGTGTCTGTGGGGCAGGTTGACTTAAATTAAATGCATCTTTATAAATTTTGGTGACGTTCATATAGAGGTAGCTCCTTTTTTATGCTCTCCTCAAACTAGAAGTTTTGAGAGCATGTAGTGTTTCCTAGCCTTTTTTCATTTTCTCTTTTTGTTAGTCTTGCAGTGCTGGATGTGATTAATGGTGATAAGGTCAGAATTTCATGTAGAAGGTTTGGAATACAATTCTACCATTTTTCTATGTTTTAAGGAGTCTAACTACCACTGAATGTAGGTACCATTCACTACAGTTCCTGTAGGTCAGGCTTTTTTTTTTTTTGTTGAATGCAGTTCTTAGTGGCACAGTTTGCCTGCTGTGACCTTTGCCTAAACCGACTATGATAATTTTTTTAATAATCTCCTGTGATCATTTGGTGATGAAATTGATGGATAGTATTTTGAGCATTACGAAGTTTTCCACTAACATTCTCTGCTTGCCAGTTTTTTTTGTTTCTGAGCGCAAGCCAGAAAGTGAAACCAGATTGCAAACTTAAGGTTTAAGACTTTGTTGTTAGTGAAAGTGTTGGCTATAGACTGATTTGGATACAGACCTTTTGTAAGTGATGGGTTTTATGAATAGGGAAGATAGCATGTGACCTGGAGCTCTACGTAACTAACATCTTCCTCCATAGCTTGTGAGAATTCCATGTGCTGTCTAACCTTGCAACTCCTGCCTAGAGGTCAGTTGCAGAATCTTTCCTGTGGATCCCTGGTTGAGCGGCTATTGAAGCTCTCGTCTGCCAGCTGTAACCTTTTCTATAAGGCTTTCTTAACTAGGTCAGTAAGGATTTTGATGGAGGGTCCTCATCTCAGAATTTTGTTGGACTTATTCAAGGAGCTAAACACCACAAAGCTGGGACAGAAATACAGCAGTGCGGAAGTAGGGGAAGCACTAAACAAGGCTACTTGTGCAGTGTGTCTGTAGCTCTTCTAAAAATAGAAATAATTCAGGAGTTGAATCTGATCAAGGTGAGGTTGCCAATTTGCAGCAGTCTAAACCTTGAAAGGCGTAGTCATACCTTTTCTCTTTCACGGATAGTAAGGCCTATGCACCTGTCTCATGAAAACTGTTCCTCAGTCTATCCAGGACAAATCCAAGTGGGTAACTTCCTTTGTTGATCCTCTGACCTGTGTCATACCTTGTCATCAGTGAACTGGATGATCTTACTGCATCTCATATGTATGTTTTTTTTTTAACTGAAACAAGCTTCTGCTTTTAAAATAAATGATCTTGAAGTCTTCCATTCAGTACTTAAGTTATTTCTTTAAATAAGTTCTTACTAATTATCTTGCTTTTTACTTGACCTGTTTGTCAGTCTACATGAAAGCCTGCATGGAAACCAGAAGTCATACAGGAAGTTTTTTTGCTGAGTAAGGATTATTGTTATTATTGCATCAATCAAATGTCTGTACGTTTGAATGCTATGAAAATGCAGGTTACCTCGAAACCACATTCCTTCCACTGACACTGAGTTAAAAAGTTGTTGGCTATAACAATGATTTTCTGTTACAGTATAACGTTGTTGTTTGTTTTTTTTCTAATAAATACAATAATTGGCTACAGTAAGGAGTTGTCTTGGATTATTTTTACAAGCTGGTTTATTTCATCCTGAGTAAGGACCTCTGAATTTGAGGAAATATGTGATGTGCTCCAGTGTGCCAAATACGTGGCATACTTTGCTTTAACTCATTGAATTCAATTGTATTTTCTTTAGGTTACTCACTCTAAGATTCTCTATAGAAATTGTCTTTTCCTCTAGGCTGTCCCCCCTCCCCCTTCCCATTTTATAGGATAGGTTACAACAGTATACTAACATAAAATTTACTTTATTGGCATATTTTTCAGAAGTCTGTTTCTAGCAGTAGCCTTATTTAACAAAGATGGCCTATGTTTTTTTTTTCAGTTGATGTTGGAAATTTGGCTGTCATCTCCAGCTTCTGACATCTCAACCTGTTGTTTGTCTGCCCAAAGAATAGAAGACTGGAAAGGGGATTTCTCCCTTGAATTGAATCTTATGTCTTGTGTGGGGTAGAAAGAGTTGCTGAAGCTTTTGAAGGAGTGAAGGGAGCTAACAGGCTCAGCTCCCACAGAATTAGGCTCATTTGAAAAACCTAGCTGCTGCCAATTCACAATTATTTTTCCCCTGCTGGCTGTAACGAGTGTATTCTGAACAAATGTTTCAGGAGTTCCTGGCATTATAAGCTACAAAAAAAAAACTCCCCGAGGAGATGGAAACCTGAAATAGTTGTGTTGAGCAACAGAAAGGAGAGGCTTCATTGACTTTTTGATATTGTGCATAGAGAAAGACCGATATTTGTGTAGTAGTAATCATGATTCGGGTATTGTTTAGACTGCTGTGAAAAAGGAATTTAAATTATTTTTTTTTTTAAAAAAGTATATATTTCTGTCTGGGGAAAAATATAATCTAACAGTAGGGTCTGTCTTGTCAATGATAAATGATGACTCCTCTATGTTAGGCAAGAAGATTAGCACTTGAAAGTCCGGAGTCGTCCTCTATGTTAACGTTTTAGCAGCAGTTATCTGGATAGCTCTCATTCAGCTGCTGACTGATGGGAGATACTAACTGTACCTGAAATACTCTCATAGAAACCACTCCACTGGCTTTACAGATAGCAAAATTAAGAATTAATTTTTGCTCGAAATACTCAACATAATTCAGAAATGCTTGAAAGAACACTTGTGGCCTGTGCCTTTTAAATATACTACTTCTGAGGGATTTTTCCTCCGTATGATTGCTATTGTATTCAATCCACTTATTTTTCAAAACTGTCAACAGAAAAAAAACCTGCTCTAAACTCTTACCCTTTTCACATACTTCCACTTGAAGTAAGATGGATCAGATGGGAGTATGCCAGTGTTGACCCCTTAATCCTTGAGTCTGGAAAAATGTTGATTTGGCCATCTTCCATTTAAATTAGATTTTGTGTGTTGTGGAGGAGTAATTGCAGCAAGTCAGAAACTGAAAGGAGTAGACGACTTGCATGCAGCGTGCTTTTTCTTATTAGACCTTTCATGTAGTATTGAAAATGTAGTGCTAAAGTTGGACTGTGTAATCCTCCTCCTCATTCTCTTTGTCCCAGGTCTCTGCTAGCTGTAGTTGCAATGTGATGTTTTTGTTTGTTTTGCTGCAGCAGCGTTTACTACCATTTGACTCTGAATAGAGGATGAATACCTCCTTTGGTTGTGGTATTTTTTTATATATATATATATCATTAATTTTGCATTTATGTATGTTGCCATCATATTGTTTCTGGTTTGGAAGAACAAAATGTATATTCATTGCTATCATAATTTTATTAAATAAGGCATATTCAAAGACAGTAGGACAACACTAGGCAGGTCTTTTTGGTAACTTCAGATGTTACATTTGAAACATACATCTGTCAGTGTACACACATTGTTTTTCTTGGTATGATACAACTGTCTTTTGAATTCAGTGAAAGTGGAGGAGTCTGGCTTATTGTTCATATTGCGGTTCATTAATGGCTGTAGATATGAAATGAGCATCTTACTAAATGGAAGTCTTGGTCAACCTCTGACTCTTGCCTTAAAGGTTTGAGAATAGACAATATGAAAAAAATACCAGCTTCTTTCCAGATGGCTGAATGCTTGATGTCTCTTTATGTTTAGCTGTCATTCAGATGTGAATGGTGTGGTGATTATAAGTGTCTTCCATTTTTCTGGTTTGAAATGATCCCTTTTATGCATTGTGTGTTTAGAGATTAACTGTTTGGTTTATCAATAGGGATTTTAAAGAAAAAAAACCAAAACACCCAACTTGATGGTGTAGCAAAATCCAGGATGTTAGTGTTAGTAAGTGGACTTGACAGTGCATGTCTTAGCTCCCTGTACCGTGTTGCACAGTAGTTGTTTTGAAATAGGTTGTAGTGGACTATTAACATTCTGCAAAATGTTATTTCAATTTTGAAACATCTTGTGCATGATAAATTTCATACTACTGTTTTTTGTTAGTGAAAAAATGTTTTTCTGCAATCTGGGAGGAAAAAAGTTTGATAGGAGAGGCTTTGTAGGAAGGAGTTTCTTTTAATTGGGAAGAAAAAAGCTGGATTTAGTTTTTAAACTATGAGTGTGAATCATACTTTTCACGTGATGGTTTTAGATAAATATGTGAGTTATTACTTACAGATACAAGCTACAGTTTAATGATCAAACTGCTTAATACTGTTATAATCTTGCTAAAGCTCACTTAATGAATTTTCAGGCTTTTTTCTTGTTGCTTTTTGTTTTGGAGCTGAACTTCATAGTTTGTGCAAGAGATACCTGTAACAATACAGCCAAAGCTGTTTCAGGTTCTGTAGGAGGCCAAATCACTTGCTGTATGTGACCATTATACCAGCAAATTCTGATGTTATCATTTTTTCTATTAACTGACAATGGCTGTTTCCTTACTTAGTAGCCATTTAAAAAGGAGAATCAGCTGCTTCATTGGGTGTGCTGGTTTCCTTTTTCAGGCACTGCATGTAGCGATAAAATTTAGTGAAAGTAGATCCAATTACTTTGCTGAAAAGCCTTCAGCATCTTCCAGCTGAACTCGTCAGTGGTCAGTGACCGGTGTTTGTATGTGAGTTGAGAAACTGAGATATAATCACCTCTGTTAATGAGAAGATAACGTTACACTGGAAGGCCTATTGACAGTGCATTGTGATAAAGCATTCCTGTCACCTGGTTAGCCTTGAGCATTGCGTAAAATGGCTATGTTATGTCCTGTTTGCTGTAGGCATTTCCAATAGGTCTTTGTTTCATTTTGCAGTGAAATGTTGCTTTTATAGGTGCTTGAGCATAGCATAGTATGTGGAGCCAATGTATGTGAATGCAGTTGTGTAGCCCAAAGAGAATGAATGAAGTAGCTGACTGAAAAGTAAATTGGACCCATCTGTATGGGTAATGGATGGCATCAAACTGCAAATGAAAAGGACGTTGTAATGGCATCTCAGGACTGTTGCAAAATATATGCAAATGCAGCACTTAATCAAGTTTGCTTACCGGCTGTTGTTTTCGTTTGAAGTTCCTTGTGTGGTTGTACTGATTGGATTAAAATTGTGAAAGAAAAGTTTCCATGTGGCCCTCCTGCAAGCTCTGGAAAGAGATTCCTTGTCAGAGGGTTGGAGAAAGTTGTCACAAAACAGTAACGGGAACATGTGCCTCAGGAGTCATTTTCCACATTTGAGCTAAATGCTGTACTTACCTGTCTGGTAGCTGTTTTGCAGTGACTTTCATTCTGCTTTGCCGCCTTCTCTTTTCCTTTAAATCTCTGAAGCTGTTCCTTCCCAGCTCTTTTGTGATTCTATTTTCCTGAAGATATTTGAAGGAGCAGGAGAAAGCAGTTCTTTTTTTTGCGCTTCAGGATAAGGGGCAGGGCAGCAGGAACCCTTCTGCACACTAGTGGTATTGTATTTCAATGAAAGGGTGAATAACTTCATTCTTTTCTTTGTCTTCTATCTGGCCAAAATCCACTTCATGAGATGTGGTTAGGCATATGGCATAAAGTTTTGATGATGTGTAAATTCTGGCATGTTCTGTATTTTCAGTCAGGTGAAGGTGGAAGTTGAATCTCAGGAGTTGAGAGAATTGTCCTTGTTTGGATTTCATCCAGTTCTGTCACTTGGCTCTCCTAATATGATTAGAAGTAGAGATCGTTTGGGTACCAGGTGTATTTGCTGTATCTTAGAAGTCAAATACTAAACCTTATCAATATTGTACTACAATAATATAAATTTTATTAATATAACACAAAATGTAAGAGAGATTATATTTCCCACGGTGTAGTATTATGCTGGTAAATATTTTTATGACTTTTTAAACTTCCTGCTCATTTTCTTTCAAACAGTAGCCAGAACCCGTGAAGCTGACTAATCTTTATGGAATTAGGCAGTGCTTGCCTGTTAGTTGTGCCTTCAGAATGTTCTTGACCGAATCATTTTTGCTATTGAGAAGTAAAGGGAGAAGGGAAGCTGGTTAATGTAGCGTTCCGTCTAAGAACAAAGTGGCACATAACAGCTTCATCTATTACGGACCTTGCTCCAACACCTGTATGGTTAAAAATCCTTTATTTCCTTCCCCACACACCCAATTACTAGTTGATCTATTAATTTCCACCACCGCCTTTTTATTTTTTTTTCTTTTTTCTCTTGTAATGAACTTCTGCTTCAAAGGGACTCAACTTACATCTTCAAATACTTCTAATGCTTTGGATATTTAAAACTACCGTGGCTGTCTCGGCATCTTTCTAGCACTGGGGCCTACAGTTGTACCTAATGGCTCTATTTTGGAGGACAGTGACCAAATGTACTGTGAAAGGTCATGTATTTTCTCTGTCTTCTGAGTGAGGAAAAAGACCCCAAATCCACTATTAAATCCACTTCTTTAAAGCGAGCAATGAACTGTAACTGTTAGTGGGTTGATAGAGAGCATGGAGAGAACTGATTAGGGTTGATACGGCAAGTGGCACCAGTGGGAATTGGTGCCATTGGTGCAACGCACCAGCCGTGGAAGTGTGAGAATACAGTGGTGGTCTGGGGTCTGATTGGCCTTACTGACAGTGCTGGCAAAATTCCTCCCCAGCCTCTGCTCAGTGGTTGATCCATGCAGGAAACAGGATGGCACTGCAGCGGAAAAGTCCTACTGTTTTCCATGAAATAAGTGAAATACTTTCATGTGATTGAGGGAGAGGATTTTTTTCTTCCAAAGATACATAATGGCTTTCTATGTGGAATTAAGGATATACTTCTGTGATTTACTGCCATCTTTTCTTACTTGAGCTTTGTCTAAAGCTGAGGTTTATGTTATAAGGTTTTACAGGATTTCAGCATACCTGATCTGCATTGTCTTACAGGCATTTGTGTTCTGTTGTGTAGTTCAGAATCTGCTGTTACTCAATCACACGTTTTAAACTCCCAGCTGCTTCTGATAAGCAGTCCTGTGTCAGCTGCAAATACATGAATCACTTTATCAAAGGAAGGCCCAAAGTTGTAAATAAAATAATCTTAGATAGTTCCTAGATTCAGGACTGAAGTGGTGGCTGCTCTTACTGTGGATGCTGCGCCATTTATCATTTTTTGTTCAAGATTTTCAGTGCTGAGTTTGTTACAAACTGAGCTGTGTGAATTTACAGCCAGCCTGTGTTTTTGTTATCTGTAGCTGTATTGAACGGTTTGAATTTAAGGTATCTTCAGTTTTAGTTGGCAAAATAGCTATGTTGTTCACTCACTTAACCTGGACTTTGCTTTTGAAATACAGTAGTCTTGTACACATACCTCTCATTTTCTTAAGTGTCTTTTTTTTCCCCCCTCATTTCAGTGGGAAAAATGGGTGGCGTTTTGAAGGAGTAGCTTTATAGTTCCGTGAGCTCACTTTAAGTTGGATTTCAAGAAATTTGACTGTGGTCCCTTAACTCCTCTCAGTGTTACCTTCAGATATCAAACAAAAAGCCGGACTCGATGCTAATTAATTATTTGCCAGGTGCCTGTAGCTGTGTAGCAGTTTGCTTATTAGCGTAAAAATAACACTCTGAGTATTGTAGCTAATATTTGGCACAAAGAACTTGGGATATGAAAGTTAAAGCTTAAAATGTTGTTCTGGAGCTGTTGTATTAACTTAAGTAGGGGGTGAGTCTTTTGTGTTTCTACATTGTTGAAGCAATCTAGTCTAATGGGCTTGATGAGCTGAAGGATATTCTCAGTTTGTAACTGCAGATCAGTTCACGCTTGCATTCTTGTATTCCTATAGTTATCTTGGATTCAGAGCCTGACATAGAGTGCACTCTAGTTTAATGTGAGGCTTTAAGGGGAGTTTCTTTTTGTAGTTGTTACAACTGCATTGTGTGGACCTCTATCTAAATGCACGTCTCCAACTATCTTTGCCTATTCTGGTTTTGAGCACTTGTTCTTCACTGAAATATTCTTAAATATCAAACGTTGGAGTGTAATGTAAAGGTGGGTTATGTGATCCCTCTACTGCTGTATTCCCTACATTGTATTTTACTCATAGAATCATTTAGGTTGGAAAAGACCCTTGGGATCATAGAGTCCAACCATCAACTCCACTCTACAAAGTTCTCCCCTACACCATATCCCCTAACACCACATCTAAATGAGTCTTAAACACATCCAGGCACGGTGACTCCACCACCTCCCTGGGCAGCCTATTCCAGTGTCTGACCACTCTTTCTGTGAAGAATTTTTTCCTAATGTCCAGCCTAAACCTACCCTGCTGCAGCTTGAACCCATTCCCTCTTGTTCTATCACTAATTACCTGTGAGAAGAGACCAGCACCAACCTCTCTACAATGGCCTTTCAAGTAGCTGTAGAGAGTGATGAGGTCTCCCCTCAGCCTCCTCTTCCTCAAACTAAGCAGTCCCAGCTCCTTCAATCGCTCCTCATAAGATTTATTCTCCAGGCCCTTCACCAGCTTTGTTGCCCTCCTCTACACTCGCTCCAGCACCTTGATATCTCTCTCGTATTGAGGTGCCCAAAACTGGACACAATACTCAAGGTGTGGCCTCACCAGTGCTGAGTACAGGTGGACAATCACCTCCCTCCTTCTTATTCAGGTAGTGGGCCATATTCAGAGAGTGGTTCTCATTAAAATTCAGTATAAAGTCGGAACGCCTTTATTTTTGAAGGGTTCCAGTGCTGCAAAACAAATCAAAGTTTGAGTGTAATTTACAGTGTTCTGGATTGTTTTGGATTTATATATCTGTGCTGTGACTCTTGGAATCTTGGGAATTCCATGTTAAGGATGTCTCTATGTTTTTTTTTCTGTTTTCCTCTTCAGACCTAATATGGGAAATGGGTATTTTTCCCCTTGCATATTCAATTGCAAGGATAAATCAACTTTCTCTTCTTTCTGCTCTCTAGCCATAGTGGAGTTCACTAGGGGAGATGAATAACTACCTTCCCTGCCTTGTGAAAAATGAAAAGACTTTTTATTAGTACATATTCCTATTAATTTCTCAAAGCATAATCATTTAAAGATGGCTAAAGAACAAGAAATATTCTAGTCACTCCTTGCAAGCACTGTCTCTGGGGACAGTAGAGATTCACTATCCCTCTGTTCTGCTGTGGCCTACAGTATGCAGGTGTTGAGTGATGTGGGTGGAGGAAACCTATTCACCGTGCTGCCTTTGCCACACTTTATAACCTATCTGAAGAACTTTCAATGTGTTTGTGCTATATTGTGTTTCTTTCAGGAGTTCAGAGCAGGATCATTATCTTAAAATGTGAACTGTGACATTTTTAAAAAATGAAACTGAGATGATGGTGGCGCATATATAACCTGTGTGTCGGGTTGCTTGTAGCAAGCATCTTCAGCTTGAGAGGCCGCCCAAGATGGAAGCTCTCTGATGTCTAAGCTAGCCTTGCTGTAAGGAGGTGGCTATTATCACTTGTGTTTGTTTTTTCCCTCTACTCAAGAAGAACTGTATCTGTTAATTGTACATGAAAATGGATCAGAGAAGGAAAGAGGAAGAAAAAGAATGGGAGAAGGATGAGTTTCATTAATCCAAAATGAAGTATGGTGCATAGTGGTGTGAAGAGGATAGGTGAAGGAGACGGAAAGAAGTGGTTATCAGTCCTTGCTATTGTGTTTTGACTTGTAGTCATAGTAGTACCTACTCCTATTAATTTCTCAGAACATAAGAATTTGAAGATGGCTAAAGATCAAGAAATCTTCTAGGCTCTCTGGTACCGACTAGTGATTTTTTGGTACCATTTAGCATGTTAAATATAAAGCTGATAGTAAGCTGTGCTTAAACTGTGTTAGACAAAGACTAAAATGAATCTGCTCTTTCTGGTTGTTGACTGTGTCTGCCTTCACTCAGTAGTCCTCTTGACTTCAAAGGAAAACAAGGGAAGATTTTTCTGCCCTTTCCCAGATGGGTAACAGTTTTCTGTCACAAGTCTGTGGTACTCCGTAGGCCTTATGCATGAATTGTTTGGTTGTCTCCGTTTGTTTTGCTCTTTTCGCTCTGATCCTTAAGAGCCAGCAAGGCAAACAGTGTGAGCAGACTTCACAAAAACTGCAGATGTGCTGAGATAAAACCAACTTTAGTGACAAAGATAAATCTGTTTCTCTACTGACCTGATCTGATTAGAGTCCCTGTTTTGACATCAGGTTTTTAGCACCTTCAAAGACAGAAACTTTTAAAACCGGGTATTTAAAGTGACCTTATGTAAAATTTTATTTTTTACAGGACTTGTTTCCTACTCTGTTATTGCACCATTTGGCTATATCACATCCAATGATGATTAAAAAAAATATTGAGGGAAGGATGACATACAACTAATCTTGAAAGATACAGTGAATAAATCTAAACAAAAATTTAGTCTGTGTATAAAATCCATAAAATAAGATTTTTCAATTTTTTTTTTTAAATTTTTTGTTTACATGGAATAGCTTCCTCTGCTGTAGTCTCAAAGCAGATCTTCTAAACAGTGGGCAAATTGTGTTGCTTTAAGAAAAGTCTTTGGTTCACCTTATATTTGAATGTTTAATTTATTCCTGTTAGGAGGAGTAAAATTTCTTCTGTGTTGTCTTACTGTGTGAAGAAAACTTCTTAACCTATCTGAAAATCAAAATGTGTGCTTTGTCCAGAAACAAAACATCATGGATATATTATTTAGACTGGCTTTACTTCCTGTGATTTCTCATTTCATTTACTGTACTGAAATCAGGACACATAAGCTGATATAAGCCAGGCACGAACAGATTGTGTCCTTCTCCAATAAACACCCATGTTAAAAAGTATTTTGATCTTTTGAGAGATTCGGGTTTTTTGTGGTTGATGTCTTTTTAATCCTTGTGAAAAGATGAACCTTGTTTCTCATTGGCAGTTAAGATTTTGCTTTTTTAAAGAATGTTTTGATTTAAGGATTGTTCAATTACTTTATTTCCTGTATCTTCCTCATGCATGCAGATAATTACAATTTTTATTTGCTTTGAGTGTCTGACTTTGAACTCGGAAACAGTTCAGTACACTGTAACTGTTGAATGTGAATTTATAAGGGAGGTTTACCGTGGAGAAATTTTAGATAGGAGTTGCCTGCTAGTGTTTTTAGGATGATACCATGCTCAATGGTTATGTTGTAATCTAGTAGTCTTTTAATTTTCTTGATGTAATTGGTCTAAGATTGCTTAAGTTACTATTAGGTGAAAACTCATTTTAAGAGGCCCTCATGTAGCAGGCAGTGGTGTCCTACGGTAGCCTCATGAAATGTGTAGGATATTTGTGATTACTTCAGCTGTGTACTTAAATGTGTTGCCATCACGTAGTACAGCCTATAATTTAAAAAGCATTTACTCAAGTAGCTTGTTTAATTGGACCTCTTCTTGCAGAAAGGGAAATGTGAGAGAGCAGCTCTCGCTGAGTTATGAGTGTTAGAGCTTTGAGGTGGGTTTCCTCATTGGCAGATGCCTTCCTAGTGGGAAGCTGACAGATGCAAACACTGCTCAGAATTATGTCACTGTCAATACTGTGTTTTGTTTTTTTTTTTTTTTTATTTCTTGTTTGCTTCACTTTATAGCTTATGGTAAAGAACAGTTGCAGGGCTATAGGCCTGTAACTATATCAGCTGAAATGAAAATGCCCATGCTATTTGCGAATACTACGGAAAGGGAGGTGAAGTTATGTTTTCGTGGCAGGGGTTGAAAGCTTGTTAGTCGGCCCGGCTAAATTTACTGTTAAAAGTGAAGAACTTTGTCTTGTATGTACTCACAAATTTGATTGCTTGGAAGTAACTTTTTTCTGTTCTCCATCACCTCCCAGTTAAGGTAGAATTCCACTTTTAAGATCCTTTCTTAGGTGACTTTATAGTACTTTGTTTTATCTGGAAGGTAGGTTAGGAAGCACCTTTTATGGTCGCCTTTCTAGGACTATTTCTTCTGTGTGGCCTTCTGTGTTTTCCATGGTTTTACTGCTGGATGCTTAAAAGCCGTTTCCTTGAGCAGACTACTTTCTGTCCTTTGCCCTCACCTCAACGTTAATTTCTGCCTTTGAGCTCAATCAGTATAGACCTTTTCCTTAAATATTACTGACTTGAGAGAATGTGTGTCACTTCAGCTGGTAGAAGGATATAAAGAAGTTTTATCTTTTCTCTAGCATATTAAAGCATTTTAACTTCTAATGCAAACAGATTCAGAGTTTTGGTGAAGGAGAACAATAATACTGTGAAATACATGAGGAATCTCTTTTTTACTATCTCACTGTGCTGTAATGTGTACGTTCCTTGTATTATCTTGAAAGTTTCTGCTGCTCTTTAAATTCCAACTAGAAATGATTAAAAATGTCTTGTTTAATTTTACTGTCTGTATAGCTCTACTGTTCAACTGCATAATTAATTCCAAGTAAGAATTTATTTTCAACAGTGAGACCTAGAAATATGGGTTTGTAACTTACTGTGTTGTACTGTAATGCAAACTAAAGTCTGGAAGCTTCCTGAGCAGCGAAACCTAAATGTTGCTTTTTCTCTATTTTTGCAAGTTTGCGAAAAGAAGACCTAATTTTTACTGGCTTTCATATAGGGAGGCTTATCTGGATCTGATCAGTGCTAGGTTCTGCTAAATTCAGTGTAGATGTCTGGAACAGACTTAATCTCTTGTGCAGAAAGCTGTTTGTCTTTGATTTTTACAGAAGCTTCTTGTGTTTGCTTTTACTCCATAAAAATGTTATCTCTGCAACATACAATATTGTTACAGACATTATACAGTTCTTTTACTTCAGTTGTCTTCACACACATGAACGTAGTTCTTTGCCCGCTCTGGGGTCAGGGTGTGGTATGTTTTTACTAGGGTTTCTCTTGGGTTGTATAAGGAAGTTCAATTGCATGTACCTTGTATTGTTGCTGTAATCTAACCATTCAGCTCTAGATCATGCTTGAGAAATCCTGCTGCTGTGACTGAGGAATATTTAACAACCAGCAGTGATAACATGTATGGAAACACTTGCTTCCTGATCAGCTGTTGAGTTTTGGGAACTCAGTATTCATATTCCCATAAAACCAGACCCCCACCTCTACTACAGCTGATGGTGGCAGCCCAGTAACTGGCAGTTGAAATGCAGAGTCTGACTAGAAGCACCACTTCAGGCTTGTTTGGAAGTGGTTATGGTAAACAAAGAAAAAATGCTAGATGCTGTTCTAATTTGGTGATAAATTTTTGAGAAGGATTTATAGATGAAGTTTGAGCCTGTGACCAATCTCATCCATCTGTTCCTCTCCAACTCCCTTTTTGTACTCTGCTCTGCAAGCTGTGATTTGAGAATAACTAACACTTAGTGTTATTTGGCTGTGGCTAATGATACATCATGTAGCATCAGAATGCTCATAGAAATCACTAAATACTACTTGTATATTGGGACGTAGTAGATCACATTGCAATATACAATCTAAGAACAATGAAATGGCAGAATATCTCTGTCTTACTGACCTTAACCTAAATTACCCCCCTTCATCTGGAAATACGTTGTGATTGTGGGGTTTTTTAATCTTATTTTACACTGTCTAAATGACAGAAAACAGTGTAGCCAGAGCCCAATCCTTTCCCCCAAGTTCAATTTAGCGTTTACTCTGTTGCTGTGGATGCAGGCATATGTGATTTCCGTTTTTTTAAATGCATCCTTTTTCATGCTGTATTTCGTTGAAGTCTATTTGCTAGTGAAGCAATAATGTGGAGGTGATTCTAAAACATCTGCCTGAGAAGTAATTGTGGGAGGAGTCTTAGTAAGTCATTCCTCCTTCTGAATTTTTCAGTGCATCCTATCTTTACCATATTTAAATTAGAAATTCTAGGCTAGGGATTGCAATTAATTTTATGCATTCTGCACAGTAGAACAAATAACAGCACCAAACAACAAATAATTGTGAAATCATTAAGTGATTGTTTATTTTATTGATGGGCCAGCTGCAATGTGTTTAAACTTGTTGGGATTCTCTTGCTCATTACCAGTCTGAAATACACTATATGAACTGCAACATCTATGAAGTATGTTGCTTTGATTTTCAGAAAAGTAGACTGACGCTTTCCTACTTGAGTTTGGAACAAAAGGAATGAAGATGGTGTGCCAAGTTTTTGATACATCAAAAATGTGTATCTATATATGTATATAAAAAAACTAATAATAAATGGGAGTGTCTTAATTATAGACTGATTGGTCTTTCACTTGAATATGTGTTTCACTGAAAAATAAATGTGCACAGAAGAATTCTTGAACCTATGTTAGACTATTTGAACACTGAAGGCGTTGCATTAGGTGGCAACATTTAAGTTAGGATTCTGTGGCAACATGAATGTCAAAACCACTTTTTTTAATTTATGGCACTTCTCTACCTACGTCTCACTTGTGCATTCATGTGACCTGGCTTTAATTTAACATTTGGTAAATATTTGCATAGTAATTCCTAAAGTGTTCTCCCACACATAAAGGAAATGATGATAAACAGCTTTTAAGTGGCTTGATGTTAAACACAAACATGACTTGCAGCCCTAAGGTAAAATGCACATTAGAGTAACTGTTCAATATTCATTTGGGAAGCGCTGCTATGGATTACACCAGGTAACTGATTCATACTTTTTCTTTACATAGGTAGCTGTTTCTGTTGTGTGCTTCAGCTAAACTTCTGCATAAGGGTTTTATGCCGTGCTGTAAGAGAACTTCTGACCACTCGTGCTGTTAGGATTTTTTGGAACAGTTGTAAACAAAAAGGCCAATGGCATCCTGGGGTGCATCAAGAAGAGCGTGGCAAGCAGGTCGAGGGAGGTCATCCTCCCCCTCTACTCTGCCTTGGAGAGGCTGTACCAGTTCTGGGCTCCCCAGTTCAAGAAGGACAGGGAACTGCTGGAGAGGGTGCAGCAAAGGGCTACCAAGATGATTAAGGGACTGGAACATCTCTCTTATGAAGAAAGGCTGAGGGATTTGGGTCCCTTCAGACTGGAAAAAAAGACGGCTGAGGGGGGATCTTATCAACACTTACAAATACTTAAAGGGTGGGTGTCAGGAGGATGGGGCCAGGCTCTCTTCAGTGGTGCCCGGGGACAGGACAAGAGGTAATGGGCACAAACTTGAGCATAGGAAGTTCCACCTAAACATGAGGAGGAACTTCTTTCCTTTGAGGGTGGCAGAGCACTGGAAGAGGCTGCCCAGAGAGGTGGTGGAGTCTCTGACATTTAAAAACTGCCTGGACACGTTCCTGTGCAGCCTGCTCTAGGTGACCCTGCTCTGGCAGGGCTTGGACTAGATGATCTCCAGAGGTCCCTTCCAACCCCTATAATTCTGTGATTCTGTGAATTCTTCCTAGAGCTTCTATGCTGCCGTTAGTGTTGTATTTTTACAAGAGACTCATTCTGTTGTTTTTCAAAGCTAATTCTTTCTTCTTGAGCATGTGAACTTCCAGTGATGATCGTTAAGAAGATACTGTGAGGAATCATTCTAGACACTGTCATGCATTAGAAGAGGACTTTAGTCTCACACTAGAACCTCTCAGTTTAAAAAACAAACAAACAAAAACCAAACAAAAAAACCCAAACAAACTTGTCCTGCTGGATTTTTAACATGTACGAAGTGTTATTTCATTGAAACAAAAGTATGCAAGCTGGGATCAACCCTTCACATGTGTAACACTGCAGCAGCCTACCATTTCTAACCACAGTTACTGGTGTCACTGGGTTCTGACTTTCCTTTCAGGCCTTTCAGAAAATACTGCAGAAACAAAAAAGCTGTCTGTTTTGCAAGAACTCCAGTGATATATTTTATAAAGTTAACTTGTTACTTTGGAAATGCAGTCTCCTACCTAGTGGCTTTAAAATATATGGAAACCTGAAGTGTTCTTAATGCTCTTTGTGATTGTCATATCTTATTAAAACATAAAAAACTTGAAGTAAGACTGTCCTTTTTTAAGGAAAGTTTCGATTTCTCCGATGGTTATTCTATCTTGGATGTACCACAGTTATTTTTCAGACCTATTCTACTCCTTTTGAGCACCAAATAATGTGTAAAATACCAGTGTGTGTATGTGCATGCATGCACATTCATTTTTCCTCCTTTTACTGTCCCATCACCTACTCATCACGTGGATGAAATGGTATTTGGAACTTAAGATTTTCAACTCTTACATCTGCTGGTAGTTAATGGCTTGTTTTATATGGTAAGTTAGCTAAAATATTGGTGGTTTTTTTTATTGAAGCTGTCTGGACTCTTGGTGGGAATAAAGAAGCACAGAAGAAATTGCTACATAGATTTTAGGGTTTTTTATATAGACACTTTGTGTCCTGCACATGGCAGTGTTTGGAGTTCATCCAAAGAACAGAAAGTGTTCTCTGACTTTGAATGGGTGAGTGATTTTGCTGGTTGGATGAACTGTTGTTACTTCTGTGACTGTGCAGAGGGAATTTCCTCCACCTAGGCTATCTGGCAGTAGTTACTATTTGCTTCATCAAACAAGACTATAAAAAGCATCTCTCTGTGCTTAGTAGTTGTTTTTTTTTTTTTTTTTTAACTTTCAGGGATGAAGTTCTGGTTAAGTTAATAGAAGCCGGTTTCACGTTTGTATTTCTGAAACAGCAAGCGTTCAGTCTTGTAGTTTCTGGTGGCTACTGTAACTGGGGAGTCCTTGAGATCGAAAGGCCATGGCCTGTGTGGGAGTGGTGCCTAAACTTTTAAGAAGTATTTTTCTGCTAAGGAAATTTTGTGAATTCTGTTCTGTTTTAGTTCTTGTATTTCAGTGTGAATTGTCATTCCTTTCTTTTCAGGAATCTAAGGTGTGCTGCACTTGCTCCAAAAGATTGGTGAGGAATGGCATCTTTCGTTCTTTCAGACTGATTTAGAGACTACTTTCTCTTGATATGGGCAGTAACAAAACCATTTAATTACTGTATTGGTCGTGGTCCAAAATAAAAGGCAGGTTAGGAATTTGTTAAGCTTAATATAGTTTAGGGTGTCTGTGTGTCTTGAGCCTGCTTCCTGCCAACTTGCTGCATTCTGTTGGGACAATCAAGCTTTTACACTCCTTTGCCTCTTTTTCAATGACACATCTGGGTTGGTGCAGCTACTGAAGCACAAACAGAAGCGCACATTGAGAGCAAAATATTCCAGTTAGCTGTTTATTTTTTTCACATCAGCTTTATTCTCTCTACAGGACACTTAAACAGCATAATACCTATAACAGGTTTTAATATATCTTCAGACAAAGATGTTAGCTGCAGAAGTTTGTTTAATTAAGAGGAGTGGTTTTCAAGTATGCTGTTTTAGTGTTGCTAACTATGGAAACCTTTTGTGATTGCATTAGTTAAAAGGTTCAGGAGGAACATCTGTATCTACTGATGCATTCCAGTTTGAGAGAATCATATTTCGTTAGTTTATTGGTAGGGTCAAGTGACACTCTTTCACAAGGTTTCTGCATTAGATAAATTGTTTGATGTAAGTTAACATGCTTGCTTGTTGCACAGAGGTATGTTTCCTCTCTGCCTTTTCATCTTAGAATTTTGTTCTTATGGTAAAACACTTAAACCGTAGGCTTTAAAATAGAGCTTTGAGCTGTAATACTTATCTACACTTCATCACTTCGCAGAGACAAAAGCATGTTAATTGATTTTCTTAAATTTTGTTATTTTGGACACCTGATACCTAGAATGAACAAACATTTGCTATTTCACAAATGGGTGGTTTCAGTGTGAAATGAAGTAACTGTAGTTAGAGATAAATTGCCGACCAAACAGATGTGTTACAAATAGAGATACTCTTATGTGCTTTGTTGGGTGGTTGTCATTCAGCCATACTGTACCTTAGATATACTTAACCCTCAAACAAGTGCAAGGGGGTAAAAAGGCTGTGGGTTAACCTAAGGCAGCTAAGCCTTCCTCACTGCTTGCCCAGTGGGCTGGGAAGGGGAATGGTAAGGGTAAAAGTAAGAAAAGTCATGGGCTGAGGTAAAGACAGTTAAAGGTTTAAGTTTAATAGGTAAAACAAAAGCTATGAGCACAACTCTGCCCCTCCTTCTCCCCCAAGCTTTTATTGCTGAGCACAGTGTCATATATGGACTACATGGAATATCCCTTTGGTCAGTTGGGGGGCAGCCACCCCAGCTGTGTCTCGTCCCATCTTCTTGTGCATCCCCAGCCTACTCACTGGTGGGGTGGTGTGGGAAACAGGGAAGGCTTTGATGCTGTGTAAGCACTGTTCGGTGTCAGCAAAACGTCCCTGTGTTATCAACACTGTTACGGTCACAAATCCAAAACCATAGAACCATGCAAGCTACTATGAAGAAAACTGGCTCCATCAACAGCCCAAACAAGTACGTGTCAGTGGAAGAACTGAAACTGAACTGTGGAAGCTACGTGGGTCAGAACAGGAAAAACATTTTGTTTAGAGTTCACCAGCAAAGTTGATGTTGGCATGATGGGCCGACCCATTAGTAATGCTGGGGTGGTTGTGGTAGAGGCTTTTCTTGTGTTTGTTTTTTGGTTTTGTTTTTTTTTTTTTTTTTTGACTGCAACCTATTGATGATACAATAAAAGAGGCCTAATCCAACTGATCCACATCTGTACCTATGATGGTATTATCCTGAATTATCTGCTGTCTGCATCACCTGATGGCCAAAGTTATAGAAAGCCTGTAAATAAAAATGGAGTGGAATATCCCTGCTTCTCAGGGGCTTCATTACATGAGGAATATTGAAACTAGAGATAAGGAACTCGCTAGTCTATGTAGTGTGTCTGTTGTGCTTCACTTTGCTTCTGAGAACTGTGATCTAATTAGACTTGATGAGGAAGAAGGGACTGGAGATAGAGATGTAATATAAATGTTTCCATTCTTCTTTCTTAAGCATGTTTCCTTTTTTCAGTGTACTGCATAAGATGTGCCAATTCAACAATTATCACGGCTGATACCAGAGTACTCAAACATGTTGCTGTGACTTGATGAGCTGCCATGTGTTTGTTAAACCACACTAGCTGGCCCTAATGGGGTAAATGTTCAAATGTTAACTACGGCAGTTCAAATGTAACTACCACGTACCCTGTCGCCCTTGGAAGTTATGTGTATGCAGGCAGCTGTGATGGTGTGGGGACAGTGTTACAGGCTATGTGTCTGCTCCCTGATTCGTATTTCATGTCAGGGAGAATTTGTCGTAGAGCAGTGTACTCTGAGCCTTTTGGCTTCAGGGTCAGTGGAGTGATGGCTAAGCTCCCAGTTACTGAAGTGAAGTAGTTAATGATATGAGGAAAGCATTAGTTTGGAAAACTAACATGATGCCTGTTAATATGGTACGCAACTTTACATTGGAATTTGAGAGCATTTACTTGTGAAAACAAACTGTGATTTATTTATTCTATTAATTTGGGTTTTGTGACAATAGGGTATTTTTTATATATATATAAAAATATATGTATACCTCTCCAAACTGTCAAGAGTGGTACATGTCTATATATATGTTTACGCGTGCTGATAATAACCCAAATATTCCAACTATAAACTATTGTGAAAAGAAAAACTTTTTTCTTTAAATTATTTTAACTTCTCCTTATTTTTTTTAATTAACTATTTAACTTAAGTGAAGAATTCTAGTGTATGATAAGGTAATGGAAATGTAAGTTTTAACGATCTTTTGTCTAGTGTTCTATAGGTAGTGTTTTGTTATGTGTCTGTAGTTTTCATTCTCTCTGTTTCAATTTCAGGTGGTGACTTCAAACTTCTACCTCATGATTAAAGAGGGAAATGGGTGGGAAGCAGATGGGGTACAAAGCTGCTTTGTCTGATGGCACTTAAACCGTGCAAGGTGAGGTTAAGAAGTCTTGTGTCTGTTTTACAGGATCCAGCTTCCTGGGTCAATATTCACCACCTGGAATATACAGATGGAGGAATCCTGGACCCAGATGATGTGCTGGCAGATGTTGTGGAAGACAAAGATAAGGTAGAACGTTGATGAAAATACTGCTTTTGCTTTTTGCTGCATCTTTTCAAATAACTAATGCTACTTGGACATCTGGCCGGTGAAGTGGGTATTAAATATTCTTAAATTAAACACATCTGCCCATAGGTGCTGTAGTGCTCTGTTTCTGGAGTAGAACTGGAAGGGGCGGGGGGAAGGAAGCATGACCAAAGCAATGAAGATCATCAGAGGAGCCTAGCAGTTGATTTAGGACTTAACCTTTTCAAGCAGTTCTGTGTTTCTTTTTATTACTGTATGAAAATAGAGTGGTGAAGGAATGTGAATTTTGCGAGACATCTCTTTTTTTTATGCCACTTAAAATATCTTTTATAATCTCTTCCTTTGCTTAGAATTAAGTTTTTGAGAATCATTCAAATGTCATGGTTGAATATGTGTGACAAAGTAAATAGACAAATCCTGTGATGACAAGAACAGCTGCCTCAGCTGTGTTAAATTTCAGGAGGACTTTCTGTGGTGTGCTACTGAAAGTCTAAGGAGGCCAGTTATTAATTTCAAAAACCGTGAGTCTCTAACCTTCAATTCAAGTAAGATAGATATCCTTTCTGGGCAGAGAAGTAGTAGCTGCAAAGAAGCCCCTTTTAATATTTTTGTAATTATTGGGAAAATTTAGTTTTAGGAAACTTATTGGTGACTTATTTCAGCATAGAGTAGGAGCGGTATAATTTATAATGCTTTGCTGCTTTTTTCTTTCTTTTTTCATAAAATCAGAGGAAAAAAATGTATCTCGTGAGTTGAAACTGAAGATCCAAGTATGGGATACTTTCAGACAAATAGATTTGTATATTTACAGTGCCATAAGCTTGGTGACTTTGAAAATAATTTTGTATATTGCAAACAGAAATGCTAGTTTTGTATGCTGTTGATTGTTCAGTGACTTAATACAAAGTTTATGTTTTGCTTATGGTAAATGGGATGCTGTTTCTCAGTACCTGAGAAAATTGTCTGAAGTGTACTTCACTGTCATTTTAGGGTGGTTTTGTGGGAATTCTTAAAAACAGTGGAGTTCTGTTTGGTATGTGTTCTTTTAATCAAGCTTGTATTTCTTGCTTGTCCATGTTTACTGAAAGTTAAAACACCCTAAGACTTTTTTTCCAGTAGTGTTTGGAGACTAAAGACTGGATTCTGAGGATTGACACAGCTGTATATAAAACATAAGACCATAAGCATAAGAAGTCACAAAATGGGATACCACAGCAAAGGGAAACGCATTGCTCCTTCTCACCAGTTAGTAAAAATGAACTGGTCCACCCAGGATTTCCTCTCTTTGAAGTACTGATACAGGAACACTTAGGCAAATATGAGCAGTAGTTTGCAGAATGTTTGTTATATCATCTAATTTCTAACTCGTTCCCAAAACCTTTGCTATACTTTATTGGTGGGTGTCACTGGCTGAGCATGTGTTGCTGATGAATTTTCTAGTTCACACACAGCTGTAGGTTTAAGCATCTTTTGTTATAACATTGCTAGATGGGACTCTGTAGTTCTGAGGCTACCCTGAGGAAAAACCCCAGGAAATTGGGATCTTACTCCATGAAGTGGTCTGGGGTGATTTAGGAATGTAGCAAACTGCTCGATTTCTCTTCCTGTGATCTCTCAACTACATGTGGTGCATCACTGCCATCTTCTCTTCTTCAGAAGGCCCTGGTGAAACAGGGATAAGTAAGACTTGCTGAACAGCTGCAGTAATAAATCAGTTTTTTTGATTAAACTAGAGGAGAATCATATGGTCATCTAAGGGAACTGCTGGCTGAGAGGTCAATAATTCTTTCATTTGAGAGTGGAGTTGGGCCATAGCCCCTTAACAGTGTGTGTAAGGACCTGTCAATACTACCTAATTAAAAGGTGTGGTATGATCTGATATCAAAGAACCAACCCTACAAAAGGCTTACACATATTTTTAATAGTTTTATTGTGGCCTGTTAGCCTTTGAGCCTTGACCAGTGCTCTTCCACTCTGAGAATATTGGCTAGGGGATCTTTATTTAAGCTTTGCAAAAAGGGGAGGAGATATTTAGCTCCAGTAGACCTCATATCTAATTTGGTGTTCAAAGCCCCTAAATAGATGAAAGAATTTTTGGTACGTTTATCTGTGCTCTGATTCTCTTTGGATATAATTATCTGCATGTGTGATAAATGAATAGGCCACAGCTTTGCTCTCTTGTCCTTGTCAGCCTTTCCTATGCATCTGAGACAGTAATGCAGTCTCTCATGAAATCAGTCAATCTATAAAAAAAATAAGTGTTACACTTAACCTCAGTGCCGTTAACCAAAGGTGTTTTTGGCATTGCTGACCATCAAGCTCTTTAGTGTCAGAGGAAAGGAGCTGGTGCTTTTTTTTAAGGGTTAATCTGTTCTAGATCGTAGTTTGATAGCCGTAAATTAGCACAGTTTCTTCAAAGGAAAATGTGCTTGCTAATCTATTGAAATTCTTTCACTGTAGCAACAAAACAGTGAATCAGAGAGAGCTATCAGATGTAATTTATTTGGAATTTCAAAAGCTTTTGACAGTCCTTAACAATAGACTGTTAAGGAGGCACAGCTACTCATGAGGTAAGCAGCAAAATGCTGCTGTAGGTCAGTAAATGATTGAGAGGGAACAAAAAAAATGGAGTAAATGGTCAGTTTCCAACATTTTGAAATGGTGGCACTGGGATTCATAATGGACGTTACTGGGATCAGCAATGTTTTTGAGCTTTGCTTACGTTAACTTCATGGTTTCCTCTTGAACTCAAAATTAATCAAAACTCAGTAAATAGGCAGTACAGTGTGTGAAATTAATTGCTGCCAACAGCACAGTTACGCATGTTGGAGAGGGTGGCTTGTTCTACTTGCATATAAAACAGATCTAAATTAGTATTATATGTGCTTGGTAACATGTGTCATGTGAAAATGCTTTGGAAATTCTTTATGGTGAGAGCCCCCCTTGCTGCTGCTGCCTCAGCAGTGATCTGTGGCCTGAATTAGATGTCAAAGCCAGCACTGAATAGTTTTAAAAATCATTTGTTTTCACTGAGTTATCTAGCTAGTGGTTCGTGTCCTGATTGTTCTGAATGATAGATCTAATGAATTCAAAAACCCAAATTTTGTCATTTGAATAAAAACATGCTATTTAAATTGTCTGGTTTTAATACATTGAAGCTATAAATGGAGTCCTCTTTGTACGCTGTTCTTAACAGATGTCTCACTAGAAATCACTTTTTCCCTTGAGGAAGAAAATGCCCTAAGAAAATTTCTAAGCTATGCAAAAAATGAGTACAAAACGTTTCACTTTAGATCATTGTGCACATTGGGCCTGTGCTTGGCACATCTTAAATGCAAGATCTTAACATACATACCCATCTAGGTTGCCCTCTGATTTTTGTATGGAGTTGCATTTTCAATGCCTGAGGAGACTAAAAAGTTGTAATGAAGCCCTGTGTTAATAAGTTAAAACTTGCTTAACTTACAGGAAAAAAGTTTAAGCTGTTAATAACTCCTTAGATCAGAAAAGTTCTGTGCTCTGGATATGTATAAAAAGTCTATGTGGAAATTACAGCTTCTGTCTAACCTAACGTATATGTTCATATTTCGATACAATCAAATGCAAACAAAACTTGCTTATTGGTATGCTTTTATCAGTAGAGCCCTTCTGAACTAGATGATGATGGTCTGCTGTCAGGGGTGCTGGCTTTTTTTGTTTGCACTTTTTTGGTAAGACTGTGCTTGCAAGTGCGGTATTGCAGTATCTGCAATTTGGCTGACAAAGCTGTGGAATATTTATGTAAAGACACAATTTCCTTATCAGTGCTGCTGGCAAGTGATCTAGGCTTGTCTTCCTAGAAGGTGATGTAGGTTTAACCTCTCCAGAGGCTTGCTTGTTAGCAGTGCAACTGCTTTAAGTATACTGTGGGGCTGTTTTGTGGTTTACCTGTGGGTTAATGTTTGGGTTTTTTTTTCTTTTTGTGGGTTTTTTGTTTTGTTTTTTTAAGGAGTGGAAGGAAAAGGGTATGTGATTGTGACGGACGTTGCACTGATACTGGAAAAGCAGTGTGCCAGTATGGTTTTAAAAATAGTTTTTCCTTGGATATCTCTTTTGTTGAATATGTGTGCCTTGTTTTTTAACAGCAACAGAAGCTTTTGAGGGACATCAATAAAGCAACATCAATAAAATGCTGAAACAGTGACATTTTCAAGATTTGTAGGGACTGTAACTGTCATTTAAGTGTTTCTAATGATGATATCAAGTAAATGGTATGAATTAAGTGTAGTTCAGATAATTATTTTGGCTAAGCATTTAATGAAATATTAAATAGCAAAATCAATGAATTCTTCCGTCTCAGTTCACTACCAGCAGAAATGCAATACTGAGAAAACATGCCTCCTGGAAGGTCTCCAAATGCTAGAGAAATCATCTGCTGGCTGTTCAAAATGGTTACTGGGCCCATGCGTGCTCCTGATAAGAAGCTGGAGATCTGGCCGAAGTTGGTTTTGTAGAGGACTCAAAGTAACTCATTTAAAGCTTACTTCAGATGGAGTTGCTGGCAAGTATTTTTAGTTTCAGTGACGGTATTGTGAGTGTGAGGCTGGTTTGGAGCGCTTGTTTCAGCAAAACGACAAAAACATTTGGATTCAGAGGTGGGTATAAACTTCAAGACTGATGTAATTGTACAAAGGAAACACCTCTCCAAGTACCTGACAGGCATGTTTTGTGTCAGTGGATTCTGAACTCTTCCATTGTTTCCAGGCAGGTTTAGTCACTGGGAGTGCTGGCTGGCTGGGTACAGCACTTATACAGAAGTTATTTTCTGACCCGGATTTGGCTCTGTAGACCTTCAGGGTTGTTACTCTGGCCGTGAAAGTGATGGCACGCTCTAATGCACATGTTTATTTAAATAAAATTATATTGAAGTAATTCTACCTTTAAACAGTTTCTGTTCCCTCCAGTAATGTTGAGGTAAGTGGAGAAGGTGTGGCAGTAGCGTAGCTGAAGTGATAAGGAAAATGATTTATACAAGGAGGCTGAAAAATGGTAAAATGACTTTGAAATAACAAGGCAAGTGGGCAGGAGTATCTCAGTAGTTTAAAGAATAAACAGAGGGCTGGGGAATTCTGAGGGAATTTCTCTTGACAGGGAGTTACAGCATTGCTGCTTTAAAAACTTCCCCTGTGAGCCAGGGGCAGAGGCCTCGATGTTGGCTTGTTTAAATTACTTTCCAGTGGGTTAGCATAGCCTGAGTCACACTTTACAGATCCTTTTGTTGTGTGGCTTGATTCTCAAATATATGATCCATGCAAGTAAATGCTTAAGTTAGAGAAATGTGGTTCAAACTCTGGACTGCTGTGTAATTGAGCTTTCTGGTATTTTCTTTAGGGTTTTGTAACTTTCTGATAACTGGAATGGAGTATTTCTTCTTCAATTTGTTGTACAACGGTACAACTCTTGTTTAGGAAAAACAAAGGAAGATACATAAGACTTAGTTACAGCTGCGAATTTTTACCTATTAAAGTACATATTGCAGTATTTTTTTATGTAGGCAGCTCTGCAAGTTGTTGCGTATGAGCCAGCTTTTCCCTGGAGAAGTTTAAAAAAATAATATATATATATATTAATATATATATATATATATATATAAAAATCCTTCCGATATAAAGAATAAATACCTGAGAGATGTCTGGTAACAAAGAAAGCAATTTAATGGTGTTAGTTTCTTACAGTGTGGAGGTAACATTTTAAGTGTGCAATGGACACAGGATAGTCCAAATTAGTGTATTGTAACTTGGATACTCTGTGTCTTTCATAAAATCTGCACCAAAAAAGGTATGCATCAAAGGAAAAAAAAATAATTATAGCTTTTTTTTTTCTTTAAGGTGGTGAATTTTGCTCTGCACTAGTATTTTGTTGACACATAATGTTTTTTTATGACGTTTAGTTGATTAATACCATGGCCAAGTTATTGTTTTAATGCGTGTCCTTTCATTGACTGTTGAACTGGTTGCAGCAAATATATGCTTCAAACTTTTGATACTTAGTGCTTCTGGCAGAGACTTGTTTACACTTCTGTAAGTTTGAATGCCTTGTTTGAGAGAGGCAGACAATTCTTAGGTTTAGTTCCTTGGTGCTAATGAGGATTAGTAGATCAAAAAGCCTGGTATGTTCAAGTTGAGGAAAAGTGAAGTTGCAGAAATTTGTCAAAATTGGTACGTAAGGGCTGTTTTTCTTTGATTTGGCTTTAATGCTTTTTTCTAAGTATAATTTTCGGGCTGTGGTTAATATCTCTGCCAGAATATGTGTAGATATTTGTCTCTGTGACTCTTCCTTACTGCTTCTGGTTTTGCATTCGTATTTTGTGGTTTCAGTAATGAGATCGTACAGATGAGCAGAAGTCTTAAAATTTGATTAACAAAAAGGATAACTAATAATTCATTCATCTTTCAAACCCTATGTTGGTAAAAATTAAAATGGATTTAACTTTTATTCTGAATAGCATGATTACAACCTCCAAAGGCATACAGTATTCTTATCTGTTAGATTCAGAGTATTCTGTTTCTGCCTTGTATAAATAATTTGTAATAGGTGTCAGTTGTAATTTTGCATAATCAAAGTTATTGGGATATGAAATTGTTACTGCTGACAGTCTTTGTTTACTTAAATATTATTAGCCTGTTCTGGGCAATGAAGATATAAAGAGAATAGACACCACTGTGAATAAAACGTCCATGTGACTTCTGCTCTATCAAGGGAGTCTGGGTGTAAGTATTCTTTAGGTGTCTAATAATTAGCTATGCATCATGCTTCTGCAAGGAAGGGAAGTATTAGAAATGGTGTATTTTAAAAATTAACTTTATCCTTTTCAGCACCTTAAAATATGGAGAAGAGATGCGAGACACAAGAAAATTGATCAAAACAGAGTATCTGTCCTTTTGCATTGACTGTGATGATGGCTTTTCTCCTCATCTTGAGTCACAGGCTTTTTAATTTGTTCAAAAAGATAGTGCCAATGCCTGATAGAAACCTCCGTTGAGTTTATTTAGGCTTTACCTGTAGTTTAAAAACAAACAAACAAAGTCATTGGGGATGTGGGGAGCTTCCTTCTGGAAAAACTGTAGACCTTGATTTGCTGGTCCTTTGATGAACTAAGATGGAAATTTGTTTTTGCTATTGATGAAATAGTATGCAAGCCAGTCAAGCTGCAGCCTATTTAAAAAAAATATGTTTTCACACTTTTCAGGAAGAAAAGGTTTTATGCCATTTTGAGCCAATGCTTGTTTAGGAAACAGATGTCTGATTTCACTCTTGTGTAGTAGGATATGTTGTGAGCCACCATATATATCTAAAAGGATATTTTGATAGGAGTTAGTCTGTTTATTTTTGAAGTGGGATCTGAACTGTGAGTACCAGAGGGAAGGCGGAAAAAAAAAAATCACCATCATTAGTACTTACTAAGCAACACTTTATTTTGGTAATGCAGTTTCTTTTAGAATACAGATTATGAAGCTTTGCATTTTTATGAAATTTGTTTTAATTTCTTGCTGCAGAGGTGCCATGCATTATTCAAGATTATAAAATGATTTGGATTTCAGGAGCATTTGGATTTGCTGATGAGGATTTCAAGCTGTGTAATTATGAAACTGTATGCACATAGGTTGGAAGTTCAGAACTCATTAGCGTAATCATTAAAATAACCATTTTTAAAGTGTGGTATTACATTCCGGGGTGTGCAATTACACAATCACGTGCTTCTGGTTACTGGAAACATTCTTGTAATAAACTTCAGGTCTAGCAGTGTGCTTCAAGATAAGTTCGTAGCTTTAAGAACAGACACCTGGTCAAATGTTGCTTAGCTTATTAAAGAAAATTCAGTTTTATAGATTTAGAGCCGTAACATAGTGCCTGTATGCATAAATTAACCTCCCATTTATCCTCGAAAAATCATAAGCTTTTACATATTTAGTACTGTATAATGTAATTTTTCTTAAAATAGATATTGTCTTGGAACATTTTACAGTGGTTACTTAACTTCAGCTCTACCTGCTATGAAAGTAAAAAATATGGTTATAAAGGTTCTTACCACATGGACTCCAAACTTCCAGTTTTTCCAGTGTAATGTTTGTGTTTGAACATTCTGAACTGTGAATGCTTTCTCTGAACATCTGTAACCACCAGAGTTTTTCCATTTGTGATAAATATTCCATTACTTTTCTCAGATTAAAAAAAAAGAAAAGACTTAACCGTGACAGTGGATCTGTGACACTAATAAGATTCCTGATAGTTTTGGAATAAGATTGCCTATTTAAATGCTAACGGGGGGATTTTGGAGTTAAAATCCTTTTTATGTAAGATACATGCAAATCTGAAACTTGTGCTTTTCTAATTTGATTTTCTACTGATCCCCCTACTCTCCGATTTGTATTTTGGCATTTTAAATAAGAGTATTAAAAACACAGCAGGCAGAAGGTTTGGGACCTGGATCACTTGGGTTTCGGAGAATATTCATCTGTACCTCCGTAACACTTTGTCTCGACCTGAAATGTGTTTTGTCATCTGAGCACTAAGTACTGTAGCTAATTGGTGGTCGGACAACTGAAGCTATTTGTTTCTGTTCCTTAAACAATGAGCTGAGTGGAAGGAGGGAGGCCATTCCAAGTGCATCTGGTCACAGTGGTGGGTAGAATGGACATTTAAATGTCCTGATGAAAAGGAGCTTAATATTTCTTTGTGTAAGCATAACCTGGTGGAAGATGCTTATTCCTTATTGATTTTCCTTGATGTAAACAAGTACTTGGAATTCTATATACGCTGTTGATGCTTAAGTGCATGTAAGTACACACGTGTATATGTTTACCAAGGGATTGATGTGCCTTGTGAAAATAATGTAACCTTGTTGTGGAAAGATAATTTGGTGGGTTGTCTCGCTATGAAGTAAGCTGAGCTCTTAAATACTTCCACGTAGTGGTTTATTATATGCCTTGGATTATTATTTCCCTTGTCCTACTTAGACTGCAAATGCATTGAAGAGGGGGCTTTTTGTTCTGTTTTCAAGTGAGGGCTCCAAAAGCTACTTCAATACAAGGAATTATAAATTCCTACTGTGGTAAACCTTGTTGTGTAGGACAGTGGTGAAGGAGGTGAGGTTTTGTGTTAGTATTCACTTCTTTTCAGAAGTGACTGTGTTCTGGCCCAAGGAACTGGTACTGTTTTGGGAAACTCTTTCGGTGTGCACAATTCCTATGTAGTGTTCTGTTCTTCTAATTCCTGTGACTCTTCCCTCCAGAAAGTTGAAGCTTGTTTAAAGTTCTGGAATACTGGTAGAAATCTTGCTTACATTTCAGCAGTTACAATTGGGGATTTGTGTTTTAGAACTCTCCCGTTGTAATGGAGATATTGTAATGGTGTACTAGTGAGATGGCCTGATACCATTGCTATTGTGAAAGCGAATCCCTCCTAGAAGTTTAAAACCAAACCAAAACCAACCCAATTCTTGTGTGCAGGTTTGAGACATCAACCCTTATTTTATTAAAGGCACAGTTGACATGTTTGAGGAAAACAACAACATATAAATAGCTATGAAAAATGCACACTTAATCTGATTATGTGCTAGCTTCCTGGTATATGCAATATTAAGCCTGACAGAAAGCCTGCCTTAGTTTCACTTGAAAAGGTTGGAAAGGACCCTGGCTCCATACTTCATCTGAGGCGGCACCTTTGTAGCTGAAGTGTAGTAGTCTTCTACTAAAAGTGCTAAGTAAGTGTGAGTTAGTGTCTGCTTTGTGGGGTGGAGAGGCTGCTGTGTGCGAAAGGCTGTAGGGATGGAGACAGCACTATCCTTTGCTATACCTGTCATACAGTAAATATCTTTTGAGAACATGTATGAATAAGAAAACGCGCCTTTGTCTTTTTGGGAGTTTAGAAGTATCTTCTGCAAAGAACCAGAAGGCTGGCTGTGTTCATAGCCTGCTTCTCTTCAGTATTAATGCTTTCCTGTTGTCCATTCCGTTATCATTCTGCAAAGATGGCGTTAATATCAAAATTAAGTTACAGTAATCTGGAGACTCAAGTCTTAAAGGATTTCAGTTTTCTTCCCTTTCTTCAAAGACAGACGGAACAATAGTTCAACTTGAGTAAAAAGAAAAATACATCTTATATTCACAATTGCATGTTTGAGGGTCCAGATACAATGCTGCTTCTATGTAGTCACAGTTCAGCTAATTAGCCGAACAAAAATGAAATAACAAAAAAAAAATCTTTAAGCACATGGGCACATTCAGGAAAATGTTATAAGAAATGACATCCAGGAACAAGTAGTCTAGCTTAAAAAAATGAAATAATGTTAAAATATTCTGAGCTTTCTAGTACGAGAATGTATTTGTTGTGCTGCCACCTTCTACAAGCCCTTGACTGAATCCATTCAATGCTGGCTCCACATGTACCAGTTCCTTTGTTGTTTTGTGTGTTTGTGTGGTTTGGGTTTTTTTTGTTGTTTTTTTTTTTTTTTTTAAATTCTGTTAAAGGTGTTAAGAGTTGTTTTCTCGCTGCTGTAGTGCTACTAGTCTGGTTCTTGCTGTTTTACCCCAAACTCTATTCAGACATGTAATTGTATCCTTGTTTTTAAAGATTCCTTTCCTGATAGGAGATAAGTCAGGTAATCCAGAAGTTAAAGTTGAAGAATAGCAGACAGTAAGGAGGGGAAGGTGAGTGACAGACAAATTGATTATTGACTTGTCTTGTTTATTGGTCATTTTGCAACAGTAGCTACTATGGATGCTTGAGAGGCAGAAATACGAAAACCTCTTTTTAAAAACATGCCAACTTTTTTGGGGGGGACTTGTGCCCTGAAGTTTAAGGTTATCTTAACTTCAGGTTTGTGTGGCTAATCTTACTAACCACGAAAGGATGCCAGACGTTTCCTGAAGTTCACTTTTGCTGTTGAATAGTGGATAACGCTTCTTATTTTATATCCATCTCTCTGAATGTCTTAATTTTTTCTGTTGGGTTTGGTGCCCAAACTCCTACTTTCTAGTGGAAGAACTGTCCATTCGTATCACTGAAAGCTGGCTATTTAAAAGAAGGAAAGTCAACGATATTTTCCTCAGGTTTGAAGGATTTGCAGCTTTCAGAATTTCACCATGTTATCTGAAAATAAGAGAGATTCTGCAAGTCACTCAGATTTAAGAATCGACATGGGATGCCTGAATCTGAAGGATCACTGAAATTTATCTGTTGTTAAAACCATTTTGGACGAGTGTGAAAGAAGTGGTGTGGAGAGCAAAGGAGATTTTAGAAAATGATTTTAGAGCGCACTTGCTATTGCCTGTACCAGGGGCAGGGGCTGCAGTGGAGAAGGAAGCCTTCTGCCTCAGAAATAGCTGGTCCAGTAGCTGACAGCCTGAGTTCACAGCGAGGACGCACTTTTCTGCATATCAGAAGTCTGAGTTTGTGGAGGAAGACCAGGCTGTGTGCTACGAGTGCAGCTGTAAACTTCACTGCTCTCTGGTGTTACCTTGGGTCAAGCTCTGTGGCCAGAGAGCAGCTGCAGCAGAGAAACGCTAAGAGATTGTCCTGCACTGTTCTTCTTGGGGAGCAAGTGCTAGAACTGGAGGAAAAAAATCAGGCCTTGCAGGTTGCCTCTAAGTTGTTCAGTTCAAGCTCCTCAGTCAATTTTACCCTGACGTCCTCTGCCACAAGAAGCTGTGGGAACAAAGTATCTGGTAAAGTAATGCGTGATAACTGTATTTGAATCTTGGAGAATAAAAAATAGCCTTTACTTTCCCATATGTTTAAAATACATTTATCTAATGGTAGAAAAATGACAAGGAATGTCAGTTGCAAACAGTAGATGACAAAGGGCAATTCTAAACAATTATTTTTTAAAATTACTGAAGTTGACGTGTACACTTCAGCTTGGTTGGAGGCTTCATTTGTGGATGCTTTTTCTGCTGCGTGTTGAAAATTGAGTTGAAGACAAGAAATAGTCAAAACTTAAGATAAAAATGCACAAAGAGCTAGTCAATTAAGTATGCAGATGTGCATTATGTAGCTTCTTAGCATAAAAATAGTGCATGGCCTTACACCACTGTTTTTGTAAAGTTGTATTTTTTTTCATGTGGTGTGTGACTTCTTTCTAATTAAAAATGGCTAGTTTTTAAATCTATGGGGTTTTTTGTGACTGTTCTCCTTTTAACAAAACAACTTCATGGCTTCCTTGCTTTTTCAAATAAGATAAGAGCTAACTCTTTGATGAACTCAAGTTCTACTCTTATATATTTAGCAGGCTATAATAATTATAGTAATTAGCGTTTTTTTTTTTTCAAAAAAAGTACACCTTTTCCAGTGCATTTTTAACTTTAAGATACAATTCTCAAGAGGATAATAAAATATACTATGGTAGATTGCGCAATCAAGTTAATGCAATCAAGTTGCTAATCATTTTCTTGGAAGAACCTCCATTAGAGTTGTTCTTTTGCTGAAGAAATGTCCTTATTTGCTGTTGATTGAGGTCCTAAGCTTAAACTGCCAGGTTCAGCTCGACCCAGGTTATATTAGTGGCACTTTCAAGTTATGATGGCTTGCCTTCCTGGGACTACACAGAGATTACTGACTGATAAGAAATCAAAGAACTGAATTTCGGAGTACTGAGATTTTCCTGATCTTAATGTTTTACATGTTTAAAATCTGAGGAGTCTTTCATATGGTGCTAATGCATTTTATATTAACACTTCTGAAAAGTTTTTCTTAGATGGCATGTTTCTTCTTACATCGTTTTATGTTCAGCCTTTAAGGAAGGTTTTTCCAAACTTTCATTTATATCTAATATCTACCCCATCACAATCAAAGCTGTGAGGAAAAAAACCTGTATGATCAAGAAGTTCTTATAGCTCAGTACAGAACAATCATAGTGAGATGCACAAACAATACAGCAACAGGAGCAAGGTGTCTTAAGATACTTTACTGTACCTTTGTAGCACTGATGCTAAACTGCTGAAGGTAGGTATGAAATGTATTATGTGAGGAGCTTTGATCACCGTGTGTGGTGTATTTAGTTTCAAGTTACCAGATCTATATGAAGCTAAAACTACCCACTGGCCTTATTTATAATCCTTGTAACTGTAGTTCTTATTTCTATCCCCCATCCCTAAAAACTGGTTATATTAATTGATGAATAAAGGGGTGAAGAATTTTAATTTCTCCTTTTAGATGACGGCTTCTATTTTTTTACTCTGTATAGTAGCATCCACAATGAAAATTCAAGTAACACCTTCATAGCTAGAATTCTATTGAGTCTCATGTATAAACACAAAGCGGAAAAGTAAATTCATTTGGAGACAGTAGCAATTAATGCTGCCCTGGTCTTCTCATGAGAAAGAGAAGATGGCAGCAGTTGTCTACAGCTGTGCTTATGTGGCCCGATAGGTTGCCTGTGTCTCTGGAAAAGGGGGTTTAACTTCAGTGTATGAAGGCTCTGCTTCCAGTAGGGCCATTGAAAGACAATGAATGTTTCTTAGGTTTAGTTTTGCTTTGGCTGTGGTTTCCTGGCAGCCTTGAGCTGGCCTAAGTGTGCATTTGCTTTCAAAAGAGTTAGTGTTGTCTGTCTCCACCCAGTCCTCTTGCCCTTTGGAACTGTACAGGAACTGATCTGCATTTAAACTTGTCCGACACAAACATAAAACTTTGTTGTTGTTACCTGGAAGGCTCCCCAAAGTAATTCCTTTTGTGGGCTCTGTGCCTGCCAAAAGAGGTGAGAAGCAGCAGTTGTTCTGGGGAGGGGGAGAGTAGTGCTGCTAGTGTTCATGAAGAGGTCATGCTGCTGTGGTATATGAGGAGTTGAGGCTCCTGTTCTTTGCTTGAAGGAAGATCATTACAGGAAGATCATTAGTTTCAAATTGTGTGTTACTAAGCAATAATACACCAGAATGGGACAAAATATGTCTTTGGGGGGAATTAGGACCATCTCTCACTCCTTTCACTGCACTGCTTTGTTGAACTGGGCCCTCTTTGCTGTAGCAGCTCACAAGTTTCAGATTTTGCTGCTGTTTCACAGTCTAATTTTTATCACTGCCCTCTATTCAAAGAAATTCCATTTGTTTGCTGCTGTCAGGGAATATGTGAATAAATACTTATTACGTGTTCAGTTAAGATTTCTAAGAACTGTCCTATACCACTTTATGCACCTTCCTGCTCTGGAATGTTACTCTTGTACCTAGCTTGATAGTGTTGGAGTCTTCTCTGCTCCCCCTGGGAGAAGGTGCCTGTAGGATGAGCTCCTCTTATCCTGCCTCATAGGAATGTAAATGAGATTAGGTTTAAGGATGGGTGTGTGGGCTTTTTTATTTTTTAAATTCATATACTGCTTCATCTAAATGGAGATTGCTAACCAACAAGCTGTTATTCATGATGGCAAAAATATTGCAGAAGAGTTGGTTTTCACCTCCTTGGACAAAAAATAATTGTGTGGAAAGGGATTTTGGTGCAGCATAAAGGGTTTTGTAACTATGCTGATTAGCCGTGCCACTTCAAAGTTTAGAAAACTTGATGATTGTCCACATACAGGAGAGGAAAACCTGATAATTGCAGCATTTGGAACCCCAGCTTTTCTTCATTAAAACTAATGAGGATATGAATAATTCTACAGTTCTGAGGTTTTAAAAGTAGTATAAGAGCTGGAAATAGAGATTGTAGACTGACTGAAAAGAATATTCTTGTCCTGTGATACTTAATTGATCAGCGTCTGTTTCAAAAAACCAAATTTGTACATATCTGTCAGCAGGCGCTGGGAGAGTTCTGTCAAAAGGTTCAGAATGACCTGGATCATTATAAACATTAGCCATAGGGTGTTTGTGGGTTGCTTGCTTGTCTGCTTTAATTAACTATATTCTGGTAATAGAACAGGGCTTGAAAGTGAATGTGCACAAACGTAGTAGTGGATGTACCTGGCTGGTAACCTCATAGCAGAAGAGGAGAAGTGAGGATGACTATGTCCAGCTACCTGGTAGCCAAAGCATGTCACGTAATTTAGTCCCAGGTTTTACCCCTGTATCCTTGTATTAATACAGATAGAAACATATGCTGTGAAACTCTTTTGGAAATTCAAGTGAGAAGTGTTTTTTCTGGCTTATTTATTACTTTAACCTGTATCCTTGTGTTAATACAGATAGAAACATATGCTGTGAAACTTTTTCAGAAAGTCCCTTTTAAAAGTTTTGCAAACGTGTAAAGCACATGAATAATGGTTCCAATTATTCCTTTTTCTTTTTGGCTGTTTAATTAGTAACACTAGCCACTCTTGTGGAGAATAGATGGTAATGTAAACATACTTTAAATATCTTCAAATTATATAAGGTAGAACTGAGGAAAAACAACAAAACAGCATTTGGAGTATCTTTACCTTGTGTTAACATTTGATTGCATTGTAAACAGTGAGTGTTATTGGGACTTCCAGTACTTGGCTTTTTCCCCAGTATGTTCCTTACTCTTGAGAAACAAAAAAACCAACCCAGAACTGTACTGTGAATACATCATAAACACTGTCATAGTTGTCTGGTGAATGTATTCTGCAGTATGATTTCAAGTAGTGGAAAATAGTTTTATGCAGTTAATGGAAGACACTTTATTGACTAAATCTGATGCAGAGAAAAATCAAACTATCTGTTAAAGGTGATGAACTGTTTATTCTAATATATTGTTTTGAAAGTGCAAACATTTGAAAAGGAAACCACTAGAATGCTCATCTGCCAAGAAAAACAAAAGCGTCTTTTAGCCCTCTGAGATCTTCATGTAGTATTGCTTGTTGTCCCTAATTGTTAGGACTGCATGTTACTCTTCCCATCTGACCTAGCTCCCATTCCTTCGTTTTAATTTATCTTATCTTTTTATCTGAATTGCTTAGGTAAGATATTCTGAATCAGTTGAACTGGTTTGTTTGAAACACTATCAAAAAACCCCATCATGTCAAGATGCACTTAAATATTTTAAAAAAAAAAACACCACCAAACAAATGAAACCCCTTGTCCCAAGCAGTTGGAACTTGTCAAAGAAATATGCATCTGTTCTTAATGGTGTTTTATTTTTTGAAGCTGTGAGGTTTCAGGCAACCTTAATAGCTGGCAGTGCTGTGACTTCCACTTGCTACCCGGCCAATGCATAGTCTAGAGTATATAGGCGACTTCTACACAGAGTATATAGACTACTAGAAGTACTTTCACTTGATAGAAGGTGTAATTTAAAAATCTTTACCAAACACCTTTAGCACTGGAATGATCTTCATGTGCTTAAACCTGTTCTGAAAGACTAGACGTAATGTGTGACTGGGAATCGATGCTTTTCAGTTTAAGGAAGCAGTAACACTAATATAGTACAGCGTGACCTGACAGCCTGATAGGGTGAATCCTGAGGCCTTGATTAGAATTAGACCAGTAGTTCTAATGGGGGCCTCCTACAAGGAAGGCTGAATACTGCTCGTTCTGGCACATACCTGAACAATTTACCGTAGTTCCTATGGGAAATTAGTAACAAGATATAGAACGTCGCCTGGTGTGGAGAGGGTGGTGAATTTCATCCCTACCTTTCAGAGATGAAAGCAGATCTTTTCTTTGTCTCTTAGTTCTTCTTGGGTTAGGCAGAGGAATCTAAGTTTTTGTTTTTCTCATGAGGGATGACTCAGTGTTTGAAAAGTGATTGACATTAAGTGCAGGTAGTGTCAGATCTAGGAAAGCTACAGTGTAATGAAAGAGGATGCTCTTCATTGCCAGTAAATTTTGAGAATTTAGCACAAAGCTGTTGGATGTATTAGGTAAAAAGATGTATTTAAGGTAAAGGAGAAAGACTAAGCAATCTCCTGAGACTTTTAAACAGCAAAACAAAACACCAAAGAAACCCAAACAAAGAAAAAAAAAAAAAACACCACTAAAACCAACCAACAAAAAAATCCCCCAAAACAACAGACAAGCTTCTTTTTTTGTGTGTTTTTTGTGGTTTTTTTTTTTTTTTTTTGTCTATACCTGGAAACCAGCCTATGGAGTGGTAATACACAGCTGGTTTCCCCAATGGCTTGTCTCCCCACCAAATTACTAATTCCTGATCTGTCTTCCTCTAGGCCTGGCTAGTCTTGCCTCTTGTGAGAACCTGCCTCTTCCTGGCTTCGTTGTAACATCTGTGGTTTTAGAGCTCTCACTTTTTGGAGAGAGGAAAAAACAAACCAACAACAAAAAACCCCAAGCAGAAACCCCAAACCACTGCTGCATGATGTGAGTTGTAGTAGCACTTACTTAGCTGGCCTAGGGAACAATGGTTTGCAGATTTGGAAGGATTTTAGTGTGTTCCATCTCCACATCATCATCTTACAACCTCAAGAAATTGCTAACCATGCCTCCCCCCCACCCCCCAATATTGTTAAGTGTGCAAGTACCAAGCAATTCCCATTTTATGGTTTGGAAAAGGATATGTTAATCTGGGCAAAGGACAGGTTACTGTCCTTTTCAAAATGGGTTACTTCACTTTCAGTTTGAATGTGTCCAGTGTCAGCTTTCAGTGTTGATTCTCATTTGATAAGCAGATGTTGTCTAAATTTTTGTTCTGAGAAAATATGTATGTTAATGTCATCAGCTCTGAACTTCTGGAAAAGCTGAATGGGTGAAGCTCCTTGGATCACCCACCAGAGAGCTTCCCTCTGCTCTGGCCTGCAACCATTGTCTGTTCCTCTCTTCATTCTGTGTGTGTGTGCATTTACACGCTTACCCCTACACGTTTTAGTATGACATTCAGAACTGTATGCGTTACACATCTATTTATCTCACTAACACTATAAATGATATTAATTGCATCATATACCTACTTTCTGCTCTTTTATACAGCTAAAGCCTAAAAGGTTAGATGGTCCTTATAATATAAACTACTGCCATGGAGAAGCTGTAGTCTTTTTGAGTGGTCCGTTACCATTTTAAATCCCTTTGAATCATGCTTTCCAGAGAATTCCCCAATGTGCAAACCACATCTCTTATTCAGTTTTTTTAATGTTAGCTTCCTTGTTTTCCAGCTGCTGTCTTGCCAGGAAAAAATAGATACAGAATAGTTGGTTTGATGAACATATTGCAGACAAGACAATTTCTTTATTAAAGTCTAACACAAAGTCTGAGAGGCTCTGTCAGGGTGGCAAACAACTGCTTATCCAAGCTGAGTTTGCCAAGTTTTAGAGGAGATTGCTTTATTTTGGCAAAGTATTGGAGCACAGAAGGAACATCTTAAATATATGTATTTTTTTTTTGGCACTTCACAAACAACAGACTTATTAAACCTCATCACCTGTGCTTTATGGAAGACTGTAGGTGTAGAGCTGAACGAATTGCAAGAGGCAGACGGTATTTCAAAATGGCCACAGCCAGTTCAGAAGTGTTTGTAATAGTAAAATTTACTGTGCATGGAGAAGGTCAGCCACAAATACAACTGCAGGGCTGTGGGTCCGTATGCCAGAGTCCTCTCCTATTATGCATGGGGGCACTGCTGATAGTAAAGGGAGGCTCTAGGTTCGTATTCTGCTAGCAAGTGTTAAACAGGTACTATACACTGACTCTCAGCTGGGAGGCGTGCATCTTCACGTGTTTGTGTTCTTGCTGGTAGTGCTTTTCAGAGATGTGTTTCTGACTCTGGGAAACTTGGCACTGTAATCGGTATGTGCTCAAGAAATAATGGCAGACCTAAGCATCAGGTGTCAATTGTCCTTGAGTGGCCAAGTTGCTGACCTTGTAAAGCAGGGAGGAAAATGTCCATAGGACAGAAGCCATGAGACAGCACGCCTTGCAGAGAGCTGACTGCTTTGTACACTGCAGTTACCTGGCCAAAGAGTGGGCTTGTAGCTTGCTCCCAAGGGAGCAGGACTTTAGAAGCGAGCCAACTGGATCTTTCACACATTCAGCCTAGAGAATGAATTATCTAGTGGTGTGGTAAGCCATGCTGTTTGAGCCTCTGTTACCGATACCACTAAGTAATATGCTGTTCAACGGCTTGCGCAGAGGATCTGTAGGATTTCATGGAGCTGTGTTTGTGTTAGTCTCCCCTCACCCCAGCCTGCCCCTGCCTTCCATAATTGCTCTAGGAAGGTGCTGTGGAGATTGTAATGCTTAGTGCCACTGGGACACTCTCTTTTTTCAAAATCAAAATTTCAAAATTGCAGAGGGATTCTATCCTTTATCTGCTTTCTCCCCAAGACCTGCAGATCCCCAGCGTGGGTGTGAGCTGTACAGTATATTACTACTGGGTCTCTAGCTCTTCCCCCTGTTGCTGGGCAGCATGCACCGGGACCTGTTCTTGGTAAGGTCATGGTACTGGAGGATCAGCAGTGCTAAGTATTGAGGTAAGGATTTGTCATCTTGTAAATCTAAAGTCAGAAGTACAGATTTCACTGGAGTACATTGGTCCATCATTGTAAATCTTTGAACTACCTCAGCTCTGCTGCTGATTATGTGATCAAGTTCCCTTGTAAAAAGTTTGAGTAGGGTCTGGCAAGGCTTGTGCTGTTGCTTTGTGTCTCCTGGATGGCTCGGGCTGTCTTGTCTTCTATTCCAGCTGGTTGCTGCTCCTATCTTCTCTCCCACTCTCCTTTGTAACCTGGTGTGTGGTGTTAGAGTGCTAGTGAAATCATACTTCTAGCCCCCTTCCTTCATTAGCTCATTGTGTTAGTGATAATATAGCATGGCAGGAGCACGGTGCATTATATTTTAAAATGGGTTTGTACGTGAAGTGGATCCAAAGAGAAAATTTTGTGAAAGAAGGCTTGAAAACCCAGTTAAGTGGTAGAATAATACTCCGCATGTTGAATGCAGTGATGTTTTAAGCAATTAAACCTTTTCAGGAGAAGAAAGAAAAACTGGGGGTTTGGAGTCATCTAGTGCTTTTTATTATTTCTAATAGCTAGTGTTTTGTTAGCCTGCTAGTATTGAGAAATTTGAAACAAAGTTGTTGATTTTTTTTTTTTATAGTGTGTCTAAGAGACATGTCATTTAACTTGTACAAGAATTGCCTTTTCTATTAATTAGATACTGGGCTGTTCTTCCCAGTTGTTAATGCAAAACACTTTAAAAAAAAATATTGTATTTAGTTCAGTTGTTTGTTACTGCATGCATTAGCTTTCAGCAGTGCAAAATATAAATAAATTTAACAGTTGAATAGTGTGATCACATATTTTTTACATACTGTTGTCTTTTGGATTTTTTTGACCAGACTTTTTAACAAGGTAGTATCTCTTCATTTGTCTGTTTGGATGAACGTCAGTGTTTTGGAGAAAGATATTCAGTCTGCAGTGGCTTGTAGTGTAATCCTTTTGTAATTATATATTGTTTTGAGTTTGTGCTATATATGTCACTTGAAAACTTCTGCTTCGGCTAAGAACAGAACTGAATAAACAGAACTAAGGGAGCTTTTTAAATGACACATGAATAGACCATTTGTCTTTGAAAAATACAGAAACACTGGGAGAAAAAAGTCGTAAGTCAACGTATGGTTCTTTTCAGAAGGGTGAAACTTTTTAAAGGTGAATTGAAACTCTTTGATTCCTAGATGTGGTAACATTTGAACACTGAATCAGTTGGTCCTTGTTTGTCATGCCTTTAGACTGTGGATTATTTGCTTTTGGATGGCTGCTCGTGCTGTGCATTGTGCATCAGCACATGCTCTGTTCCCATAGATTTTAAATAGACTAATTTAAATAGACTATTGTTGAACACACCTTGTTGATTCTTATGTTCTCGAGCAAATTGTAAATTTGAAAAGAAGCAGGGCACTATATGACTTTCAAAGTTTTTAAGGGCTGTGTTGTAACTGAATAACTTTGTGCTAATAAAGGCTCCTGAAGTGTTTTTGGTGGTGAAGTAAGAAAGGATGAGGACAGATTGAACAAAATGTGAGTTTCTACTATCTTGATGATACATGGCTGAAGAGTGGGCCTCCAAGTGTTCCAGCTCCCACTTCCCAGTAGTTTAAGCCTGGTCATTTAAGTGTTAAACAGCTGTTAAGGTACTCTTTCCCTATTCTGCAATGTTGAGGCAACTTCAAGAGATTGCATAAGTCTATTTGTACAAGAATACATGGTGTGTATATTTTGATTGTGGGAAAATGGATAATTAAACTGGTAAGGTTCGCATGGAGTTCTCTAGGTACAAATAACATGCATTTTGACACTCACAAGTTTGGCTCCATATGAAATCCAAAGCCCTGTGAAATCTAGTTGTCAAATCATAGTTCTCAAGTCTCTGGCTCAACAAACCTTATTTAAAAGTACTGTTTTTTTCCTTTGGGCCTGGATATCTTCTTCTTCCTCTTGCTCCTCTTTTCCTTATTCCTTTCCCGCAACAAAAACAGTGAAAACTCCCAACTCTCTGTTGTTGAATGGTTCTGAAGTTGTAAGACTTAAGACTTCTGTTGTCGGCTTTCTAAATGAGTGATGCTGGGTACTGTGAGCATGGGTTGGAGCAAAACTAAGTAATTAAAAATATAGTCTTTGAACACTTTTGTAAATGCGTGGTTTTGGTGTGTTTTGTAGGAGTCTGAAGGCGCAATGAGGTTTCTGTGCATTCTTCAGCTTGGACTCCTCTGCTGTGTTCCCCTCGCAGGGTCGTTGTGGAATGGCAGCTTTGTACTAGTATAGGCGAGGGGTAAACTGAACTAGGGCTTTTTTTGTTTGTTTTATCTCAAGCAGAGATTGTTTCTATGTTATTCTTTCCTGGGAGAAGGGAAAACGACAGAAGGAAAGGGAGAGGAGAGTTTCATTGTGTCTTAAATTCCCTAGAGTTTTACAGTGTCCTCATGATAAACATATAAGTGAACAATTTTGAGTATGTTTTGTGGTTTTTCTTTAAAAATCTGATGAAAAAATGAAATAAGTGTTTAAGAAGCTAAATTTTAATTTGATATCCACTTGATAGCTCTGTGCTGGACTGCTCCTGCCATTGATTTTACTTTTTAAAACACTGTTTTACAGCCTACTTAAAAATGATTTTCCTGCATGTGGGAAATAGTGAAGTAATTAAACACATTTGGGTCTATGCATAAATTTTCTAAAATTAACTGTCTCTTTCACACTAATCTTTCTTGTCTTTAATTGGGTTGAAATGTGTGAAAGGGAAAAAGGTTTGATAGGGAACTATTTTTCAGAGAGCAGTTTAACTACAGAGCACATAAAGGCGTTTTTAGATATGCTTGGGCCAGGGAGGCAAGAACCTTCTGTTAAAAGGGGTAGTATTTTTGTGTTGGTTTCTGCTGCATCGTTTTGGAGTAAATTACCTGCTATTTCCATGCTTTTATATCCTTCACTCCAGTGAAGGAATTCATGTGTGCTGCAGCTAGGAAGAAAATATCACTTCAAGAATTAAAAAGCCTTGATCATGAAATTGTGATTGTCACTTATTGCATTATTACGGATACATTTAATGTTAATTAGTTTATATTTTCTTATTTCCTTTTTTGTTTCCCCAGCAGAGTTTGCTAACCTATTTGCTAACAGCAGTACTGACTAACCTTTTCAGTCTTCAGACGTGTCTAATAAACAAACTAATGCATGACCCACTTGCTGCACAAAAACTGAGAAATCGTTCTGCAAGGTGCCCAAAGGTAGGATGCATTTCAGGGAGAAATGGAAATGTGATGGAGAGGGAGGTGAAAAATATTTAGGTGTATATCCTGCTGTACTTGAGTTGATATGAAATAGCGGAATGAACAGTTGAAACAGTTTGTAGCCATAGCACTCTTTCTGGCTTTATTTACAGCTGAATTCTTACGCCCTCCTTTCTTCTCACAGAATTGTTTCCTGTTCGGAAATTTTTTTCCAGTGCTGAGTAGGAAGCTAACTTGTTTCAGGTGTATGTATATAAATTTTAACCCCAAAGCAAATGTTTTTGCCCTAGGGAATTCTTTACCTTCAACTCTATCATCTTTGTTTTTAAAATATGTTTGCTGTTATAATTAACTGATTTTTTCAGTTAACTGGAATTTATGAAGCATATCTTGGGATCAGCATTCAGTCTTTCACCTACTGTAATAAATTTGAGACACATGGTTATGCGTTTTGTATTCAACTTTTCGCTTTCGAGTAAGTGATTAATCTTTCTTCTTGTCATGTTTCATGTCACAGTAGCACTGTCGTTTTCTCCCTCTGACAGCCTGACACTGTTTAAACATCAGTCTAATTTTGCACATAAGCCAGTTTAAGAGAAGGCAAAAAAGAAAAATCACGTGAGGCATGTCACAATAACTTATTTTCAGAAGCAGCAGGCTTGCAGAAGGCACAACTTGCTCTGTTCTGTCTTGATTTCTGCTGACAGCAGGCTGTGGTGTTAAGCACATACAACAAAAATCAGGAGTATTTCAGACAACAAAAGTATGGGAGAGTACATATCTTATTGTGAAATGAAATGGCAAAACTTGTTGGAGGGAGAAGGTGGTGGAGCAGATATATGATTGATTTGTACTGGTATCTCTATCTTTTTAGGGAAAACGTCTGCTTTACGGCATGTGTTTCAAGTATTGCAGTTTTCTTAGTATGCTGTAGTTCTTGATAGAGGTCTTGCCCCTCACCTTCAATATTTGAGTCTTCACCTTTAGAATGATGTTTAAATATGTTGATTTTACCCTCCTGTTTTGTAAGTTCACAGTAAGTCATATGGAAGTCATGCCTAAAATAGGAGTAAGTGATCAGTTAGAAATGGCTTCTGTCTGCTGTGTATGAAATCTTTTATGTACTCTTCCTTACTCTTTCATTTTAGGTACATCTCTATGGCAAATTCTCCTGTCCTCTAGGAACCAGCATTTCATGACTGGGAAAATAGTGTTGTTTTGTTTCCTACTTTAGCAAGTTGCACAAAAATCTATAATTAACATCTGTGATGGGTCAAGACCATAACTTTTATTTAAACTTGATAATGGTTTTCATATGTAACTGTGTATAACCTCAGTATTCCCGGAGGTGCCTGAACGTGCCTAGAAGAATGATATCCAACCAATATATATGGTATGTAACGGTGCCCTAATGAGAGGACAGCTTAAGAAATACCATTTTATCTGGACATTTTCATCAGGGTCTTCATGAGAACAAGAGAAGACAGAAAATGCAGAAAGCATTCCAGATAACTTTTGGTAAGGTAGGGTGTTAAAAGTTGCTATTATGTATATTGTGTGGTTGCTTACTTATCTTTAATGCAAACAAAACTTATTTCCCAGGTTATAATGAAATTATAATTAGGTCACATGGGTCATCTAAAATAGAGTTGGTAGAGTTTATGAAACGTGTTGATAGGCCAAGGTTTTAATTAAGCTCTGTTATGTTCCCCTTCCCTGAAAGTATCCTGGACCACTTCTGTGCCTTGGTATTGAGAATGGAAAATTCAGGAAATGCCTGTCTGTAAAACATCTTTAGCTTGTATTTACCAGCCTCCTTACTTTGCTCGTGGGTTCAAGTTTACCATTCTGATATTTCATTTTTAGGTGCTCCCCGACTTTTGAACATTCAGGGTTGCAAAGGAAAGCCACAATATAAGAATTACTTTTTTTTTTAAGAGTTTATTATAATCACAAACATAGTTTTCATTTGTTTTCGATGTGTCTGTCTTGTCTGTGCTTGAAGAGAGATCTCAATAAAGGGCGTGTATTCAGGAAGGAAGGAATTCACTCTTAATGGGCCCTGTTTTTCGAACACTTTTCAGGATAGATGTGGAAAATTTGATCCATATTGGAGGATATTAGCAAAAAACTGCTACAGTGTTAAATCTGACCACACGGATAGTTTCCTACTGTGGGAACAATATATGTGAATAATGAATTCCTGGTGAATTCAGCAATGTTGGTTTTGTTTTTGTGTTTTGGGGTTTTTTTTTCCTCCCACAGGAGGGATGATAATACTATGTACGTTATCTGTAGACAAATTTTCATTTTATTAATGTAAGAATATGTGACTGAAAGTTACCTATCATTTAAGGGTTTTACTCTAGAAATTAAATAGCGGGAAGTTTATTTTAATGTTTATTCAGAATTCTGTAATAGTGAAAATGTCTATTAACTTAATGTTATTTTTAAGCACGGGACTGACAAAAAGAAAATTGGGAGAGGAATGCACATGGAGAGTGGAAGAGAGACTTCATTTTTCATGGGAAAAGCTCTTTTGTGGTATCTCATTGTTAGCTGTTGTGTATTCAGTTGTCTTATGCTCATTCCAGTTCCTCCCCCCCCTCCAATTTTGAGGTGGTGAACTGGACAAAATAGTGAACTGTCACGTATGTGTTCTTTTCTCTTGGAGGATATTAAAGGTGTAAGGCTAGATAACTTTGTGTCAAGGTTTACGCTTTTGTTTTTCTTTAAATAAATTTTGCTTTGTGTCTGTGCTGAAGAAGGCATACTCAAATTCGTCTTTCACTGGGAGCAGAAATTTGCAAATCACGGGGTTTTTCGTAGCTCCCAAAGATTTTAGGAGATGCTTCCTTGTGATGAAGGCACCTGTTCTTTGGTCCAATGTCATGTGCCTCTGTATCAATTGTCTGTCTTGCTAGAAAGCAGTGGGTTAAATAACCTTTACCTGCTTTACTGAATTCCAGTAAAAGGGGAAAAAAAGAAAAGAAAATCACTTGGGTGTCTTCACCAGGTTGACATATAGGATGGGAAGTGTTCATAACATCCAGGGGCTCATCAGTCTGCGATAGACCTTTGTATCTGTTGGTAGGATAATCACTTTCAGGCTTTTATGATTTTATTCTTCTCTCAGTAGTGGCATAAATGTGCACTTACTATGGAAATTACGAATCCTATCCACTGTTAAGCAGCAATACCATTAAAGTCTGAGAATTGGGTCTCAGGGATAATTATTGCTATGTCTACCTGAAGGGCTCTCCCTGCACAAAACTTAAGATTTCAAATTTTATTTTGGGTTTTGATGTATCAAATAACATCTTTGGGACTTTGAAATATTCTCTCCTCTCCCTCGCTCCTCCCCTGAACAAGGAAACCAACTGATCAGACAGGAGTACTAAAGTTGTGTTGAAATATTAACTGAAGCACTCTTGTTGAAAATATAATCTCTCCTTTTTTGTTTTGGATGTAAGGATGGAAGAGAGTTTCTTGTGCTGTTCCCAGCGCACTGTGATATGCCAGGTTCTGTGTTCATCTGCGTGGCCTGTCCTGGCCTCTCTCTGCATCCCCCTGCCTTCTCCTTTGTTGGAGTTGGCCTTGCACGTGGTGCGCAGTGGTGTAAATGTCACTGCCCACAAGATCAGAATGTGCAAAAATGTTTTTATTACACAGACATTAATGGGATGTCTGTACAAAGAAATAGTATTCAGTCATTGAGAGTAGCTTTGTCACTCTTGCCTTCGTCCTAAAGGAATGCAAATTTCAAGGGGCAAACTTCACCCAGGGAGCAAAATTCTGAGAGCCTGAAAACACTCGGCTTACCTGCTGCGTACGAGGAGTAGAGAGCTCTCTTGTGGGGTTAAACCTCAACTTCTGTGTAGTCAAGGTTAGCAAAGTGAAATAGCTTTTCTGATGCTCTGACTTTTTTTGACAGGTGAGAAGTTGATGGAAACTTGAAAATCAAATGGTAACTTACCTAGAGCATATCTTCCTGTGTCACATGAAATAAGCTGGGCAATTAGCTGGAAGCAAATATTAATACTTATTTTTCCATTAATTTTTAGAGAAAAAGCAGCGAGAGAAGTACGTTGTTTCCATTGTTTTAAGGTGTCAGTGGATAAAGAGGGAAACACTACTCTTCTTAAAAGGTCTGGCTTATCAATTGATGTGTTGTTGGCAGGGTAGGAAGCCTCTGTCCTGCTAGGATACATCACAGGAGTACCCTGTCTTGCCTGAACTTTCTCAGTTAAAAAAATCCAACAGCACAACCAAACACAAAAACCCAAGCCCAGCAACAACAACACTAATTTCTTTGGGCTAAAGTTTACCTTGTGGAGTGTTGCTATGATGTCATGAGCAGATTAAGTTTTTATTCTGAGTTCGATCTACTGTTTTCCCTTTCTCATATGACAGAATGAGCACTTCTGTTTTAGAGTTGCCGTTGTATGTTGCCAAGCCTGGAAAATGGAGTAGTTTCTTGCATGGTCATCTAATTCAAGTCAATGCTTAAAGAAAATTGCTTATGTGGATTTAGTCTTTTCCCTTTCCTTCTGGATTTCCCTTCCTTCCATTTATACACTCCCTTCATCTGCAGATCAGAGGAAGAAAGTGTTGCCACTGAAAAGAGGGGCATGTCAAACTCCTTTGAATTAGAAATAACCTTTTTCTTCTTCCTTCTCTTAGACCCCTTAGTTTTAGTTGATCTCTCTTCGTGCCACTCCTTTGGGGTTATCACGTGCTGTTGGCCTGATGCAGTCTGTTATTCTGTCCACTCAATGCTTGTAATATAGCCCTAACTGAAAGCGTCATCAGACGGAACTTTTGACCCTTAATTGGAGTTTGTTACTAAAGCGGATTTGTATTATGCTGAACTTGGGTTATTTGCTGGAGAGATTTCTTAGAAACTTTCAAGGAAAATGAGGGAGCTAATGAAGGTCTTTGATCTCTTCTGTACAGAAGCTAAGTGATGTTTGGGTTGCTCATAATTAATTTCATCCTTCAAATTAATTTTCATGAGCTTTAGAAGTTGCCAGTGAAGTAGTAGCTCTGGTCTTTCTAGTAGGCGTTGGGCTTAATTGTAGCTTTGGGAAACTCTGTGATAGAGGGCAGCATACTGCCACTGGGTGGAAGAGTTGGCGAGCTTGCTGACAGCATTCTTGGTCTTGTTTACTGTTACCTGTTTAGTGTCCCTATCTCCTGGTAACTTCATTGAGCAGTTTGCTCTTTTCTCCTCATGTCCACTCACAAAGATACTATCTAGCTTGTCACAGTATGTATGCAGGTACGTGTCTAAAGAACACTTGTTTAAAAAATAATTTTTTGGTTTATGCAGCCTTCACTGCTTCGGTGTATAGATGAAGTGGCTTAAAACACTAGCAGAGTGATGGATGACAAGAGCATTGGACTTATTTAGCTTTAAGTCTATTATTAGTATGCTACAAGCCAGCAGTTTGTTCCTGTAGAGCCTTACAGTAATGGCAAAACGTCCTGTGAGTTCCAGGTCTGCCTCTTTTTGCAAGAAAACCCAGAGATGTCAGATTTCATGAAACCAGAAATTGCTGTTTCATTGAACTTTGATGCAGGTGCTTTTAAAATCCAAAGATTTAATCCTAGGATCATATTTTAAATAACAAGATGAAATGAGTTTTCAAAGCTCTTCTATTATTCTCATGCTAACTCTTCTACTTGTCTTGAGTCAGCATCTTAGGACGCTGGGCAAAGTTATTTGGTGTTTTTTTTGCTGTCCCTGAGGAGTTTTTTTTTCATAATCTTTGGTCCTACCCATCTAAAATTGCTGAACTGTGAATTGTGCTCTTCTTTAGTATACCTCTGTGTGTGTGTGCACTTGATATAAGAGTCATTTGGCTTGCTTACAATTAATTAAATTTATCATTAAGGAAAGCCTGGTAGGAACCGGTTTTAGACCAAGCCTCTTGCAATAGTGGCCTAATGAGTCAGCACTTCTGTAACTAATGCTTAAAAATACTTTGGTTATAATATCTCCATTTTCAATTAAATAGGTCTGTGAGATAAAGCAGTTGATTGCTTTTGTGTTTCATGTAGGATTTCTCCACCTTTGAAAAATATGTTAAAAAGACTGGAAATGTTCCATATTGTATTGATATTAAAAATATTAATGTGATGGAAAGGACTTTTACTCGTAGATCACTGAAATCACGTTGTTCTCTAATTCTTTGTGGAGAAAACTGAAAGTGGAGTTTGTCTGTTGTACCAAGTGGAAATATTTCCTGTTGAATGAAACAGCTAACTATTTAATAGGAAATACTATTTTATACGTAGGGCTTTAAAGTACAGTGTTAGTGGAGAAAGAATAGGAAAGGGGGTGATTTGTTTTGCCTAGTGTAATGCAATGAATTTCTTACACTAGTAATGGACCAGAAAGCCATAGTGCATGTAGTCTCATCTTCTCTACCCCTTTTGCTGCTGGGCTGGTTCAAAATGACAGCAGTGATGCTCTCCTTTATATTTTCCCATTTTTTTACAGACTCCCATTTCTGTTGAAAATACAAGCACTGAAAGGTTGTATTTACTTCTAGAAGAAGCAGCGAGAGGTGGAAAGAACTCTTGACAGTTGTCCCAAGGCAGCAGAAAAACTAATAATGAAAGAAATAGTTCAGTGTCTGTAAAATATCTGGTCTAAAATGAATACATCTCTCTGCCCTTCTGGGAGATAAGCTGGTTAACGGTATTTCAACAGGCTGGTGAGTTTTGTGGATGATGTCTGTTATGTAGAAATACTAGATATTACTGCAGTGTGAACTTATTATTAGTGTGTTCCTTAGGCATCATTTACATATACAGTAAATAATGAACTCAGGAGCAAAAAGACCATTTATCTCAAGTGATTTATGTATTGTCCTTTCCTTTGTATAAAATGCGTGAAAGTGCTGTCACAGAGTGACCAGAACTTTGCAAGTAGCTTGAAGACACCAAGTCTTTTCTTAGAAGAACTTCAAATGCTGCTTAGGCAGAAGGAAAAGATGATGATTTAGATGTAACAATGCAGCAGGACACAGATTGTGGGGAGATAAACGTTATTGGAATTGAGAATTGTTTCCGTATTGCTTTGTGAAATACTTCTGGATCTGTTCCTCTCTCCAAACTAGCAAACTAGAAATCATTTATTGGATTGTAATTCAATATCCAAAACTTGCTTTATGTACATCTGCAGACAATAGTAAAAGAGAAGGCAGGCTCATCTTCAGAACAAGCATGTTAATGTTCGAATCAGAGCTATCTGGAGCTGAGAGTAGTGTGTTCTCAATATAATTATGCAATAAAAAATGTGGGCTTGATGTCTAATTCCATAGCCTCTATAGCTTACATTTAATAACTTATATTTTTTTGTCATTGCTAGTCTGCAGAACAAAAATGTAAAGACTAATGAGGCAGGTAAACTTCTGAGAGCAGATTGAGAATTTGTTAAGCTTGGTGATGCATCAGGCTGTTATGATGATAAAACACAAGCAGACAGTAGGTGACATGCTTGGATTATTACATGCAGGGGGAAGGCTGAATTTTGGTAGGATCTGGGTGAACCTCTGTTGAAATCAGAGGATAGGTTGTTTGCAGATGACTGTCTGAAGCTCCGGCCTTGGATGACTGATGATGCATATAATTTAGAAAGCCTGGAATTTACTGAAATATTTATGCTTCCTTGGACTGCCTTGTTCCATGTGTACATGGAAACCGCAAGGTTAGTCTGAGAAGCTGGCCAAACTGCAGCTGTGTTTTAGCCGAAGCTCTTACGTTCTACAGGCGAGTGGGGAAAAAGGGCTGCTATGTTAATATCCTTGAAATAAGAATGCAGTAGAAAATGCTTTTAATATTTTAGGAAAATTCCTTGTTATATGTACAAGATCGTCTGTATTTGGATTTATTTAATGCTTATTGTATGGCTATTAGAAGTTTGATCCTCCAACTTTTTCCTAAAGTAATGAATATGATGATTTCATTAACACTATCTGTTATGAGAAGCGGTGGATGATGATTTTCCACTTCTTGAACCATGCTAATGAAAGCAAAAACACATCACAGAAAACATGAAAACCCTAGTTTTAAAAAAAACTACTCTACAATTTCTGGCACTGTGTAATTTTTTCCGCTTTGTAATAGAGATGTGAATTTTTAGTTGAGAAAGGGCAGAAAAACCTGCAGTAGATAAAAAATAAAAGAATGTAAAATAGATTTATTGTTAAGTAAATAGCTAGAATTGGGTAGGATTTGCAGATGAGGGCAGCCATAGCACTCACAAGGAGTAGCAAGAGTTGTGTCTGCATGCATGAGAAAACCCAACCTCAGTTATGTGTCTTTGCTGCAATGGCTATTAAAATAGTTGCACTATTTTCTAGATTTCTTTCTTTAATTCTTTAATTTCAAAAGGTGCTGAGGTATGTTGTTGTTTTTTTTTTTTTTCCTCATCCCTTGTTTTGATTTCGTTGGGTTTGCCACCACTTCAGCAGCTTTGGAGTATCTGTGTCCTTGGTGGTGATGTGCGGCATGTGCTCTCTTTGGAAGCTGGAGAAAAGATTGTGCCAGCATTGCTGCCAGGAAACCCGCCCTGGGGTAGGAGAGTTGTTCTCTTATCACCCTTAAGTGTGGCTTAGTGCGTAACTGCAATTTCTTACAGAACCCCTAAATATGGCTGCTTGATTTGAAAGGATACTATTTCAAGGTGGTTGGTTTTTGTGTGGTTGTTCTTGTTTTAATACCTCTCTTCACAGCTGTGGGTTTCTGCTGTTATCTCTTAGTGCTGTTTGTGGAAGCAATGCCATGTAAAGTGCAGACCTGTTCAGATGGACCTTTTCTGTGATAATTTCAATACAATTTCACTTGAAAATTGTGCTAATACACTTTTTGTGTTAACTTGCTAAAGGCAAAATAGTATCTGTTGTGTGTTCCATGTCCCCCCTCGCACCACCTTCACCTTTTAGGTAGACTGTGTAACCATCCTGACATTGTTCTTCTCCTCCCTTGGTAGTTGGTAAAATACTTTTTTTCTGTTGTTTTTTGTTTTATAATGATTGTAAAGAAGATATAGTAATATATTTATGGCTATGTTCTGGGAAAAAAAAAAGTGTAAATGTTTTGTATTTTTTAAGTATTGAGGGAAAAAAAATCAGCCTCTTGGGGATTTGGGATCATGAACCTTGTTTTTCTGAAATTGCATGAAATGTGGATCTGTATTTTTCTTTATCGTGTAAATGACAGTAGTGCTTTGCTGTTTTCTGCAGGCTTTTCATTTGTATTTTGAGGGTTAAATAACTTTTCTGTTTTTTCTTGATCCATCGCTGTAACCACAGTAACCATTATAACTGTGTTTGATTTAGTCCCAGTAGGCAAGCAAAAATTAATATTTAGAGCAATTCATAGGCAAAGCGAACTTATCTCTTCATCCCAGAGGATTTAAGAAATGAATTAATTAAGTATTGTTGGCTTCAAAATTGGTGTAGTATTGACAGGTTAAAAGTTGTTTTGTGTTTTCAGCTTTTTAACTAGCTCCATTCTCTTTCAACTTAAGAATTAGATCCCCTGAAAAATCATAGAATCATAGAACGGTTCGGGTTAGGAGGGACCTTAAAGACCGTCTATTTCTAACCCCCTGCCATGGGCAGGGACACCTCCCACTAGACCAGGTTGCCCAAAGCCTCATCCAGCCTGGCCTTGAACACTTCCAGGGACGGGGTTCTAGGACTCCTGTTTTATTTATATTTATATAGAGACTTGCTGCAATTCCTTTTACAGGATATTATATTAGATATAATACACAAAATAGCTATAAACACACACACATATATATATTGTATGACTACATATTATAGCTAATATGTAACTGTAGATATAAATACAGCTATATACAGATATATAATATGTAATACATTATATTAGATATAATATATATTGCAGCTCTGTGCGTATCTCATACATTAGAGACAATAATATGATATATATTATTATATAATAATATAGAAGTATAATAATACATTCTATGTCTCGGTGTATATCTATTCAAATAAATATGTATTTCTCTGTGTATATGTATCTATAACATATTTTCAGCGGTCAGATTGATCCACATGTAGGCAGAAGTCTGGCATGTGTAAGGGTGAAGCCCTGTAAGTGGGCTGGAAGTTCTTAGCTCATGGAGAAACAAGGGGCTTAATTTTCCAAGAGTGACATGTGTTAACACAAAATTAAGTTCAGTTGTGTCACAAATACGATTGAAAGTGGGAGTTTTGTAGATGAAAGTGGTCTCTTACTCACATAAGGCATGGTGAAAATAACGGAATTTGTCATTAACATTCAAAGTAGTGCTACTTCTTACATTGCTTGGCTTTAAAATGATATTTTGGATTTATAGCCTGAAAGCATTTATTTTTTTAAACTTCTGCCTTCTTAAATATTTTCTACAACTCTTCTCCATTTTCTTCCCAAGCAAATGTCACCATATAGTAAGTGGAAGTGATTAATGGTAATTATCTTTCTATATTATTCCCTGTGTTGTTCAGGTAAGAGCAAAGTAAAAATTTGAGAAAGAAATAGAAAATCAAAATGCCAACATGAGAGCAGCAATTCAGAGATGTACAAGTCCATTGTATTGTGTTTTATTGCGTTAGATCTTTTGACGGATATTGTCCCATACTTTGATCTGCTGATGCACTTTGATTTCTACCTAGTCTAGCAGTTTGTTGCTAAGTGCTCTGTGCAGCACAAGTGCTGCTTTTGTTTCTCATCCCTTCAGGGAACTTCCAGGGAGGTTAATACAAACTCACACGCACCATGGAGAGGAGTCGGAGTCGGAGAGGAAAGGTGGGAGAATAAGGAGGTATCTCCAAAGTGTCATCACCCTGCCCAGTGATGGGAACTGTGGTGGGAACTCTGCCGTGCTGGCTGCTGCTGTGGGCTGTGGCGAGCTGGGGAGCTCATGGAATTGGGGTTCTTCTGCCAGAACACAAAGCTACAACCTAAAAGCACTTTTTTTTTCTTCTGAAAAATCTAAAGTTGTTTTGTTTGCTGCTTCAGTAGGTAAAAAGTGTGTTGTGGGATTCTGTGCTTTACCAGGAAATTGGTCTTAGCCTAATTAATCATTAAAGGTTGTCAGTGTACTATGGTGGAGCTTATTATTAGAGACCGCATGTATTTCAGAGAGCTGTGACCCTTTCGTGAGTAACTATAGAAACCTCAGCAACAGTAGTTATTAGCTTAAATTATGGAGTCCATATTTTTTAAGAATATTGGCCAGAGTCAACGGCTAATAATTTTGGTGTCTAAAATGATGAAGAAAGATTGTAAAACTAGAATTCTGGTTATTTAACTTCAAGTAACAATGTGATAAATGGACTATTAGTTTTCACAAGGTCTGTCCCATACTTTTTAAGAATTATAGGATACTTGTATGAGTTATTAGACGACACTAAAAGAAAAACATATAACTTGCATATTTTTTGAAGTTATTGTATACAAAACACTTTATGTCTGTGCCCTTTCTACCGGATTCACAATTTAAGAGTGGAATCTGCTGAAACAGCAAATAAAATGTCTTCGATTTTTTTTGTTTTATTTTCAGTATATTTCTAATACTTATTATTTCTCAATATTGGAGTTGCTTTACACCAGTAAATGAGGTACTGAAAAAAATTCTGTCTCAATTTGCAAAACAGTCTTAGGTGTAAGCGTCTCTGACATAGAAGGCAAAAAGAAGAAATATCAAATGTGAGCATTACTGCCAGGGGGTAGCTAAGGCCTGTAGGTATAGCAGGTTTGAAAATGGGAATTGAGTATTTGTACAGCTAACGAGATAATTGAGTTGATGCTAGCCTATGTTTTGGAAGAGAGTTTAAACTTGGTCCTTTGTGACTTAAATTGCTTTATAATTTTTTTGAAGAGTAGAAGGAAACCTGATTTGAAGGGCGAGAGTGTTCAAAGATTCTCTTACAATTTCATGATATGTATGCACAGGCCAGTGTGGGGAGATGTGTTATTAGATTATATGAACAGAGCAAATGCAGTATGGTAATCCTGGTGTTCTCTGTGTTCCTAGAGCTGTGGAATGCAGGGGAGAGTGTACCATAATGTACTAATAAGAAATAAAGATGATGCTCAAATGTGTTAGGATGGATTTTTCTCTAGCTGAGCGAAGGAGAAGCCGTTTCAGCAGTGATGCTGTTTTTAAAGAAATAAATCACAACCACCACACTCTGGGACCAGATCAATGGAGTTGAGCAAGACCATCCTGTGTGAGCAATTGGGATACAGGGAGCAAGCCGGTGGGTAGAAATGAAACTTGTTTTGATGGCAGGATCAAAATGTTGGAATTAGCCAGCAGGAAGAAATACCCGTGTTAACTTGGCATAAATGTTGTCGTGCTTGTGAGTCATTGAGCTGTTCAAGTAATTAATGCTGTCATTGTTTTTTGTTTTTCTGTTCTTCTCTCTGTGTGTATTGTATCTTATATTGCAGGTTGTACAGTCTGCAGGTGTTTTTCTGGCAGGATGCCACTGGCTTACTGAGACAGGCCTGTCTGCTGACAAAGCAGTCCCTTTAGCTGGTGTGGGTCTGATGTACAGTCTCCAGGGTACCTCACATAAATACTTTTGTATAAAGTGGTTACCTCCTTAAACTAACGTTGAGGGAGGCAAACTTAATTCTTATGCATATATTAATCTCATAGCGATGTTTTAGTAACTGGAACCTCTATATGTGTGTGATGGGATGTTGAGTTGACCAATGTTTGCAGGTAGTATTTTTCATCCTCTGCCACCATTTTAAGGGGAATCTATCTATCCGTCTATCAGAACTGTGGACTTGAAAGCTGTGTTTTTATTATAACAGAAACTAGAATAGAGAAGGTGTTTAAAAGGAATGAATATAAATACGGAGCGTGGCAGAAACTAGAACAGTGAGGGCGCTTAAAAGGAGTAAATATAAATACGGAGTGTGGCAGAAAGTGGAGAGGGCTGGTAGAGCAGTTCCCCAAACCCCACTCCATTGTGCCCAGTTCTTAGGTTTGTTTTCCGTTCAGCAGCCCTTAGTGGCTTCTGGGGTAAGACCAAATACTCTGGAATCCTACTAGTGCCAAAGAAAAGTTGTTTGGTTTTTTTTTTTTTATGCCACCTCCAAGGCCTGTTTGTGTGTGTTCTCCCTGCTTTCCTTGGGAAGGCTCAGCGTCTGGCTGTCCTGTAGAGGAGACTGTGTGGGCACAGGGGGAGCGGGAAGTGGGGAAGATTCTGTGTCAGCTGCCTGTCCTCTCCTGTCTTCTGCACAGCTCATCCACAGCTCAGTGTGCTCAGAAGAGGCTCCCCAAACCAACATCCAGTGGCCAGGAGAGGCCACCTGGGAGCCTTTCATCCCGCTGAAATGTCATACTCTTCTGAAGGATAATGGCATATAGTAATTGCAAATCTCTAGATATTGTCTATCCTAATGTGCACAGATGTTTTGTTTTGTGTGTGCTAACTTGTGAAATCATGTGACTGATTTCTTATGTACCTTGAATCAGTCCTCCTTATGAAAATTTGTATACTCAAACCACCAAGTTTTTATACAATATTGCTGCGTATTTTGCTATTTTTTATGCCTTTCAGTCCTTCTGGGGTTGAAGGTTGCATCAATTGAATAGCACTTGTGTATATTAAATGTTCTATAGCATTTAGGCATTGGACCGTCTTTAGAATTGTGCAAAGATTTATTACGTTATGAATCTCTGTAAAATTTGCCTTTAAAAAAAAACCAAATAAAACAATCAAAGCTAACCAACAGCAAATTATCTTCTCTTTGTTATGCCATGTGTGTTGCTCCTAGTTCAGGCGTTGGATTAGCAGGTTAACTGACAAAATAGTCATACTCTTCTCAAAACTTGAATCCAATACATACTTGGCAGAGAACATTAGCAATAAATATATTTTCCTGTAAATACACTTTCTAAATAACAGAAACAAGACAGTAAAGATTTTTGGCGTTTAACCTTTGTGAGTCTCTTGGAAAACCACTCTGAGGACTAAGAACAAAAAAACCTGTCTTATGTGGAAGCTTGTGCAGTGCTGGGGAAGTGAATGGTGCAGAAACAAGATCTGGGTTTCTTGGATTGACGTAGGCTCAGTGGTTGTTTATATCACTGGTTAGTTCTTTGCAGTGGTGTAAGAATGGAATAACCATGTCTTAGGCTTTTTTCAAGTAAAAATTTATATGCTGAGATGTCTTAGATCTTGTTCTCTGAAGACTACAATGTAAATCTATCAAACTTGATCTGTTTTTTTAATATGCTGGTTTTTTTCTGAAGAGATATTGAGGGGGTAGTTACTGTATGTATATGATCAATAGTCTTCAAAATAATTTCACCAGTGACTTCATTAATCCTATTCAGAATGCGGTGGCGAGGGGAGAAAAAGAAAAAAGAAATATCACTAAAGAATAATTAGCAGAATGAAATTGAGTTAGTAGGTGTGACATCCAATTATTTTCTGCCCTGGAGATAAATATCAAGTGAAGGTTGCATATTACGCTTCAGTGTAGCACCTCTGCTTCTTCCGAATCAGACAGAGTGAGAAGTAGCTGTGTTGTGTGAAGAAGAAAGATTGTGTCTAAGACCATTACAGCTAACACGGAGTTTGGCTCAGGCGTGGGTTAGTCACTTGTGATTGCTGCTTTAATGAGGACTTTTCTCCATAAGAATGACTGGTTTGTGGCTGGCTACATGGGAAGTTTAATTTTCACAGTCTTTGTGCTCTGTGGAGGAAAACTATTCCAGGGTGGGTGTTAATGCAGGAAGGTTGAATGCTGTATCTGTACACTCGGGCTATTGCACAAGTGTTCCTGCAGAGCTTTTTGAAAGACTTGTGTGCTGCAACACAGCATCCTTGAGGGCTGACACTGAAGCACAGGATTACTCCCGCACACCCAAGGATTTCTCCTAGGCTTTCCTACTAAGGCAGCAGCTTTAAATACCCTTGCACTTCGTATTGTGACTGACTGAGCTAACATGGCTGTGTGATTACTGGATTCCCTGATCCATTGACGGGTTGATATGGGGGGAAAAGCTGGACGTGACAGACTATATCAGATTAGCTCTAAATGCGTAATAGACCTTATCGCATGCGTTGCAACCAAATGCAGTCTTCTATAATGCTTTAGCCTGTTGTAGACACGGTTTGATCTGTGAAATGTGAGAGCTTTTCTTTCCCCTTCATTTTAAAAAAGAAGAAAGCACATTGCATTTTAAAATCCTTGGGGGCTTTACTCTAGCCTTGTTTGGAAATACTATATCACTGCCTCAGGTTGATACCATGCTTACATTGTGTCCATGCACCCTTGTTTTAATTTCACTGCTACCTTGGGAAGTATTTCATACTTTTAGTTTTTGCTAGGAAACTGCCCAGATTTCCAGATTGTTTTGTTCCATGAGACTACAAGTATAGCTTTATTTTTTCCTTTTTTGTTGGTTACTTGGTGTAGTTCACTTAATTCCAGGACTTCTGATGAAATAACATCATCATCTGTTAAGAAAAACTCAACTGCTTAAATAGTTAGCTGTCAAAAACAATATCACAAATACCTGTATATCCATGTAAATCACAATTTATAGAAAACTGCGTGTTGTTGGAGAAAAGTTTCATTACTAAGCAAATGTAGAACTTGGTTAGAAATTCTATATAGATTGCATAATTATCTGTTGGAAATAAATGAAAAATGCTGCTAAGAGTTTTTTATATCTTGTGAAAATGACCTATTTCTCACAAGCTAGTTATTCTTCCACTCCCTATTTTTAACTTCATGTTGAATTTACTGTTTTCCCAATGTACTATTTATCTTTGAACTTCTATGTGATATAACTTACGTAGCCAGCACTTTTTTGGGTGAGAGAGGTGGTTTATTGATGTGTTTGTATAGCTGTAAGAATTTAGTGATACTGATGAGATGCAGAAGTGTTTATATTGGATTCTTAAACTAGTTCTGGTGTTACTTCTAATAAAGTACTTTACTGCTTATACTCGGTCCTCAAATTGTGTTGTATTAAATGCAGATGCATGATGCAGACGAGTGTTTTTTTGGAATGAGATTGGAGATGATGAAACTTAGTTGACTTGAGTTGGGGTGTAGCACAGGCATTCACATCTGAACAATAGACTCTTGATTCCAAGCAGTAAAACTGTAGAGGTGAAGAGGCACTGACATGGTGGTGAGAAAGCTGGCATCGTTCAGTTGAAGGAGGAAAACTTCTAGGTTAATGGGAAGAAATAAAAAAACAAAACCAAAACCCTCATCACACAAGTAGTCTTGACAATGAATAGGTGCTTTAATGGAATTTAAGGGGGTGGATTCCGTATTTGGTTGGTTTGGGTGCAGTCTTCAGTTCTTACAGCTTTCATTTTCCAGATATTTGGGTCATTAGTTTTACTAGTAACTACCTTAAGTGGTTGTTTATTTCTTGGAAATAAACACAAGTTTAAAGAAGTAATTCTGTAGGACTTTAATAAATGTGAAGGAGGCAATGATCCATGCTTGCTGTTATTGAGATGTTACTGTATCTAGAACTAATGCGAGCAATCTGACGTTAATGGTGGCTTGGAATATTTTTTCAGGCTTCTCTGTGTAGCTGAAACAAGCACGCAGAGTGTGGGAAATTTTAGTAAATGTTCATTGTCGTGCAGAAAATGAGGTTACTAAACACTTTTTCATCTGTGCAAATGAAATTCCATGCATGTTTTTTAAAACTGTTTTAAAAGCCTGTTTTATAGCACATACATTTTTATATGTAGAATTCACATGTAGGTGCGAATTGACTTTTTTACTTGTTCGGAGGGGATAAAAAACATCTCTGACTCATGTTAATGTTTGTCCTCACTGTAAAATTCCGTGGCTAATTGCATGCTTTTGAATTTTTTCATAACAGGATGCGTGGCAAACGCTTGTGTACAGGTACTGCTAGGGACAATGGAACTCCCGCTGGTTAAAATGGGTGTGTATATTAGTTTGAGAATACAATGAAAATGTTCAAAATAGGCTTCACTGTACGTGACTTTTATTTGGCAGATTATAAATGGCTCATCAATTTCATATATCTTACCAGATCAGATTCGGGTTATTGATTAGATAATTTTTACTTGAGAATGATCCAGTTTTTTGCAATTCCAGCAGTCTTCACGGCCTGCTATTTTTCAAGTGTTTCAATACATAATTTAAAATTTTATTGTCCCTATATTTTAAAAATGTCAACAGTAAACATTTTTAAGGACGTTTTTTTAAATGCATCATGCAAGTGCATCCTCTGTGAAAGACCTCCTTTATCATATGATCATGCGATGTTTTTCAAAACTCATAGTAGAAGGAAGTGCATTTTGGAGTATATCTTGAATAAAGAAAAGCTTTAAAAATGTTTATTTTGCTATCTTTGTAGCCTCTTTGATTTTTTCCCCTCTACCCTGAATGGGAACTTGAGCAAGTGGCTTTCCACCTTTGTGCCATCTTCTGTGTTGTCAGTCCATTTATGTAGCCGCTCACACAGCCAAGCAGGGGCTCTTAGAGGTAGTCCAAATTCTCATCTTTGTAAGAGAATGCCCAGTTCATACGTGCCAATTTATTTATACCTGTAAGAGCAATTCTTAGCTGTCTTTTTTATGCTAATCAGCTATAGAATTTGTGGTAGAAGTACTACTCTGCTTTTAAGCCCTCTGAGTTTATGAAAACTAACAAAACGTGATGGCTCCTGTCTTTCAGTGAGAATGCTGGATTTTGTTGTGTGTGCCTAGATACCATTCTGAGTAGATGGAAACTGTGGCTGATCACTACATAGCCTATTTGTAAGGTCTAGCCGAAGTGAGGATTTCAGGATGGTCCCATAAATAGCTGGAGTCTTATCAACAGGGCTGCTATTTTCACAAAGGAGGAGATGGTGATTTGCTTTTTCTGGCGGGATGCAAGCTCTCTGACACTTCATAGTTACAGTGAGTCTCTTCCCATACTGTGTGGTTTTTTTAAAACAAAACAAAAAAAAAGGGGCAGAGAAAAAAGGAGCAAAGCATTGCCTTATGAGAAGTCAGCCAAAAGTAAAAGCCACACAACATATGATACTTATTTCAAGCTTTCTCTGAAGCTCTAAGTAGACCTTTAGTTGTGAAAGAAGGATGTACTGGATTTTATACATTTTCACACCTTCCCAGTAAAGTGAGCACTAACCATCAGTTGTAAGAAAGACTAGAATTCTTTACTAATACAGTTTTTCTGTCCGGTGACATTTTTGCCAGAGATAAAATGAATTCAGGGTCATACGTACTTGCTATTTAAATAAAAGCAGTTCCTTGGTGTTAATGCTCTGCATGTAGAAAAATGTTCTACTTCAAGTAAATATACAGTGTGAATAAATGGGGGAGGATGGAGGGTGTCCGTATCACAGTTCATACAGTTTCATGTTTAAAGTGCAATCCAACCTAACATTTAAAAATATTAAGACTAATGACTAAAAATTTAATTATAGTGTAATATATGTTGTGTAAGTATTGGCATAAAAATACTGACAAGTCAGTATGGAATCATTTAAATAATTACTAAATACTACATCGTCAAGAACTTGAAAGGGTTTTGATGAAAACTTCCCAGTTTAGGAACAGACGTTTTTCTTTCTGGATTGAAGCAGACCTGGCAGGTCTTAGGGCTGAGACTTCACAGAGAACTCAGAGCGCAGAGCAGCGGCGAAGACTTAGGAGGAAAGAGGGAGTGCAGCAGTCAGTGAAAGACAGATGTTTAATACAAACCAACACCACTGGTGTGTCGTCTCCCCCACCTCCCAGAATACCCAAGTGAGAGGTCTCACCTCTACCCTCTTAGCAGTAGAGTTTAGAAATGCAGTGCTCTTTCATTCGCAGTAAACCCAGAAATCTTTAATCTGGTGCTCAGTTTTACAGGCTTTTTGTGGCCCTGCCTACACAGGGGACATGACCTTCCCCAATGAAAGCACCGTTAAATCCTGCAGCGTGTAAGAGCACACGCATCCTGAGGCGAGGAAGTTTTCTAGCTCTAAAGTCATTGTTCTCCAAAAGGAGCTCACCTCTTATTTTTTAGTTAATTCTGAAATTACTGCTGAGAATATTATTACTTCTTTTAAAAGGTTAGGAGACTTATGTCATGTTGACCAAATAAGACTGTAATCAGCATAAGAGCAGTTTTATTCTAATAGCTGATAGTCTCCTAATTGGTGTCGGCCACTCCTAATGGTAGTCAGCCACTAATATGGTGGCACATTTCTTCCTTGTAGCCAACTTCATATGTAGCTTCAACTCACAGGAAGAGCAGCAGCAAAGGAACTAAGGAATACTTGGAAACAAGTTGTGATTGTCTGTTCTTATATTTGGAACCTGGAATTTCTGGTAAGACTTTGGGCTTTCCTTTCCCTCTCAGTTGTTTTTAAGCATCCATCTTAAAAGAATCCAGCTTAGTTCTTGCTTTCTGGACTGAAAATCCACTCTTTCCCCCTACGTTCCTTTTAATTAAGTTAATACAAAGTACTTGCTTCTACTAGTTTTTAAATATTACTAATGTTTATAGACTTTAAATTAATTAAATGTGTAATGTTAGCTCAAAAGTGTCATTTTACCAATAAATTGTTTTTGGGCCCCAGTACATTCAATGGAGTACGTAAAATGTGCGAGTGGTTAACTCCTTTGTCCAGTTCCTCAAAGGCTAGCTGTCCTTTCACAGACTAGCAAAATACTGTTGTGTTAGGAAATTAAATACCAGTATCCCTTCTCTCTTTTTTAACTCTTCTTCCCAGTTGTAGTTAATCATTTGGTTACTCCTTAACATGTACGGATGTTATCTGTAAAACCTTGTTGTAAGGGGTGGGGAGAAAGCATAACAGATAGTGTGCTTTGATAAAAGGGGAAAGGCGTGATGTACAGATACGTTGTAATTTATTGTTTGGCTCTTTGCTGGATTTTAATATTCTGGCTTTTTATGCAATACGCATCAGTCGTTGCAAGTGAGCTACTTTAGGCTGTCAATTTGACAAATGGTACATTTTAGTTTTTCAAGCTTATTTGTAGCTTCATACTGTCTTTGAATATATTCTTTTTCTGTAGTGTGTCTAAGGTGCTTCACCATCACTTGAAATCTTTGAATATTCACAAATATTTCTGTTCAGTTTAGGTAATTTCACTGTAATGTTCTTACATCTTAAGAGAAAAATCTAACATGACAGAGCACTATGGACAATGTTGGATTTTTTTTTTCCCCCTAAGGATTAGGTTTTAATACATTCTTATAGAATTTTGAAGGAGTCTGTCAAAGTCCGTACCTTTTGTGTACTATTCTTTGGCTTCTCACAACGATTGGTTGGTTATTGAAACACAAGTAGTTATTAAGATTGATCTTAGAGATAACTGCTTTAGCAGATGAAAGAAGCCTGCTCTCCTATGGGGAATTAGTATGGAAAATCAGTTTAAAAGAAAAAAATTGTCCATTTTTAAATTACGTTCTTTTGTGTGTTACCAGTCATCGGGCTCTCCTTACTGACCTTGTTCAATGCTAACAGGCTGTAGGTTCTGCAGTGAAAACATCTGTAATGGAGGTGCTGGTTTCCAGATACCCACTGTTCTTGCCCAGCAGCTTCTATGGTTCTGTGATCACAATATGAATGGAGATAAATTGAAATTCAGTCACTCCTAAAGTTCATCATGGGAAGGGACTGTAGAAATTCAGATATGGTAAATGCCAGGCACTGTTTATTTTATGAGATTTATGGAATGTCCCTGAAAATAGAAAATATCTTTTTTTTTTTTTTTTTTTTGTTTGTTTTCTGTCTGATGCCTTTGGATCCTGATTTGGGATTTTTTGGTTGTACCATTACAGAGAGAAAATTAAGTTTGTAGATTTCTCCCCTATTAATACAATTACTTTTACATGATTAGAGTTGCCTTTGTGGATCTTCTCTACAATTGCAGCTCATTTGCCTTTTTCTGGTGACATCAGTGAGTATTGGGTTATGGCTGGGTATGTCTGATAGCAGGTGAGAAGCTGATGTGTGCTTACTTCTGGCTGGGGCGAGCTCTGCTAAGTTTCTTCGTAATACAACCCAGCGTGTGGGGTGTCTCTTATGAAGCCAGTCATCTCTTGCTGTGCCTGTGCGCTTCCAGAGCAGGACTAACTCGTGCTCTGCTGGGTCGGTGTGTACAGAGAATTCACAGGTGCTTGTAGCCCCCTGGCTCCTTAGACTTTGGCTGGGCAGCTTGCAAATGCGGGTATTGAAAGGATACAGTTTTTCTAAAAAAAATTCTGGGGAGAAGGTGGGGGGAAAAAAGAAAAAAGGAGGAAGTGTCTTAAACTGGTGTTCTTGGGTTTTTTGGTTGTGTTTGTTTGTTTCTGTTTTTGTTTTTTTTAATATTTGAGGCTGCTTTTGTGCCTTATTTCCAACTGCTGCGCTCTCTGGTTTCATAGGAATGCCGTGCTGAAGATCCTGGTTGTCTGATGTCCCATGGATGTCTGGGTTAGCAAGGGTGCGATGTTTTTTATATCAGTAGCTCCTGTCAAAACAGTAGCTTGCAAGTACACCTAATCATCCTCCTCATTGGTGATGGCTTTTTTGTTTATTAATGTTTAATCATCGTGTTTTTCCTTACTAAACTAAGAAAGCCATTAAAGTAATGTTAGCGAGTTCAGGATCCTGGCCATGAATTTCCTGAGTATCTTGTATCTGTAACAAAAGCTTCTTGAAACAGTATTATTAAGAGTGGTTTTTTAAGCTTATTTTTGTCAGAGGACTACGTCTGTGTATCCAAAATTGGTAGATTTTTGCACCTCTGTCCTTTTGATTTAAAAAAAAAAAAAAGCCCATTACAGTTTTTCTTCAAGACTTGAAGTAGAATGTTCTGCCTTCCACTTTGTGGCGTTAAAATATCCTGTTTTAATTGCCAAGAATATGTGTCTTTATGCTATATTATGTTGTTCTAAATGATGCTTCCCTGAAGACAGAGGCAGAAAAACTGAATGAAGAAAAATAATAAAATAGTATCCCTTTTGTTAGGTGGTAAGAAAGCTTTGCAATCTGTCAGAATCCATTTGTGCATACCTTCCGTGTGTGTGTGTGTGTCTGAAGTGTAGGGAGAATACAAAGGAAATAGGTTTTCAGAACACCAGTGAACTTTCCTGTGTTGCAAGCTGTTCCTATTTCTTCTTCTACTGATAAGTAGATAACCTGATGCTTCACCAGTGATACTTTTCCCTTCCCCTGCTGCCCCACTCCCTCAACATCAGAGTTAACACTTGCATTGAATTAAATGCTTCAGTGAAGAGCATGAGTTTAAGTCTCAATCATTGATAAAAATTGATGTAGAAAGACCAGCAGTGCTGCATAGGAGGCAGTTGGATTGGAGGGCTGGTGGGTAAGTCCTTTGGTGTTACATGAGGGAGTAAATGAAATTAAACAGTGGACATTCTGGTGCCATCCCTCCTCTAGGTCTGTGCCATTTTCATTACCTGCAAGGCTTTTTTCTGTTTTTCACCCATACGTTAAATAGATAAATTGGTTTCCAACTAATTGGGTTAAGACTTGTTGCGTATGTCTCAAGCTGGCAAGGAAAAACTAAACCCTGATCTCAAAATATATCAGTTGTGCTTTCAAAAGAAATGAAAGAGTAAAAAATCCTTTCTATCGAGTGTACCAATGTTTCTGTATGTTCCTTGTACATCCTACTGAAGTGATTACTTGACTTTTTGGATTAGCTCAATGCTTATGCTATAGAACAGAGAACTATAAGAAGTAATCCAAAGCTGAACTGTGAAGTGCTATTTAGGTAAGACTGAGTAAACCTTGCATGTTTGTTAGCAGCTTCAAAACTCATTCTAAGACTTCCTCAAATTCTAAACTTCAGTCTTTATCCAAGCAAACATATTTGCACAGTGTTAAGCCTGAGTTAAGCCACATTTATTTCAATGAGAGCACACTCCAGCCTGCAGTTCTTGTCGCTCCTGAATTCATTATCTTGTTTTAGCTCTTGCTCATTAGATCTCACTCTGATGATTCTGTTTGGAAGAGTTACGCTCAGAATCAGGTATTTTCAATATGGATGATTTCAAGATCTGATGGCATTATAGTTTTTTACCTTGGGAAATTTAAGCAGGTTTACTAGTACTATTGTAGCAGGATGCCACTAATATGAGCAGTAGCCACAACATGGATGTGCAATTTGTATGTGCCAGACAGTGGTAGTAGTATGGCTGGTTTCTCTCTTCCCCCACCCCGCCCCCTCCTTTTGTGTTGGTGGTTTTTTGTTTTTTTTTTTTTTTTAGTTTCAGAGTTGGGTTAGGTGTTTGTTTGGGTTTTTTTGTAGGTGTGACCCTTATTTTTGTAGTTTTAGGAGGCTAACTGGGAATCAATACTGTCATACCAATGGATTTCTGAAGATATTTCATGAATATGAACCCAGGCTTCCCTAGGTGAAACCTTTCTAGCAGATCTGAGGGAATGTGTTTGACCGTGGCTCTGGTTTGCTATGATAGAATTGCTTAGAGTTACCTCCCTGATACCACCTGGCTTCAGCCAGGCAGTCCTCTCCTGCCTTTAGCAGCTGCAGTCCATTCAGGGAGTTAGCTGTACGGAGAACCTTAGTTCCACTTAAATTTCTTTGATTTTAGTGGAGCAACATTAATAATAAAATACGGTAATTTTGGAAATTAACTTCCTAATATTCTGAAGTTGTTAGGAATAATGCATAAAGCATAATGAGGTATATGGAATTTAAATAAGTGAAGTAATATAATTTAAGATGCTGCATTTCCAGAGGTCATGTTAATTTCATAAGAAATTTAATATCTGAATAACTCACTGTGAAGACTGAAAATACTTAGAAATTACTACTTCAGAAAGTTTTATGGTATGTTGTGAGGGTTGCAGAGAGATTTCTTGCCATGATCTTCATAATTCAGGAATGTAAATAATAGAGCATTTATTTTTCTTGTGGCCTTTTAAACTTAGTCTCTAGAGTTATACAACCAGAGTCAGAACCTCTGGGTGGCTACTTAATTTTTAAATGTGTTGACAATGTCATCAGAGAAAGAAGAGGCCCGAAAGCTTATATCTATTTGATTTATAAGCTGTGGAATTGAAAGTAGATCTAGCTATTTTGCCTTTTTTCTTCTAAAAACAAACCGAAGTGATATTCCTCTACATGGACAGAATTGAATTATAATGCTTGAAAGAGTGCGGTTCATTGAAAGCTTGTGTAGAAAGTTATTTTAAATTGTATGATGGATTGCTGATGGAAGGTTAAAAAAAAAATAAAAATCCAGCTAACAAAGTCAAGATCTCAAGATCAGGTGAAGAATGCAATGCTAAGGGCTGCTTTTCTGCTTTTGCTATTCATTTGGTTAATATCAGAGAGAGAGTAATTGTTCCCCAAACAAAGAAATCCTTGCTTTGAAAAAAATTTTTTTGTTGTTGCATATGTGAGAATAACACAACCACGTGATACTGGATTTACTTGGGTAACTTGACAACGCTGTGTACAGGCTACTTGGTTTGATGCTGCTGTCAAAAAAACAGCAAAAACCTGGTTTTTTGATTGTCAAAAAATCCCAACGAACCCCCAAGCAAACAAACACTCCAGGATAAGCTTGTGGTGTTCTTGTGTGGAGAACAACCTACCATGCTAGAATAATAAAAATGTCAAAAAATAAGATAGTGATAAGGTGCATTAGAAGCTTGAGAGCAAGAGTGCTCGAGACACTTTCCAGTAGTAGGTATTATTGTTCTTGTCTTACACACGGGAAGATGAGACCAGGTTAGTGATCTGCACACAATAGGATGTGATGTGAACCGGTTAAACCTTTGTAAGATGTTGTGACTTTCTGGCTGTTGCAGTGCTCTTGCCTCTCACTACATTCTGGACTGTGTATGATAGAGTATTGAGGGCCTCCTTCAGTAGTGAAGCTTGAAGCTATGAAAAAGTAGTTCTTAGTGATTGAAGCCTTCATCAGCATGAGTTTTAGGTTAGTAGAGTGAAATTCCTTTTTTAGCTGGGACAAGCAAATACTTAAAAATCTAATAATTTGGGTAGATCTTAAAGGAACAATGTTGGATATTTTAGACTACGGTTGGTTTCAAGATGGATTTTGCCTAATATTATTGGTCCAATATTAACTGTATAGTTGGTTAAAGAGAAGCAATATTCTCATAGAAGCTTTTGCTTTCAAGATTCGTGGATCAGAACAGTGTTGTGTGTGTGGATATGAGGGAGTTTCCTACTATTACTTCTGTGTGAAACCAGACAGAAGGCTGGCTCGGGGACAGCTGGCATAGTGAGGTCCCTTGGGACTGTCTGTAATAAGTCCTGGTTCGTTGGCTCAAGAGCAGCTTGTTCAGCACGCCGTCCCTTTGCAGCACGCGCTGAAGGCCTGAGCTGCTAAATCGCTGTGGAGGCAGGTCGGGTTAAAAAGAGAAGGCAAGATTTTGAGCATCCTTACAATTTTTCTAATCTACCTGTAATTATGCTTTTAGCCTGATATAATCACCCTGCAGCCTCTGAAATGTCCTGTGTGTAATTCAGATCTACTCAGTGCAAAATTGGAAGTGTGTTTCAGAGCTAACTAAATTTTAAGATGGAACTTAAAAAGTACAGTCTTATTTCAGTTAACTCAAATGTGATGCTGTGGTGCTGGTGAGAAAAGACATGTCCAGCCCCTTTCAAATATCTTTCTACATCTCATTTTCCAACTGCAAACTCCACTTGCGAGACAGAAAGACAAGTTATCGGTAGGATGAAGATGACTTTTGCGATCTTGGGTCATGAAGAGAAAGTAGATTGCCATGGCAGCTTTTTTGCCAGGTGATTCCCATTATTCGTACCATACAGTCACTAGGAAGAGAGAGATTATGAAATTATTTGGTTCATTTCTAACAATTTGCCTTGAAAAGTTGGAATAGAACCTGCAATCTTAGAATGTAGCACTAAGCTCAGTTTTGAAACACTTTCTGATTAGGTTGGCTTTGAATAAAAGGATTCATGTGTGCAATGAATTGGAAATTTCAGTTCAGTTGCTCCTATGTAAGTGTTCCCGGTGTGTTTTCTGTCTCTCGTTACATGTGACATGCTTTTTGACAGTCTGACAGAAACACAGCTCAGTAGATGTTGAACCTGAACTAGATTTCTTTATTCTTCTAACCAGTGATAAAACAGAGTGGTTATGAAAATAATAAGCTGGCAACAATGAAGGAAAACACAAGCCCTCAAACTGCAACTGCGCGGAAGCTGTGAACTCCTGAGCATTCTGTTAAACCGGCTTTCTGAAACTTAAAGCTGGGTCTCTCCTTTGGCATTAGTGCTGCTTTTAGTTGACATCATTGTCCTTACTCTTCACATAGTGTTTATATTGAGTTTGCCAAGCTTCACTAAACCCGGGTCATCAATTTTTATGATTGCAATTCTTAAAAGGTAAAAGCAAAAGAGCTTCAGTTGCTCTCACAAACAGTGTGTAGTACCTTCTGTGGTAAAGTGCCATAAAAAGTCGCTTTTAATATGAAATTGTTTGAACCTGGCAAATCTGTGTAGCACTGATGCACACACACATTGTTTTTAACACTGAAATCTTGAGAATTAACTTGTCAGCAAAGAATGGTAAGAGCAGAAGAGAGAAAGGTGAAGCTGGAGCAGAATCTCTTTTCAGGAATAGGGAATTAATGAATGACAATTGACTTAACTCTAAGCAGAGAATTTCTGGGGATCATTACATTTCCCAGAAGGCAAAGTCAATTTGCCTTTGGCTTGTGCCTTAATGTAACAGGAACAAGTAGTAATTTTGCAGACAGTCCCCTGGAGGATCCTAATTCTTAATTGTATAAAAGTTCTAATTGTTCCATTTTTAAGTGCTAACTTATTTAAGTTGTGCATTTAACTTTACTGCGGTGTGAACATCCTGGATCAATCTAAGTGAAGCAATTAAGCCTCAGAAATATTACTTTAAAAAAACAGAATTAAGGATATGTTAAGAAAGCATGAGATGATGGATTTCACATGCTGATATATATATATTTTTAATCATACTGTTACTGCAATGTTTACAAGTTTCTTTTTCAGCAGTTGTACTATGCTTTTCTTCCTGAGATGGCATCTGCAGTTGCTTACTTAACAAGGTTTCAATTTGACAAAAGTCACCAAGGAACATTAGTGCAAGGTTGTTAGGCTAGGTAATGCTCTTCATTATTGAAAACGATGCCCCATAAGGTATTCAGACACACTGTGTTGCTGGTCAGAGACTCTGATGCCACAAGTCCAGGAATGAAAGGTTGGAAAGTAAGGTGAAAGCTGAGGCCAAGGGAGATGCTGTGCTTTTAAGCCCGTATTCTCTTCACCACATCTGCTCTGGTGTGATTCTCTGAGGAAGGGTTTAGGGACGGAGGCACATCGGTCGGGCCTTGGTACATACACCTTAAAACTGGCGTTCTGTGGAGCACTGACTTGCTGGGTAGGATGACACTCTGGTTTGGATTGTCTCATATCTGTGCAAGATACATTCTTCCATTGTGAAACAAAATTTCTATTTGGAAAACATTTGTTAATGAAAATGGTGATTTTTTTTTTTAAGGTCTATTGACAACACCTGGTAGTAAGGGTGAAGCAGTGTGAGCTTTTGACACAACTTTTGGAGGACTGTTGTTTCAAGATGTTTACTGGCTTCCATACCACTTAAATCCCCAAACTAGTTTTTATGCAGTGTTTTTGACTAGAGAAAAGTCCTGTACAAATTTTCCTGTGCTGTCTTGTTTTATGCTTCTGAGGCCAACGGTAAATTCCTGGCAATTGAAGTCTGTCTTACAGTCTTAACTTCTTAAACTACTAACTGAAGAAATGTATTGGTTCCTAAATCAAATGTCAGAAGCAGAATAAAGAGAAGCATCAGCAGAGAGTCAGCATGTCTTGGGAAAGATGCACCTGGAGAAAACTTACCTGGAGTAAAACCAGCCATGAAGGACAGTGATAAAACACATCCCTTGAATTTCCTTAAAATTGTGGGGAAAATACTTGTTTTGTCAGCTTTTCCATTCATGCCTACACTCAACTGCATTCCAGAATTGTTGGGTGGTTGTTTCGAGAGTGATTGCTCTTTTATGTTTGTCAAGTGGCATGAGTAAGTAGAAGAGATTGTCCTTTTCTGTCATAAGTTATTCTTCTGCACTAGATCTGCAAAATTCATCAGGCAGTAGAGAAGGAAGAGAGATCAAATGCATATAGTATTCACCTTTTGTAGGATTTCCTCCATACTGTCTCCCACACCTTTGGTGGTAGAAGAGCTATGATACGTGTTCCTTACATGGTTTATTTTTCTTGAGAGGATAGGGAAGCGTTATGTAGTATTGAAACTGCTTCAAAAATTGAGAACTTTGAATTGGTGTGGAAGCTTACAAAGACTCAAAGCAGGGAAATCAAATTTTGGACACCTGCTTATGATGATATTAATGTTGTTGAAAGAAAAAGGGCATTTATTAATAATTCTTGTTGTTATTAACTGTAGAATATGCATTTAGCGTAAAGGGATATTGGAGATGCCTTCTTGCAGTGTGTTCTGTGTAACTGCTTCACAGTAGAAGAGACACACTGTAAGAATTTAACAGATTGGTTAAGACAGATTAATCAACGGCTTAAGTATGGAAGGTACCTAAAAAGCAGTGTTGAGTGAGGAATGAATGATAACTACTTGGATATGTCTTAAATTGAATAGATTTCCAGAGTCACTATAAATAGAAATATTAAGGAAGCAACTACCTTGTAAAACATCAAAAATGTGTTCTCTCTTCCAGGAGAACCAGGAAGGGAACCACAGGAAGAAACCACAAACTTTGAATAAAAAAAAAAAAAAAAAAAAAAAAATTAAAAAAAACAGGTAGAAGAAATATTAGCAGTATATTTTATTTAACAGGAAGATATGTATACTAGTAAAATATATTTTTCAGTTTAGCCTTTACTTTGGGGGTGTTGATACTTTCCTGATGCATTGTTAATATTACTAAATAGTGGATATATACAGCTCCTGATGATTCTTTGTTTTCGATCAGATTATAAATCAGCCATACATCTTTTGGGAGATTGAGTGCATTTAAAACACACGTTTGTTAATACTGTGTTTACTAACTAAGAAGAAGAAGAGTAAAACTTAATCAGCATACTTAGACTGCTACTTCAGCATGAAAAATCTCCCCTTCCGTTGCAGTTACTGATTTCTAATTGGAAAAGATAGACTTCTGAATACTAAAACAACTGTAAAATTTTTCACCTTCTCCTGGATAAGTTTAGTATAATTTTAGAGTATTTGAAGCTAGCTTATAACATGTATTGTATATCTTAATACCCCAGGTGCAAAAACGTTCTTGATATAGGCTTTGGTTGGACAAATGGAACATGTTTTAGGAAATCTACATAATTAAGTCAAGTCAATGGTCTCTGGCAGTGAGTTCATTGTATTAGGAACAGTTCTAATATCACCACTGTATTATTGTTTTTTCAGATCAAAGAAACGTGGCCAAGTTTTTAGCATAGCGCTAGCATGCTTTTATTCTTGGGGAAAAAAAAAAAAGGAAAAGTCTAATATAGACTGTATTACTTTAATGACTAACAGTCCAGCAGGGTTTTTTTATCAAACGGGCTATCTCACAAACCCAAGCTCTTTAATATAAGACCGACCTAACCAATTAAGCAGGGGAAATTGCAAGTGCAGTTTTTAGTTAAAAAACCAAACCAAAGAACCCCAAAACAACAACCCCCAACCTCCCCTCCCCCCGAGTTATTTATCATACACCTGAAAGCTGGCTACCATCCCTAGATGCAGGAGTTGTTCAACTGAACTTCAGAAACATCACTTATAGAAATAAATGTAACTTTATTTGTGGACATCAATTTCTCTCCTTCTCGGCGCTTCAACAATCATTCCTTTGTTTGAAATAGTTGCAAACATCCTCTCTGGATGGCAGAACAAGGCAAGGCAATTACTAATCATGGGTTCACTAAATTGGACCTCTTAAAATAGCTATTGAATTGGTGTCTCCACAGTCCGGCTGAGTCGGCTGGCTGTGTTAAGCTGTGCTCAATTGTTTTATTTACAGGCTTTTGAGATCATTCTCTGGTTCCTCTGAATTTCCCCAGTAACTCTACTGAAATAAACTATTTTGGAGTTGTTTTTCAGTAAGTCTTAAGACTTAAGGCAGTGACCTGAGCAATTAAAAAGAAAGTTACGTTTAGTTTTATTTAGCAGTAAACTTCTACATTAGTTTTCAGGTTCATTTGGAGTTGCATATCTATGACAACTTGTTTGATTAAAATTCCGAATGTCACAGTTGTGATATAGAAGAAGCATTAAAGAAAGAAATGCAAAAGATTATAGTTAAGGAAGAAGATGAACCTGATTTTGCTCCTACCCTTTCAGACTCAGGAAATGTGGTAGTGCATTAACCGTGTGTAGACACAGTTATCATGGATCCATTACAACAGATTACCACTTTTTTCTAAGGACTTCAGTTATGCTCGAGTATCTGGAATTTAGACAGATAAAACTGTTATTTCTCACAAATGAATCAGATGCTTGACAGTCAGTTAAAACTTAATTTATGTGGGGGATATGGAGAGTGAACATGGCAGAATTCCAGATTTTACTGTTAACTTATTCTGTGACTCCTGATGAGCATCTCAGCCGATGAGCCCCCAAAAGGAGACGGGCTGCTGATGCAGACATGAGATAAACTCATCGTTTTATGGGAGCTAGAACAAACTACCCTAGAGCATAATCCACAGCAAAGCCAAAAATTTGCTTGCTTTAAGGAATTTCCTGGTAGCCTTAGGGAGGGTATTAATAGAACTTCTCAAGCTTAACCTTGTTATAAGCCTGTAATGCGGCCCTTGTTCGTTCTTTAAAGTCAGGAATTTTAAGCAGATTAATATGAAGACTAGCAGATTAATATGAAGCCCAGCCTGAATCAGGATTTATGGTGTTGTCAGTGTCTAGTTAATTAAGTAAAAGTTACTTGTTTTGGTAAAATATACATTAAACCTCAACAGTAGTTTTAGTTGTATATGTGTCCTTAATTTATGTGGAAAAAAAAAAACCACCAACAAAATATTGCTGTATAAATTCTTTTGAGATCATTGGCACTATTAAAAACGTAAGGGTTTTCAGTAAACTTCATCTCTTACTCATTCTGATAGTTTCTTTTTTTTTTTTTAAATTCAGAAATAACTTGTATTTGATCTGGGCTGTGTTTGAACAATGTTTTCATCTCTGTAGGATTTTTAGGGCATGCAGAGGTGGAGGAGAGGGGCAACATGGTCTAGGGTGAAGAGAACTGTGAAATACAAAGACTAGCAGGTAGCATTGAGAGAGGGAACACTGCTGCAAGATGCCATGGGCTGTTGGACAAGAAGTTGCTGGACAACATGTTGAAGAAATGGATAGATTTTACTGAAGATCTCTGCTCTTGCAATGCAGAGATTCATGAGAATAGGAATAGAAATGAAGATAATTGTAGTAGGGGAATAGTTTAGATCTTGAATATAAATGTTGTTTATAAATGACAAGTGATGATGGATTATTGAGTGATGTTGTCGCATCAATTTTTTTCTTTTTTCCCCAATTCTGATGTTGGAGAAAGGGGAAGGCTAACTTCTGCGATGCTTTTTGAGTGGTACGTGGTTAGTCAATTTTGAATCTCTTCTGCGTAGGAAAATCCTTATGTGACTTGCTCTCTGCAGCTACTGTTTTGGCCCTCGCAATGTAAATCCAGCTGGAGTGTGAGAAGGCTTTAGCAAATAAAGGATTGCTTTTGGTAGTGACTGTCCTTCAAAGACCTCTCCTATCTTGTGTATCTTCTGGCCAGGTCCCATTAAGTTTTGCTGTACAGCAGAGCCACACTGATGTTTTATATTACCGCAAGTGATGTGTGTTCTTTCTGTGCTAACAGATAAGAAAAAAATAACTTAAGATATCAGATATAACATGGCGTAAATATTGGCATTATAATCAATGTTTGATGCTTACCACTTCTAATGCTAAGCAGAAAAACATGTAGTCCTTAAAGCACTGAGGCATTTTTCCAGTACCTTCAGCTCTGTACAGAGAAAAGTAGTAGCTTAGCTAAGGCAGGTGTGATCCTGCAAGTGAGGAAGGCTGAAAGCCTAGTCTGTCCTTGTCATTCTAGAGTGCCAGAGAAAAAGAAGGTGATAAAGTATGGAAGGACTTGTTTCACTCTGCAGGGTGAGAGCATATTATCGTCTTGAGGTAGCTTCTTGTGTCTTTCAGGAACTGAATACAGACGATTAAAAGGAAAGTTGTATTTGTGTTTGCAGTATTGATGACTATGGAAAATGAAATTTAATCAAAGTACTTTATTTTGTTAAGATTTTTACAGCTGAATGTTTGGAACTAGATGAACTGGCTATAAAGATTTTGTGGGAGAGGGTTTTTTTTCTAATTGGCTCTGGGGTACCTGATCAGAGATCAGAATATTTTGAGTAACAGATTTGTGTCCTTCTTTTTCTGCTTTTGTTCAAAGGGTGCAAATAGTAACAGGATGTCAGGTTTCCCTGTTTCCTTGCCCTGTCACTAAGAACAGCACCACTATCAGTATCTTATTCTAGAAGCCTGGTTACAGTTTTGGGTATGAAACAGACTACATTTTCAGTAGTTCTTTAGTTTTTCTCAATTTTCCTTGGGTGGGTAACGCAAAATAACTTGTTCTCATCTGTACTAAGAATTTCTGAAAAATAAGACAAAGATGAACTGATCACAGCTGCCCCTCTGGAACACTGGAATATTTCGGTGTGCTTCCTGTAGCACTTAAAGTGGCCCTACATGGGCAGTGGCTTTGTGATAGCCAAGTTGCTGTTGTTTAGCCCAGCCTATATTGATAAAGGCACTGTCTCTTTGGATGTTGAAGTATCCAAACGTCTGTTGTGAGCTTTACAAGTGTAATTGAATTCAGTAGTGTCAACTTATTCTCAGAATTTGTAAAGATTTGTATTTCTTTTTATTGGGCTTAGCTTAACTTGGATCTTGAAGTGTCTGTCCTCTTCGTGAGAGCATTTCATAAGCATACCGCAGGGATTTGTTAAATTTCCGTTGTCCATGCAAGAAGGAGGCTTATTTTCTCACTAATTTTCAGGTAGAGTTCCTTTTCTGATGCCCTAGGCTACGGCATGAAGCTCTGTTGGCCCAAGAGGAACCCCTTCCCCAGCATCCTGAAATTTCCCTGAAGTCTGTGCTTTTGCTGTTACGTTGTGTTCTCATGTGGTTTTTTTTAAACAAACAAAAAAACCAAACAAAAAACCCCACAAAAAAACCCTGCAAAACCCCCCAAACTAAAAACCCCAACAAACGAAATAGAAAACCCCACAAACACTACCATGAAAAAACAGTAGCAACAAAGAAATAAAGCAAAACAAAGAAAACACCCCAGAACAACACCTATGCAAAACCACAATAAAACAAAACAAAAAAAACCCAACCCCACACCAAACCTAACAAACCAACTCCCCAACAACACCGTAGTCCATCAGCTTGTGCTTCTGCTTTGTGACAAGCCTCCTGCTGCTCAGTGGAATCACCTTCACGAGGTGAGCTTCCTTTGTCTGCGTGGCCATGTCCTGATGAGGTGGTGGTTCCGTCTGCACCTTGCTACAAAATAGTTCGGGATGAGCCTCAGAGAATAGCTGCAATGCTAAAAACTGAGATGGAAGTTCTATGAAAAATCTTTCCACTTTTTGAAAGCTAGCACTTCGGTATTGAAGACTGACACTGGGTAATTAGGCTGTCGAGAGCAGGCTCAGTTGTTCTTGGAAACTTTGGTTGCCGTCCCTCTGTGAGGTGGCCTTCTAAAGACAAGCCCAACACAGAATTTTGCATGAATGTTTCTGCCTGGCAACTGGTTTTTCTTTTAGTCACAGCATCTCGGAAGCATGAGAAATATCCAAATTGTAAGTACTCTAGAAAAGAGAGCCTAATATGTAGAAAAAAGGGTGGGTTGTTTTTTTTTTTTTTTTTAACGTCTGATTACTAGTTTTCAGTGTATTCCTCTTAGCATTTTGTGTTGTTCCAGCACAGTGGTCAGATGTTGACGGTTTAGTCTGTGATGAAAGTCTTTCCACAAAAGGGGATAGAGATACTTAGTAGTGTAACATACAAGGTTGTTACTCCAGCTATGAGAAAATAAATTGTATGTTTGAGGTAGTCTATGTGAAATTCAAATACTGGTGGAGACCTTCCTCTTTGAAAGGTGCTGAACTTCCTAAATAAAATTGGCGAAATTTTATTGTCTGCTGCTACTTTGTGATCATTCAGCAATCTGTTGCACAAGGAGGAGTGAGAGGAATGTTGGAATACGCTACTGATGGAGAATCCTAAAGAAATGGTATTTATAAGATGCTATATATATATATATATAAACTCATTTTGATAATCTAGAAAAATCACAAGAATTGCCATGAAAGATGTTGATGTCATCTTTCCAATAGCTATGTTTCATCTTCTTATGTTAAGATTTAATAGCAGTTATGAAGTGGGAGACTTCATGCAGATTTGCTCAAAAATACAGAGCGTCTTTTTGGAAAGAATATAAATTATACATATCAATAAAGGAAGAGGGTTATTTTATATATGTATGGTTCCTGAAGTTGTTGCATTTTTTTGACATGTAGTTGGCAAAGTCCAGTTACCTGCAGTGTGTCCTACTGAACATTAGCAGAGCTCTATTCCCTTTTTTTGCCAAGCTAATCTTGTTTAGTATTTTATCCTGATCTCAAACTGGAGTTCTGGATTTGTAATGGATATAGTTTTCCCTGTGGCAAGAAAATTTGCTACAAGTACACACTATGATGACTTGTTGAAGAATCTTTAATGGGAAAGCTTAAACAGTGAAATTTATGTTGCTAATTAAATAAGCATGAGCATAAATTGAGGAAAAATGTTGAGAGAATGTATTTTATAAGTATTCTTATTTAAGTGTTCAAGTGTTGCATGTGTTTTCGCTCCAAAGAATCAAAATGATAGTACTTTAGCTAAGGCATAGAGGTTGTGAATTAGTTTATCCATAAAAGTTAACTTACTGTCACAGAAGGAGGGCATTAATGACCTTTTGCCTTATTGATGTTTTGTTCTGACATAAATGAGTATATACCTCTTTATTTAGCAGTATTGAGCAGGTATCCATTGAAACCATATCCTCCTCTGCAAGTGACCGTCCTTGTAGGACTCATCAGAATCTCTTCCTGCTGTTGCAGGCTGCAGCTGCTTTCAGAGGTGTCTCCTGAGTTGTAGGATAGAGCCTCTGGTCGGCCAGGTGCATCTCTTTGTATCCATGTCAGTATTATCACCGCTTATCTCTGGTGACAACCTATAGCTATAATGCACATGAAACAGTGTGGCAGTGAGAAGTGTTTTAGGTCACAAAATAGGCAATCCGTGGCCCCATTGTTTCATCTGTTGACAGAGCAGACATTTCATGTAATGAACTACATAGCTGAGAGGAGGATGGTCACAGTAAGGGAACAGACACACATGCACAGAAGTGGTTAAGTAATTTACCTTTAAAAACGATCACAACTGTGTCCGTTAAGAACTAGTACATCTCCAAGCTAGTATTATCCCACATCGCTGTGTGTATGTGATGGCTGAGATTTCTTGGGTTTTAGGTTGTAGTTTCTTAGATGTCCTAGTGATTTCCATCATGCAGAGCTAGATGGAGCTATAAGATCTTCTGTAAATAGGTACAGTGCTAGGGACTCTTCTTCCAGGTTCTCTTGTTTCTGTATTTCACTTTGGGCTGGCTTTGTCTGTTGAAGAGTTATGATGAGTAAGCACATGTCGTAGCCCGTATACATTTGGGAAGTGAAGAGGCACTGTTTAACCAAGCCCTCGCAAGTAAGTATGCTGTAGCCAATGGGCACCCTACTTGAAAGGCACAATTTTTCATCTGAAACTTGCTCCTCTGGGCAATGAAGGTATTATTAAAGTTGACAGCTGAGTTATCATAAAGGCATTGTGTGTACATCAGGCTGTCAATGATATCGGAATGTATTGTAAATGCAACTGACCCACTGAATCTGATGAAGATCTTGTAATCATGCAAGGGTCAGGGTAGCTTACATGATTATCTGTCCCCTGCACAAGTACAGGGATGTGATAATTAGTAGCTATTTTTTAGTAGTACCTGGGTGTGTTAACTTGCAAGTATGTTTTCCCCATTATTTCCTCTTCTTGTCATAACTGTGATGTTGCTTTGTGCTGCCAAAGCATGAAATATAGGAAAATAACATATGAGATGCTAAATGTTTTGTTTATTGCTTAAATAAGAATCCTGTGTATTGGTGAGATAGTTTAATAAAGGTCACCTTTGAAGTAGTTAATTGCAGTAAATTACTGTGTTGGATACTCTAACTGGATTGCTCAGGTCCTTAGCTGTTAACGTATGCAGGTAATCATGATGGTAAGCACCACAATTTGTTAAGTTTTCAAACACCACTGAAATCAATTAGATGTTTTGCGGACTACTTAAGCTCTCAAAATATTCTTATTTCTCCTTATTTTTAATTTTCCTTCTATCTAGCTGTCATTTTGACTTTGTGGGGGACAGGCATGTGGACTGCATGTCCTTTGCAAAGGAATAGAAAAATACTTTCTGCATTCCAAATTTATGTGGTTTGAATATTGCAAAAGATGCTATCTTGACAGCCTGGAGGCTGGATTTCTATCTGTAGAAAACAGACAGCACCCCAGGGAATGGTACTGCAAAGTGTTATCTTTTCCACGTGATGCTTATCAGCCCTGGAAGTGACCATCTTGAATGAGGTAGCTCAGTCTCCAGTGTTCAGTTGGTCTACTGGCAGTAGACCATCAACGTTGACCTCTTTATGCGTATGCTCATCTGGAATATTAAATTGGCATTGTTAGTTGCTCAGGAAGATAGGAATTGCTCTTCTGGATCAGCTGTTCTTGTTTCTGTCTTCCTTGACTTTTGGATAGTGTTCACATGAGTACAGTATCTAATGAATTCTTCCTGATGCTGCTGCACTGTGGCAACTGCTCATATTTTACAGGCATGAAATACTGTTGAGCAGGTGGTGCTTGGAGTTGCACAAGACATCGTGTAACAGGACACTGAACAAAAGCCAGCATTCTGGGATCCTGTTTTATATATCCTGATCCTAATCAAACAATTATTTTTCCCTAGTTTTGGATTAAGATGTTTGTACCATTATGTAGGCAGTGATAGTATTTTTTACGTTTTAATTCTTGTATGGAGCTACTGATGTTTTAATCTGTACAGATTTCATATTCCACTTTAAAGTTAGTCTGGTTTTTTTAAGTATTTACAGTAATGAATGGAGTATAAAACAATTAAAAAACCTTTAAAGAAATTTGAAAAACTTCTGTTGCACTGTATTAAAACATTACAGTATTATAGGTCATACATCATTGCTGTATGTTAGTTGGCTGTTGTATGCAAATATTACAACACTGCAACTTTAGTGTATAAGCTTCTCTTGCTTAATTTGGATCAATGCTCTGTGGCAATTTTGTATGTATATGAGAAGTCTCAGCTAGTCTCATGTTTTCTGTTGTGTGAATAAAAGCCATCCAAGAAGCTCAGCTGTAAATTTCAACATGGCAATATATACCAGTGTGTTTTGACAGACCTTTTGTAGTGGATAGCTAAAGCCATAACCGCAAATAAGTTTTCTGCAGTAGGAGTGACAGAAATCTGAACGCTGTTCCTAGATTGTTGGAGATGGATGTGCTTCAGAGGTGTGTGTTGGGTTGTGCTCAGGTCTACTGATTCTGTGACTTCATAGATGAGATTTTAGTTGGTCTGTTGTAGCTCTGTCTGGCTGTCTGAGCACACGGGTAAGAACTAGGCAGCAGAGTCCTTTGTCAAGTATGTATGTTTGAATTGTAGACAGAGGCTGAGACCTCTGAAATGAATGGATACCACTTGGGGGTTGGACTAGATGATCTCCAGAGGTCCCTTCCAACCCTATGATTCTATGGTGTTATTTGAAGTATGTAACCGCTTCAGAATGCACTAACAGTGGTGTCTCATTGGGACAAGTGTTTGCATCCATGGGAGAGCGAGTATTTTTCTAACTGTAAGTGCTGGTGTTAGAAGACTAGTAAATCAGGTTCTCTGAAAGGGTCGCTTGAAAGGTTAGTTACTTTAGGCAGAGATCTTAACCCTAGCAATTTAAAATGTGATGTATAAAGTGCATGATGTGGATTGTCTGTAACACTGGTAGCTGAAGCTCTGGAATAGCCAATGTTTGGTTTGTTTGGTTGGTTTTTTTTTTAAATTTTATGAGGTCTATAACTTGGTGCATGTATTGTTTTTTTGCCTTTGAAGTATTTGGAAAAATGCATCGTCCTTAGTAAGACTGGCCAAGCCCTTAGAACATGGCTAGCTGAAGTTAGCCACCAGATTCCCTGTTTAAGCACCTAATTTTGATTTTATATTTCTGTAAAGGGAGAGAGCAGCAGTGGGACTTGTGTTCTTCAGGCACTTCAGTCTTTTGAGCTCTGAGGATTTGCCAGGTGTGGTTACAGGTAACTGACTTCAGCCCCTGATTTTTTCAAAAGCTTGACGTAGTCATTAAGACTCATCTTATGACCTCTTGTTCCTCCTTATTGAAGGTGGTTCTGTGATGCCTTTCTGTCACAGGAAAGATATTATAAGGAAGTCATTATCAAAGAAATGTACGATGGGATGACTGTTTTAAGAAAAGAAAAACATTTATAGTCCTTTTTCCTTTATAATAAATGAGCACTCTAATCTGAGTAGAAAGCAGTAATTGGTGGGTGCTGACTCTGTCTTCTGTTGTTCCTGTCCTGTTCACATCTGTGTGTAAGAGTGCATACTATAAACCTTCCATTCCTGTAATTTTCGTTGCACTAAAAATTATAATTTAGTTGTTTGTAAAGAAGGAGAGGAAGTGGTAACTGGTAACACTATAAAATTATGTTCTCTCAAGTTAAAAATAGCAAAAATTAACAAATTTTAATAGGAATGTTCACATCTTCTTTAGAAAAGAGGATACATACACACCAGTACAGATAATTTGAATTTCAGAGTCTGTCATCAGAATTTGCAGAGATACAGCTCTACAGTAAAGAGGTTTTGACGGGATGATTAATAGCTTGTAGTGGGCTTCAGTATATTTGGATTTTAGCCTCAGGGTCTTTTGTTGGGCCTTACTGTCATGATGAACAGGCTTCTCTTGGTGCTTAAAAGACAAGGCAGATTAAAACAAATAAACAAAAATAATCTGTACACTGCTTCAACATTGAATGTTGAAAGGAATCTTAAATCTTGTCCAGGCAAGAGTCTTCCAAAATTTCTTTTACTTTTCTTAGCTTCCTATCACTAAAATTGAGATGTCTCAAGTATAAAAGTCAGCTTAAGAGGGCCCTGCTTGTTCACTTACTTGCCATCCCCACCGTAATGATGTTTTCTGGTTTTCTTTCTGTACTAAACTAGAGTTCTTGTGCTTTTATTTTAACACCCCCCCCCCCCCCCACCCCTTGTTAAATGATTTATTGCTTCAAAGTCCGCTTTGGATAGTTTAGAGATGAAAAGCTGCCATTTAGTAAGATTCTCTTGCAAAGGGTGGTTGTGTGTAAAGTAGAGCACTAGCAGTAAAACCCCCTCTGGAGGGGTAGCGATGAAGAACCCCAGCTGCTCTGTTTTCTGACAGCAGAATCTGGGCAGATGTGTGGTTTGGCCACAACATACAAAGAAATGTAAGATGCTGTAAAGCTATATTTCCTCACTTCTTTAGTGATATCCTAAATAGCACTTGTCTGAGAAAGAAGGCACATTAAGCCTGGCATTTTATACATTTGTGCATATTCTGTCTGTGTATCCTGAAGTTTATTTTTTTTACAAGTTGTCTTCATGCTGGAGTGAAATTGATGATGTGATGTCTGATAGCTTTCCAAGTTATCTTAGAGGAGCACAGCTGGTCATTGCATTGTCTGAAAAAGCAAAAAGATTGAGGTGCTAGTAGGGACTTGGGGGTAGGGTGGTGGGAATGTGCAGAGGGTAAGTGGGTAACGGGTCTTTTCAAGTCTATTGATGAAGGAAATTCATTGTATCATTTTAACAAGACACTTATGCTTATTTTTCTTTAGATACTAAGGCTAGAAAAGAAGAAAATTGGAATTTGTTCATTGGCTATTTGTTTCCATTATGGAAGAGAAATAACAGAGAACAGATAAAAATAGATAATCAGCAAAGTGATTTACTGCTGCACGACTACTCCTAGATTAATGTAGGGATAATGTGCTGTCTGGAGCTGGGAAGATGCTCAGAGGAAGAGTTAATGGTACTTTATTAATAGTTAGCTTTTATTTTGTATACTCCTACTGTCAAGCTTCATTGTCACTATGATTATTTGTGCTTTATATTTCTTTTAGAGATGAAGAAATCTGCTAAAGCCTTTCTGGGGTGTGTGTGTGTGTATACATACATTTGTATCCCTCTGTCTTAACTTCCATCCTCAGAAAATATTCTGTCATCTACTTTTAACAAAGTTTTCTGTTTTCAGCAATGAGTCCTTTCCTTAGTCATGAGATTGACTTGCCTTTAAATGATATTTAAAAAAGAAGAAAGCAGTGTCTTTATTTGCTTTGTAATTTTCCTGGTTGATGGGGCGTACCATCATGATTGGAAGCATTTCTCCAGATTGCAAAAAGTGACAAACTTCCTTCAAGTCAAAGCTGAAATTCTCATCTCCTGAAATGCATCCCACAGCTGTAGTTTGAAGATAAGATCAATTATTGTGAGATATGCACTAATGTGTTTTGAGAGTTGGCAACTCCTTGAGTAAAAGAGTCTCTCCCTTCAGTCTCTTATGACAGCTTTCAGTGGGAAGGAGGAATTGGGTGGGAATCTGAAAAAACTTCCTATCTTTATGAAAGACCCTTAAATGTAAAATAAAAGCTATTATATTACATATAGTTTTTTAAATCCCAAATGTTGTCCCTTATAATTATTGAGCTCTAGTTTCTGGTATTTGAGCGTTAGCAGTGTTGGATCCCTTTTTTAGTCACACTGCATATTGTTCAAATGCATTCAAAAAAATCTGTTATGCATCTTTTATAAGGGCATTCAAGAGAGGCAAGTGAAGAGAGATCTGTTGGAATGGATCAACCAAGTTGCTTTAGGCAAGGAGGCAGGTTTCTCCCTGCAGCATGTGTCTCATCCTCCAGAAGGAGGGATCGCTGGCTTCTCAAAAGGTTGGAAAGACCATCTGGCAGGGGTCCAGGAGTACCAGTAGGTTCTCATTGATGAAGTTCTGATAGGACTATAGGGCACTTCCAATGATCTGGGTCTCTGTGCTGAAGAGCTTTCCCCACTAATTTTTAAAAGACGGAAGATGAGAAATTTGCCTAGAGGCTGCTGTGCATCATGAGGCTAGGGAACCTGAGCTCTAGAGCATGGCTGTCACTGGGCTTCATGGTTGCCAGTACCCGATGAATTAGAGAAGAATCTCTGCCAGCCATATACAAAGGCCAGGCACAGTGCATGTTTAATTGGACACATACTGATGTTGAGCAGGGATTTTGGTTTGCAGAGGGAGTGACAAGACTGTGTGCTTACAACAATCAGTTAAACTGCACAGTGTTTTCTTTGCCTTAATAGGAAAAGATGTGGTGATTGCGTAACTATTTGGATGTGTTTCACTTCTTATGTGCAGTAGAAAATCCCAGCTGGAGATAAATTCTTCTCTGTGGAAAGGAAGGGTGTGGGCTATTACCTCCTATTACCAAACTGCTAGCTGCCTTTTCTCTTCTGTATAACTTCCAGCTGAGGCTTTTTTTTTTTTTTTCCCGAATGCTCACTTGCTACTTCAGTACAAGGTATTCAGAATGGTGTAAAAATCACGGCTGAGGTGTGGAGGCTTAGAGGAGATTTTAAAAGTTTAACGTGGCTGTAGGACGTCAATGTAGTTGTATCTTCTGTGCCTCTGCCTCCTTTGACTAGTTGCCTGAGCGTTCCATGGAACATTTTGGGGAAGACAGTAAAATGCATGTTTTACAAGCAATCAAGTAAAACTCATTGTTATTTTTCAGAAATTTACAGCCAATGTGTAGCTGCACACCAGTTACTTTCCCATAGGCAAGTTATCTTTAAAATAAATAAATAAATTTGCATAACTCTATAGGGAATAGGATAACTGATGTAATAATTATTTAGGAGCAGAGCCAGCATCCTGCAATTACTTTAAAGCACATGTGCTGCAATGTCTCTCTGTATTGATATGCTTCTTGTGACATCCTTCTTCTGACACATTCAATTAATGTTTTATTATCTTCTTCCTATTAAAAAAAAAAAGAAACCCAGTGACTGAGGTAGAAGCAAAACAGGCTGTTCACTTACTTAACAAGAATGGTTAAGTGGTTTTTTGAACCATACTGGAAGTATCTTTGCTGCATGAGTTGACCTCATATCATTGCAAGTTATTGATTATACGTATGCCTGTGGTTGGCTGAGAGCAAAAAGGTTGTAGCGTTTCCTTCAGCGAGGAAGGCTAATGAGATGGATGTGGTATTGATTAGAATTTTCAAATTTGTCTAGTATCATGGTCTGCATTTCCCATGCAGCACATGTGGCTGCTGCCAGCCCAGAATGGGGGCGTTCCTCGTCTTCCTCTTGAACTCGTTTTGTTTAAAATACTCTAAACAGATGACAGGGCAAAATACTGCTACTTTAATAGAATCGATATTTCCACGTGGGTTGCATCTCCTGCTGATTTTCTGTAATTTATTATCTGCTTTAAAGATGCCATTTCCTTCATTGTTTAAATTGTTTTATTTGTTTTAGTCCCTTTTAAAGAGCTGTATGTCACAAAGGAAGAAGATGACTAAACTGTAAAACTATGACATGAGGCAGTTTCCACTGGGTTTAGAACTATGGTGTCTCTAAAAAGTTATCTTCTTTCCCAAAACATCTGTATGGAGAGATCACAAACTGCTACTGAGCTCTGGCTGCTGCACTGGCTGTTGTGGTCCGTAACCACTGGCACGCTTGAAAACGGCCTTCACGCTCTCCAAAACTATAGAGTGGCTTGAAGCAATGGACAGATGAGAAACTGTAGCCAGATGGTTTGTATGCATGAGCTATCTTCATGACTACAGCCAGAAAGAATGTCGTGTGCTGTGTATCTGTGCAAGTGTGCGCAGAATGACACCTCGCAGTACGGTTGGTAAGGTACGGCATGTTAAGCACGTTCATACGTCTGTGTAGAAGATGCTCACCTCAGCTTGGTGCTGAGAACTTTTTTCAGCTTGTTCAATGAGCAGAGTTTACAATGAGAGCACTATGACAATTCCAGTTCTGTGTTGTAGTTGTGGTAATTAATATTTAGCGTGGTATCTAGTAATTTTCAGCCTCAATGCGCTTTACAAACATTAATTAATTGTCACAGCACCCCTGTGCAGTAGGTAAATGATTTCTTTACTGCCATTTTGTAGAGCAGCCTGGAGCCCTGTGACTTGCAGGCTCACTGGGTCTCAATTGGTGATCAGTAGCTTAATTTTTTCAAAAGTTCTTTGTTAAATTAGCATAACTTGTTATTAATTCTGGGTAAAAACAAAGTCATTGATAGATTATTATTGCATCAACTTCAACAGCACTGTGTCTATTCTAGACTCCATAGACTACATTAGAAAGTCAAAATTGAAGAGCCTAATTATTTCAATTGTGTTTTACCTATTCTTTGGATGCTGTGCCATCCTCCTCTTACCTTTTGTTGTGGTGGTGGGAGAATTATTTGGAAGAATTTCATCGAGACTTTTCTGTGGCAATCTTGCCCTTGTTGTCTTCTAAGAGTGCGCTTATTTTCCTGTAGTTCCAGTCTTATTTGTAATACTCTGTATGTTGAGAACTGGCTTTGGACGTATGTTGCCCTTTGCTGTGTCCCGCAGAACTTGAAAGTGGCAGGGTCGGTGACTGGTATGGGTGAAGGCATGCGTGCTCACTGCATGTTTCTTGTAAATGCTCTCCCCCCCCAGTTTATACAGTTTAATGGGAATAAAGCCATTCATGCGCAAGTGTTGCTTCTGTATAAATCTTGGCATGCAGACCGTTGTGGCTGTGTTTCTAGGTGTTACCTTTTGCTTTCTGCTATATTGGCCTCAAGTAGAACATTTGACTGAAAACTTTCAGCTGTTGCTGCAAGACTTTACCCTGGTAACTGTTTCTACTTAGAGCTGCTGACAACTCATGAAAGCATTTGAAAAACATTTTGCTTACAGGAACAATTCTGCTGACATATTTTTCTTCCTATCTTTTTATTACTAGTAAAATTTGCATGAAAACAGGTCTCTATTTATTAAGAGTTCACAATCCTCAGTTTGACAGCGTAATTAGAGCGGCGTTCAACTTGCACAATGGAGCTAGAAGAAACTCACTTGATTTCCCTGTGAACCTGAAACTTCAGGCCCTGTTTAATGATCTTAAAACAAATTTGACTTAATCCATGCTTCGGACTGTAACCGAGGCAAGATACAAAACGAAGTGTGGCAGACAGTAGAAGGCTTTGTATGTGGAAGGCAAAACTGAGAAGACCTGTGTGAGAAAACCCTCCCTGCGTCTCCCCCAGCCTAATGGAAGATGTCAGGTTGTGCCCAGTTCTAGTCCTAATGACTCTGAACCTAATCATCTTCATGGCCCTAATTACGATGCTGTGGTAGGCTCAGATATTGGGCAAAGAATAAGCAGCAGGAGTAGATCAGCTCTGAGCGAATGTCTGATTGTGTTCCAAGTGATTGGTATTAAAACTAAGGGGGAGGGAAGAAGCAGAAACACATTGCTAAACTACAATCTAGAGTAGCAGAATTTCTCTGTGTTTATTTATTGCGAATTCTTTGTGTGAGGCATGCAGCTACCTTGGCAGTGCAGTGTTTTCGTCATTGCTTCCTCCTCTACAGGCTGTTTTGCAGCACATCTGTCCAGTTGTTTGCCTGGGAATCAGCTGTGTGAGGCTGGGCTTGGGGCTTCATGGCAGACCCGTGACCCTTCCCATTTTATGAAACAGATATTTGATGGTGTGCAACTGGGTTTCATCAGCCCTTTACTGAAAGGACTTATGAATTCAGACATATATATTGTCTTCATCGGAACAGTTTCTCTGTTACTGCTCTTTTGAGGTCTGGGAGTATTCAGGAGTGTTTCTTACTCCTCTGGCCCAAATGAATAGCGGCTGGCTATAGTTTGTTTACTGCTGCAGTGATTTGGAAGCATTTATGTGTAAAATTAAGAACAGAGTTTAGTTTTTTAAATTAAAAGTTTCTGTTGATGTGTTTTAAGAAAGCAAGGGTAGCATTTATAGCTTCTGAATAATTTTCTGGATTTTCGTTATCTTCCTGTTTTTAACTTAAGCAGTAGTGAAACTGAACAGTTGTTTTTTTTTTTGCTTAGAGGGTTTTTTTGAGAAGATGATTCAGATGGAGTAAGTCAAGTGCTTTGAAATTAGTAATAATACTTTTGCAACAGCACTAATGTATACTTCTAAAAAATAGTCATATTTTATTTTCTTGAATGGTATCAAGTATTCAGTACAGTAAACATGTTAAATATTTATGTCTCTGTCTATAGATGGTATGGTGGGGTTTTTTAAGCAATATTCTAGAATACCTTTCCTTTCCCCTCTTGCTGCATTTTCATTTAAAGAAGCAGCTTTTGTAACTTACACGGAACACCGGCTGTATTCGCTTTACAGCAAACGATCCAAGTGGAATCTGGTCCACCAAAGGAAGTCATTCACCATACGGATTGTTCCCTGCTTTCCCAGGACTTGCACAAGCTGCTGGCCAGAGGAGTTGTACTGGCCAGCAGCTCGCTTCTGCTCTTTCCTATATGGTAACCGTAGCCCTTTCCTAAATTACCTTCTTATGCAATGAGGTTTGCTGTCAGTTCTGATCAAGTGGCAGATGTGCTGGTCATCAGATCAGAGAGGGCTAAAATGTGTGTGCCATCAGTACAGAGCAACCCGTCCTGGCCATCTTGGTCAAGAAGGCTCTCTACTTGAAGAGACTAACCTGCATGCCTGGTAGCTCTGACAGTAACTCTGTGAGAAAAAATGCCTATCTGTATAGGTGTTATCTTTATGAAAGTTGTTTGATCTACACATGGAGTAACCTGTTTCCATGCTGTTGTGGGCTGGTAGACTGTTCGTCCTCTGTGACGAGAGTACCAATGGTTAGAATTCACCTCTTTCTTGTTCATGGTGTCTCAAAAAAATGTGGACGTCAAAGTCGAGAAAATGCTGTATAAATGTTTATTTTATTACAAAGCACTTCTTTAGTTTGAAAGAAAAAAAAATCTTTGAAAAAAATAATCTATTACAAAAAATTGTTAATTGATATTTCCAGGCACAGAAGAAGAAATTAAAGCTAGATCAGAGAGCGTTCAAAAGCAACGTTACATTTACGTTTTCTGCTATTTGTATTAGTCCATTCTGGGTCCATGAAAAGAAATTTTCCTGGGCTAGTTTTTGGCATTATATATTAAGATGGAGTATGCCTTCATTAAATAATAGACCTATAAATGAACTGGAATGCTTTTAACAGCTCTGTAATATCTAAAGTATGCCTCAGTTATAGATATAGTTTATATCTTGGTTTACTAGCTGTAAATGAGATTAATAGCACTCTAGAAATAATGTTAGTTGCTTCTAGAGATGAAAGAGAATTCAAAAGATAATAACTACTTAAAGTTAAATTTCTTTGTACAGGAATACTACAGTAGACAGTGATTAACTGTGAAAGAATCTTACTGTAAAAGAAATTTGCAGAGCTATAATGTTTACAACGACATTTTTAATTGCAAGGTTATCTCTGTGTGTCTTTTGAGAAAGTTCTGTAAGGATTGACCAGGCAAATGACTGTTACTCAGTGTCCTGCTGTTACCCTAAGGCACTCTTGGGGTGTTCTCAAATAGTGTGCTCTAATTGCCTCTTAGAAGTGAAGCGAGACCACTAGCCTCATTTCTCATTCAAGGTTGTTTTTGTCATACTATCTTGGATTCAATTCTTATTTGATAACCCTTAACAAAACTGTGCAGCACTACTTGAGTAGTGCTAGTGATTTGCTGGCAGTTCCGTTATTTCCTGTGGCAGTGGTGCCCATGGGTATTTAAAACAAACAAACAAAAACCGAGAAGAAAAAAGCAGTATTAAATGCCTATATGTCAGCTTCATCTCCCTGCAGCTCCATTTGTTTGATTAGTATTACGGTGGTGTGACAGGGCAATATATCAGAAGTAATCGATCTGATTAGTATGGAGATGATATAAACACAGATTGTATTGATGTTTAATAGTATGAGCACCCAGGTTCTGTAAACATAGATGTTGCGTAGGCTATGTGAAAGGTCTCTATAATGAAAACAGCAAATGCAGCAGATTTTTTTGAGCTGAGTTATTTTTCTGCCAAATTTCCCAGCAAGTTATGGATAGTTTGACTTTGCAGTGTTGGAGATGGTGGTCAGATGGGCCGGCACAAATTGTTTTAATTGTTTTCTGAAATACGCGATGTTTTCCCCAAGGCTGATATGAATCTTAGTTTCTGAGGCTGCCTTATGTTGAGTCGATTACAACATTGTGTTAAATATTGCAATATTATTAGACGTGAAAACAAACACTTCTTGTAATTCTGTTTTTGATAATAAGGTTATCTATGTCTGTTGTTAAAATCTTGATCTCGGTGTAATTTGACCTGACGGAGAATTATTCCTTTTCTGTAACTTAACTTGAGAAGAGATGTAAATAAGTATCAGTAGAACATGTGTTTTTGTCTGATGTTCAGGTGGACGGCTGGAAGGAGATTACCGTGATTGAGGGAGCAGAGTGCTGTATGGCAGTTATGTAAGGAACAAAGTGCTTGTGTCAACTTTCCCCCATTTCAGAAGTGATCATTGTGCTGCATCGGTTTCAGTGCAGGCCCTTTGATTGCTTAAGGTACGACTTGAGGAGATCTCCAGGGCGCAGACCTTGGGAGGGCTTGGGTGCTAGCACTCACCTGTGATGCTCCCTGCGCCGGGAGGGTTACAGGAGCGGAGCTGTGCCTGTGGGCAGGGTGAGCTGCTGCCGCAGTGCTGGACCTTCCTGGGATTGCTGGGCTGTGGGGCTCAGCACCATCCTGACTATTAGGTAGCCTTTTGGAGGAGGCACTTAATTTGGAAATAAAGACATTGCTCAGAGACAAAGATGCATCTTTAAAGCAAAACCCAATGTGTCAACCACTTGCTTTCTTGGTTCAAGTCTTTGTCACAACTAATGAAGTTCTGGCAGTGCCTTCATCCAGTGGTTTGCCTGCTCCCTGCCTGCGAGAGCAGTGCTGCTGCCAGCTCCCTGCCATCCACGTTCTGTGCGCTGGAAGGCTTGCTCCGCTGCATGCAGAGCTGGACCCTTCACAGCAATCGCCAAAAATGACTTCTGAAAGTAGCTCATTGTCTGCTGCATGGAGTCCAGTTTGCTTTATTCCTGGTACCACCAGCAAATAACTAACCCAAGGAAGTGATGTAGACTAAAACTTTGCTCTATAAATGCTACAATGAAGAGGAGGGGTAGGGGGAAGAGGCGGCAGGTCGCAAGCTGCAGAACCAGCCCTAGAATCTGGATGAGGTTTTCTAAATTGATGGTTATGTGGACGATGGAAAAATGTGATGGTTAAGTCCAACACTTCAGACCTTTGTGAATGTAAAATGGTTGCAAATTAAATAAGCTTGCTTTCTGATGACTGGTCTTTCTGTGTTCAAGGTCCAGAAGCGGAGCTTCTAAATTCTGAATTTCCCTCTTTTTATAGGCAAAGAAATGTGTTCTGTGGTAGAGCAAAAAGGAATAGCTGTTACACTTTTCAGTGTATTATTTTCAGACTGAATTTGCTTGTTTAATTTGATCAGCTGAACAGAAAAGCATTCTTCCCTGTCTGCTTGGTATAGTTCAGTTATACAAAACATGAAGTACTGTTGGGAATTTTCCTTTTTTAATATGAAACATTTTGGATCAGATCACAACCTAATTTGTGCCAGCCGTCTGGTATCAAATTCAATTTGTGAGGGAGGAGAAGAGTTTGATTTACCCACCTGCCTTAAGATCATGGAATATATTTCATAAAATATGGAAAAATATGCACTGCCTCGCACCTATTTACACATGCAGTAGTAACTGCTGATTGTAGGTATTGCTGGGGATTAACAATGTGACAGTATTGAATTTTCAATTCCATAGCAAAAGTATGAAACAACGCGTGTGCATGCAAAGGAGTTTGTCATTCATATGAACAGAAAATATTTTACTTCTACAATATATACCCTAGTAGAAGAGTCTGTTCCTTCAATGACTGTTTCCTTTCTTTAGCCTTATGGAAGGAAGAATACATTTAAAGCTGGTCTGATTGGTCGTGTGCCCACATGGGGTTCCTGATATTGATTCAACTCGGCGCGGTATTCCTCAGATGCCTACTGCAGTTCTTACATGTTTTCTTGGGATCCTGTCTTACTAGAAAACTTTAGAAATCGGTATTTCCAATATCTAGTATTCATTTCAGTTACATTTGTGGCAGTTTCCTTTTTAAAATATTATTTATAACACATCAAAAAAAAAGATTCAAAGGGGATTTTGAAAATCGAGATTGTGCTTCTGTTTTCTGCTTTCATTGTAGGCTGGAATCCAGGCTCAGCTTCCAAAATTGTTGCTTGTTTGCATTCAGATTCTCTAATCTCTGAACTCTTCGTGGTACTAGTAGCTACTGGAATGATGTCCTTGCTTTCTTTGGAAGTCAGGTCAGCTCATGTGACATGAACACCACCTGTTGAAATTTAAACATTTGTGTAAAGCCATGGTCAGCAGGACTCTTCTCATATCGGTCTCTAGTAGTAGTCTTCAAAAACAGTGGATTAGTGTTGGTTTTTGTAATGTCAAATGCTTGAAGGAGAGAGGACTACGTTTGTGATCTGTACGCTCAGCTCAGTATTCCTTAGTACATGAAATGCTGGTTGAGCAGCTGATGTCCCAATTCACTTATGATGCTGTCGCATTTTTGCAAGTGCCTTTTTCCTGGTTTCTCCACTTAAAGCAACTTGTTAAAACTTAGCTGTATATTGTTCAGGAAGGCCACTACGTTATTAAAAGTGAACGTTTTGAAAAATCTGCCTTCAAGAATCCGTGCCATAACACTTAAGGTTTACAAAATGCTTTATTTAAAGAGGTGGTTACAATAGAGAAAGTAAAAATGAAACTGGAAAGGATTGTTGAAAAACTAAACGTTAAATTCAGTGAATGAGAAATAATTGCTTTTCATGTGGCTCATGAGTTCAGGTAAGTAAAAGCTGTCTTTTAAGTTTAAGAATATCCTAATATTTTTAAAGGAGTTCTCCCGTGCCATGCTGTACCATCTTGCAGTGGAAGTATCTTTGGCTGTGCTACAGTCACTCTCCAACACAGTCATGTTCGTTTTAGTGTTAGGAGTTGGAAGAAGAGACTTGTAGTGACCCTGCCCAGAAAGCCACGTAAGCGAGTGTTCAATGTCCTGAGTTGTCCCTGGACCGAAGAGATTTTGTGCATACATTCAAAATTGAGCATGGGTTTAGATGCCCTGGCAGTGATAAGTAACTCCTGAGTCTGACTCCACGTTTTTTCACAGATCTCAGTAAATGGTTGTAAACCTGAGTGTGTGTCTGAGTGCGTTTCCAATTTAGTAATCCTTCTAGCATTTGGCTGGGTGTTAAGACTGCATCCGTGCTTCTTGCATACTTTTTTTTTTTTCTGACTAAATGCTAGACTTGTGATGCTGGAAGTGTGTAATTGTTCAGCACTTACTTCCTCCTCCTTTCTTTAATTTGAGGATTTGTTTTGACAGCTAAAATTCTGGTAGTTTTCTGGTTTTCTGCTGCAGTAGAACCTACGAACAGATGTCGTAGCAGAATGTTTGTGTCCCCTTTTAAATAGTGAAAATTCAGTTTCTTCATTAACTCACAGTTTTCCTACCCAGATATTGTAAATTTTTTTAGATGATTGTGTATCGTCCCCTATGACAAATTTTGGTATTGTGGTTTAATGGCTTATTTAAAACTAAAATACTTAATGTATTTTTATTTGCCAAACAATTAATTTTGATATTAAAAAGATAGTTTTGATGAGTGATCTAATGCATATTTAGTGTGTGTCAGATTGATAGATTTTTCTTGAGTTGGTATGATTAGTCTTTGTTTTGTAGCAGATTTTTATCCTGTGTAAAGAACGAATGAAATACTCCATACTTGAAATACTGGGTGCACCTTGCTTGTCGTATGTCTGGCACAGTTTTTGTTGTCTGGGTAAGCTTCTAAACCAACATTTTCTTTGCGTGTTTTCTTTTAAGTAATTCTGCTTGACCCAATTCATGGGCTAAAATGAAAATTGAGCATGGGGTAGCTTTTCCGCAGATTCGCTGCAGGCTCTATTAACCAGTTTCTCATGCTGTCAGCTCTTTTCTCACTGAAACTTACACTGGTGTGCAAATTTATGATGTAAAATAAAGTTGAGAAGTTGTTTTTCCGGGGGTGAGTGTCAGTGGGATATCGTATTTTGTGGGAGCTAGTGTGGTGGTTCGGCTTTATTTAGTGCTCTAGGTTTTAAAAATCAAATTCTTAAAAGCTGTAGGTTAAAAAAAAAAATGGATTGTGATAAATCTTTATGGGCTGGCTTAAATGGTTTGTTGTGATTCCAGCTTACGGGGCCGGTGGTGGCAGGTTGTTTAATGAGCTCTCTTGCCGCTGCTGGGCTGTTGGCTGAGCGCTGCTGCTTGCCTGGGCTGCACAGATGCAAGGGCTCGGCTGGCGCGGCTGGGAGTTTTGGCTGCTTTCTGTCCTCTCCTCCCCGCTCACCTCGCTCTACGCTTCAGAGTGGAAAGGGGCGGTTGGGGAAGAGGGATTTGGGGAAGACAGTTTGTGATCTCGTGTGATCTTCCAAGAGGCTCATAAAGCATTAGGTGGATCTCATTGTTATTGGCAATAAAGGGCAGAGAAATCATTCTCAATGCTGTAAGATAAATCCTAAAAACTGGGCTTTCGTTGTTTTATTTGGCTTGGGTTGCTAGGTTGTTTTGGAGGTTTATTGTGGTTTGTTTGTTTTTGGGTTTTTTTTTTTAAATCTGAGGCTAAACATGCATCTTGTATTTAGTATGTGAACTGTTGTTATGAAAAGTTTTGGCTTTTATATACAAAGGTGCACTTCTTTAGTTTTTTAAGTTTCAGTGGAAGGCAACATAAACTATTTGGATTCTCTTTTGAAAAGTGGTGATTTTTTTTTTAGGACCTTGCTAACTTTTTTTACAGAATTCTCACGGGCCACTAAAAAAAAATCTCACCTCATTATTGCAGGTTCAGTGTTTGTTTCTGTAGAAACAGCTGTTGACAGATTTTATTTTACTTTTTTAAAAAACCTCTTCCTAATTTCTCAGATCTCCAGTGAGTTCTAAAAGAACAATTTTGTGAAACTCTTGAAATCAGTAACCTGTGACAGAACAGAAATGTGTAGCTTTACCTAAGCAGTGCAGCCTGGGAGTATGTTAATTGATTGAGATGTAGAATTATACTTGCTCAGAATATATGAGCAAAACTTCCTGAGATATTGAAGTGATTCATCTGCATTACAATACACGGAGTGTGTTTTTCAACAATTTTTAAGTGTCAGAAGGCTGTTAGAGAACCAGTCTGGTTTTTTTTATTTGACAATTTAATACATGTCAGGTATTTTGTGTGATTTCTTAGGTGTATCTCAGCTGTGTCCTTATTTTCAGTTTTAGATAGAGACTAACTGATGCTTTGGCCAAATTTTTCTTTACAAACTGTAATAAAGCTTTCAAAGAGTATCTAGGTAGCTTTAAGGATTTCTACAATAGTGGTTCAATTTTTCTAAATAACCAGTATTATCCATTAGGACAATATATGTTTTATAAGACTTTATAGCTCATTGCAGTGAGTGCAATAAGAATTGCTGAAAACCAGCGTATCCAAAGTTTGCAGGTGCCTGTTGTCTTCTTGGGAGCAGCTGATGTACAGTTACGTTCACAAACTACTAGTTGTTCGTGAGTTGTTCGTGTTGGTATTTTGACTCCTGCAGTTGGAAAGTGTAAGTGATATAATATAGTCTGTCATTGACTTCAGCAGTAGCAAGTAAAGCAGGAAGCTGCTACCTGGGGAGAGGGAGGAAGTCTCTTCAGGTGTCAACATCTGGCATATTGCACAGAGGAAATCCTGGGAGTTTTAAAGGATAGAAAGATGAACCTTGGGTCCTTTGTGGCCTCTGATTCCTGTATGGATCTTCATCTCTTCCTTGTTCTTCTCTTGGAGTTGAGAATGTTTAAGTAGAACTTGTTAAAGGACTGTTGTACAGGAACCTATGGCAGACAAAACCATGCAGGTGTGCTGAGAGTATTTTCCAACGTACGTTGTCTCTGGCATGTTGGTTATCATCAGTCTAAACCCCAGTATAAATTTAATCCATGTCTGATAGCTAGTGGCCAAGAGGATTTGACTTCTGGAGACACTTAGAAGCAGTGATGTTTGTTCTTGTGGGGAGAGCAGGGCAGGAAATGTGTAGTGGTTTCTCTGGGTTTTTATTTTTAAATAAGTATTCTAGATGTCTCTGTATTGAGCACTAGAAGAATTTACTTAAATATGTTTTATGGCAGCTATATTTATATTAAGGATAACTTTTGATAGAGTTGTCCATCTAAAGGATTTTTAGTATCTGAATGTATTTAGGAAATATTTCTGTATTCCGGATTTGTGAGGTGGAATTATTCTGAAGTTAATTTTTTTAGGTTATGTGTTGGATGATTATCATTATGAAGGTCCTTTGTGTCTGCTTCTGCATCTGCTCAGTTGTTCCACACAGGTAAAAAAACAGTGAAGAATTTTTCTTTCTATAGAACAAGAGATTACTTAGGTTATTTTTTGAAAAACGCATTGAGTTTTTAATTGTTTTTAGCGTATTCAAATCTAATTTAAAAGCAGTTATGTTTGGCTTTTTCTGTATTTGTCTGATACTGCTTCTTTACCCTTCTGTGGAAGGCTGTTATTTTTGGTTGTCTTAATTGCCTCTCAAGAGACAGGACTTTTTTCTTCACTCCTAAGGAAACTCAGGGAAGGTGCCGTCCCATGGTACAGGGAGACTGGAAAGCACGAACATAGTCAATTAATAGCAAAGTTATGCTGTCGTTTGGATGCAAGCTGACAAAAGCAGAGAAATCAAAAGGTATTGCTGACACTCTGCTCACAGTTCTGTTTTGCCTTACTTATTTTGCATGCCTACTGTAATGGAGAGTGCTGCAACATCACTTGCTGTTTGAAGTTTAGATGTAACATGAAAAGCAGAGATAGAAAGCCTTAACTTAGAATTTCCTTGCTTTTTTTGTCAGCTAATGTTTCACCTTTAATGCTAAATATTTGTTTTGGCTGCCATTTTGTCTGTCAATTTGTATACATGTGCTTTCAATGAAAAATACTTTATGGCAGTCATTATTTAGCTAATACCTTAGTTTATATAAAGAAATGTTCGCAAACCAGACGAGATAAACAATTTCTTTGTCATTAATTTTGTATTAGTGCATTTTTTAAAAGAACTGTCAGGTTGCCTTTCTTCAGGAAAACAAATTGTAAATTCTTTTGCTGGAAGCGCGTAAGAATTTTTAGGCATTTGCGTTGAAGGCAAAATGATTAATCTATGCAGGTCATCCTTGATACCATAACGCTAGAGGTAGGAAGTAAATAAATTGGGGAAAATGGGGGAAAAAATGGGAAGTTTAGTAGTCATGGAAGACTTATGTATTAAATAAGCACCTTCTTGCTGAGTGTTTTTGTCGTTTTTCTTACTGCACTGGGCCAGCTGCAGTTCTTGCTGCTGGTGTGGGAGTGAGGAGCAGGGAATAAAGGGAATTACTCCAGCTATGGCAAAAGGCAAGAGACCATTTGGGGCAAGCGTACTGATACCAGTTTTTTTATTTATTTACTTATTTTCTTGCTCACCTCATCTTGCCTCTCAGTTTGAAACAACACAGTTATACATGAGCTTCCTTTAGGCTCGCTAATTTGGGCAATAAGTTTGGTGAAGGTGCAGCAGCAGCGGTGGGACCTGGCACACTTTGTGTGGAGGCTCACAGTCCTTGTTTGCCCAGGGCAGGCTGTTGGTCCCTGCCATTCCTGGTCCCTTGTGACCACTACCTGAGCTGGCTGGGTTAGAGGAGAACGAGCATACTTGTCTCTGCCACAGCCCCATCTTCCTTTGCAGTGTGGGTCTGCCCTCAATGCCCCCACGAGAAAGACGCGAATACTTTTGTAATTTTTCCTCTGGGATGTTTTTTATAAATTAATGATCTGTTTGCTGCCCCAGAATTCAGCTGTTATCAGATAACAAAGGAGGTACCTTAAGTGTGATTTCTGACAAAAAGACAGTATGGCACAGTGTTCGTACCCCACTGAGACCCCGTAACATCTTTAACTTCTAGGGTACAAGGCATTTATTAGCCTCCAAACTTGCCTTGAAGCTTGAATGGTTTTGTTCTTTTAATCAACAAGGATTATCCTGAGTTATGGTTTCAGATACACATGTGGTCTCCCTGCTTTTCTGTTCCCATGCCTTATCAATGGCATCTATTTAATATCATTGCGACTTGAGGTGCTGAAGAAATGTGAGGGAAGACAGCGGGTGCTGCTGGTGATAGGTAAGGATGGGGTAAGTAGTGGCTTGTAAGGTGAATATGGAGAAATTTATTTTTGTGTTGGCCCTGAGATATAAAGTTAAAACTGTCTGGTGCCCTGGTGGTACCATTAGTCCTTTTTGCCCTTGAAGGGCTTCAAATGCGTTTGGAGCTCAAGCCCATGTGCACTTGGATGAGTGTTTGTGGCACTCGGATGCTGTACTTGTCCTCTTATGGCATCGGTGAGCAGCACTTCCATCAGCTCTGCTTCGCTTCCTGGGCGAGCAGCAAGGGACCGGTCTCCTCTCCAGAAAGTCACCTGCCAACATGCTTTTACTTCTCTTCACGTACACAAGAGAGGCTTTGTGTGGGAATGGACTATGCACTGGGCTGTGCTGCACTGTTACCGTGAATTGCACTGATCTTTTTGCTAGGGTGGTGTTGGTAGCACTGTGCAAAGCTGTAATTCCTGGCAGTTTTTATCGTGTTTGATGTAGAGGTTAAGACAATTCCTCAAATTTAATTGAAAAGGCCAAATACTGCACTACCTGGGTCCTAGTCTGTACCTAGTTGGTCTTCCTTTGAAATTTTCGGGTTTATGAAGTTTTGAGATTTAAGTATTTTGAAATATTTAAATACTCTCTGCAGTTACTTGAATTTGCAGATTAGGAATGAAAATAAATTACCTGGACTGCAATTCAGTACTTGTTTGCAGCTGAGCTTAAAATAAATGCCTGTCTTGAAATTTGAAAAAAGGATAAAGAGCTCATACCAGTTTTATAACGAGTAAAATGTACCAGGCAAGCAGGGAGAGAGTGAAATAGATTAAAGGGGTAGAAGGAGAAAAGAAGTAAAGAACAGTTAATTCAACTCTTATCCTGTCTGTTCTGAAGTGCTTGTTCCAACATTACCATATCGTCAACGATTGCTCCTTGTCTCAGCCCTGTGGGCTAAAGTTACTCTCTTGCAATAATACAGCTGAAAAGATAATAGGAAAATGTTTTACAAAAATATATTTTAATTGAGCCGCAAATGCACAAACAAGATCTTGCAGCTGGTCATGCTTTGTATCCTGACTGATTGTGAAATTCTCAGTGACAGTGGGGCTGTGCAGTTATCTGGTCTCTACCTTCTTGCAATCGTAGCTATAGGTGTTTTAAGAAAAGGCATTTTCTTAACATATCTATTCAGTTAGGTGTTTTGTTTTCTTTAGCTGTGTATTTTAAAAGCAACAAAACAGGAAAAACTCTGCTCCAAGGTAGGGTACAACAAGTTTGATCACAAGCTGTGAGTTGTAATACAACATAGCTGTAATACATGAGCTGTAATGCAACATTTCCTTAGTGTAGCAGGTAGTGTCAAAATGAAAAGGTATTTATGCTGAAGAGTGTACTTCTGACGTGCTTTAAAAGGACAGTTAAGTGGTATGAAGTAGCTTGTCATGAACAGGCGCTATCTTATATGGCGATTTAGCCAGGCACCAAGTATTTCCTGTAGCTTTCATGTCACACGGTTCCATCAGGCTCTTTTTTTTTTCTTCTTCTCCTTACTCTGATTATACTCTGAGTTCACGTAGGCCGTGTAAACTTGTATTTATGCAGGTTTTGTATTACTTAAGGCTTGAAATTGGCTGAAAACTTGGAATTAGATGTTGAGACTTTTGATGTAGAGGTCATTTAATAATTATGTTTTTTTTCTTCTGGTTGTGTTGCTACTGATGCATATTGTGCAGCCTTTTAAATTGCTTCTCTCGAAGCTTTGTAAAAGTCAGATATGAAGGAATTAAAAATTCATTTGAGGTTATGGTTGTGAATTTGACCGATTAAAGGTTGAGTGGTTGGTTCATAAATGTTGTTCAGTAGCCTGACCTGTGGCTTCCCCAGGGTCGCTTATGCCCTCTTCTGGGCATCGACTGTTGGTATCATAAAGTACATGAAGGTTGACTTCAATCAAAAGGTTGAGTGAAATTCAATGATGGAAAAGCAAAGCAGGCCGAAAATTGACAGACAACCTGAAGTACTGGCTAATGCTAAAACCGTACTATTTGCACTTTCTTATTGTTTTTTTTTTAAAAAAAATAGTGTAAAACACATTATTTCCAGATGATCATGTAGCAAATATTCCACTATAGGAAGCTAGAGGATTGGGGCTTTTGTTCTGAAGATGCAGGACACTGGGAAAATAAATTCATATGCTTTATTTCAATAACATGTAATTTTTCACTAGGCCTCTAAATATGAACAAGTGGGAGCTGAATTGCGCCACTAGTACTGCTTACCGATCTTCCTCTTAGGTGTTTAAGCAATGGCCGGCTTTGTTTTGGTTATCTTCCTGCATAGCCAGCAAGAAGCCCAGATTTGGAGGGCTGGCTCCACAAGCATAAGGGTTGCATGTTTTAGTTTAGATGGGGGAAGAAAACCAGAATCTTGCAGAAATTCACAAGTAAACCCCAGCTGGCCCTCCAACACTTATAATCTGTGGATTTGCAACAGAAGGTGTTAAAACAGTGGTATATGTGCATTGAATTGCATATATAGGATTGGATACAAAGTACTTAATTTGTAGACCAATATGAAAATATTTTAGTTAATGTATATTAAAAAACTCCTACTGGTTAGAGGCATGTGGCAAAGGTACAAAATTCAAAATCTTCAGGGCTAACAGTTTTCTGAAAATAGGTTTATTGCAATTGCTCCTCCACAGTGAACTGAAAATTTTCTGTTCTAAAGTATCTCACAGATTTCAAAATAGCCCTGTAAAAACTGCTCATTTTTTTTAAACTCTATCTAGGTTAGGATGTAAACAGCGACACTAGTGCCAGTGAGGAGGCTGACAGAACTGGTGCTGTGGCACAGGCCTGGCTCTCTGCTGGTGTGTCTGATGTAGGGGTGAGATTTTCCTTCTTCACTGTTTCTTCCACCACTCCACATACATTCTGATAAAAATAAAATAAAATTGTCGTGTAGATTGAACTACACTGGAGAGGGAGATGGTGTATTTGGGCAAACCATCAGTCCTAGTCTTAAATGAGATGGGCTCTGACACAAAACGGTATCTGCCACAGACTTCTTGCATGCTCGTCAGCAAGATGCCTCGTCTCTCCCAGTCTGTCACTCCGGTGTAAGCTGGATGTGTAGTAAATGGTGGGAGAAAACTGCTAGTGACTGGCATGTCTTTTTATGCTGGCTTTTTTGGAGTAGGCATCAACTTTTAACCTATTTCTGGGGCACAATGGCCTTTTCATCTCCTGGAGTCCTTTTTTAGGCTGCTGTAGAGTAAATGCCTGGCAAGTGGCAGGGTTTTGGACCTCTTTTCACTGGGTTTTGGAACAATCTTTCTAGTATTTAGGACTATGTATCAACTGGCTGTACCCTAAACACTTTATGGCCAAGGTATGTATCTAAGCATAAATAGGATTTTAATAGATCTGCAGTGATCAGTCAAAATGTGAAATACCAGAAGGTGAAAATCCAGCCTCTGTGCTGCTGCTGGCAGTTGTCCTTGCTGCTGTTCACGGATATTTACATTTTCATGGTGGTGTTCCATACTGTTCTGTTTAGATATGGATAGTTCGTTCTTTCATTAGAGGAAGTTCATAATTTCCTGGTCTGTACTCACCTACTGACAATTGCCAGAAATGGTGGTCGTTGAAATATTCCTCTGAAAGGGCAATATTTCTCTGATCTCCTTAATATAACAATGATCTCAATTGAGAAAATTACTGTAGCCATATTGCTGTTGAGGTGTTAGCTGCTGGGTCTACCTGGTGATCCAGGGAGAGCACCTTGGAAAACACTGGAGACTGAGCTGCAGGGTGATGCAGAGCTTATTTTCCCTGAAAAGGATTTCCAAGGCAGAGGGCTGTTAATGGCCACACCGGGCAGCTGTTACACAAGCATCTCCTCCTTCTGGAGCCTGCTCTTCTCCCAGGGGCTAGTGCTTTGAATTTACTTCCACTTCCCTCCCTTGTAGCTCTTTCTGCTATCCTTTTGATAGACGTATTAATAGCATCTCTTGCATGTAAAAAATTCATTTTGTTTTATACGGCTTCTGAGTGTTTGATCTCAACCTTCCTGTTGTTTTAACGTTGTGTCTCTAGTAAACACAGTAACCACTGCTATAATGCATCCTTGCATTAGTCACCCCTATCAAAGGCTGGATCCAGTGTGATTTAATGTAAGAAATTATTCTGTTAGATTAAATGCAAAAATCTGTTTTTTCTTTTCCCCCTCTTTTGTTTCTTTTTCTTCCCTCCCACTGTGCATTGTATAGGCTTTTTATTTACTCTGCTAGATTGACAAGATTATAAATGAGAGCTGCGTGTGGAAGCCTCTAATTTTTCATAAGTAAATGAATTAATTTATCATAGCTGTTGTGCTTTATTGCTGTCTCCATGCCAGACTGGCCAGCTTCTTTATTCCCCCTTTTACCTTCTAAATACTGAATCCATGTCATTGTGTTTGACAGCTTTCTGATTCTCCTGTCAGATGCAATTTGGTGCTAATCGCATTTTCTTTGCTTAGTGTCAATGATACAGGCCATGCATAATATTCCTGTATGTCCACTTATTTACTTGAAACACAGCTGAAATGTCTTGGGCATTAATCTGATGGAGCTACTACATTGAAATGCAAAAATGATGCTTGAGTAGTAAGATAATGCGGTGTGGCAGATGTGCAGTAGATAACATTGAGGCTAAACTACTGATCTTTACCAAGCTCTGATGCATTTTATTTGTTGGTTTTGCATACCTTTTAATAAAAAAAAGATTGTAATCTGTTCTGGTTCATTAGAATGGTGTCATTTATAATTTAGTTCCTTCTCTGTCGTCAAAATATAGGAAAGTACTTATATCCCCTCCTCCCCCCACTTTAAAATACAGGCTATATATTTTTTAAAGTTGTGGGATGCATTTTATATATGCCTACTTTTAATGTGAGTACTCTTGTCTTTCAGTTACTTGTGGCTTGTAATTTTTTAACAACTTGGGCTTTCTTTCATACATCTCTGCCGATTTCGAAGCTGCTGTTGGATGAGTCCTGAATATTTAAAATTTCTCTAAGTTCCAGTAGTCTCTGTTACTGAAAGCTAGAGCATACTGTAGCTGTTCGTCTCTTAATTCCTATAAAGTTTCATTTGCAACACTTTTGCCTAAACTGTGTTGAAACGAGATTTTGTAGTATGTGTTTTTTCCAGTTACCGGTTAATGCTTTTTTTATGTGTTTTGAAATCCTTCTCTTACAACAAAGAAAACTGAATGTTTCTAGAAGATGTGAAGACCTTGAAACTTAAATCCCTATAGTGCATATCAAGAATTTCGTCATGCGTTTTTGTTAGTATTTGCCTACTGAATTATGCATTTCCTTTTGGTTTCTGCATCTTTTTGTCTACTCTGAAACACTATCTTCTCTTCCACTACTTTATAGAAACAGTGATGATGGCTTGCGAAAGACCTAACTACTTCAGAGGCTGCTGAAATATATTCCCTCTTTGTAAGAGTGTGCTTAAGTGGGAGACTTGGGAAAAGATGTAATGTTGGTCTGTCATAAAACAGATGAACTTTGAGAAACATATATTTTTATGAAAAAAATCAGAATGTTGTATGCTTGTCAGCCACGGACAATTAAGGATGTTTTTTTTTTTTCTAACACCACGTTCTACATATGAGCCTTGCAGCTGAGTGTTTTTATTTTAGAGTATATACCAGTGTCAGGAGTGAGAGCTTCTGCAGTGTGAATCAGCACTTCTGAACTTCCCATCTCTTGGTATGGGATTTCTGTTCCCACACAAGCAAAGAAATCCCAAGCTGGAAACATGCTTTATGGAGAGCACATCAATTCTGCGTAATGATATTTGCATGTCTCTGTAGACATGACTATATGTGCTCCCAATAAAACGTTTCAGCAAGTAATAAAAGTGCAAGTAATTACATGGTGAGGTTTCTAACGATGTTATTTCTTATAACAGTGCAGTTCTGTGTATTCCTTGAGAGCTCAGGGTTCTTGAAAACTGAAGGTTCACCTGAAGCCCTGAATAAAGACTTTGAATTTCAAATGCCTTTCTATTTGTGTGGAATCTGCTTGCTTGCACTTGAAACAGGCTGGATGGTGGAGCTGAAGTTCTTTTTCCTTTTTAAAAGGAAAATTTCTTACTGCTCTTTGCAGCAGGGGTGCTTCCATTGACCTGCGGGGCTGCTGTGGCCTGTTCAGTAGCGCACGGAGCAGGACCTTCTGTTCTGAGATGTTTCCTTGGGTTTGTGGGCAGTCATGGGTAAGTGATTTGACATAGCGCATCACTTCTCCTGTGTGTAAAATTAAGATCAAGATTTTGTAAAGCACTTGAACTGTCGATGAAAAATGTTGGTAAGGAAAAAAGATAATTGCATGGTTGTAGTGCTAACCTGGGACTTGAGGAAAAGTAGGCTTAACTTTAGGTTTGTCGTGGATAACCTGTACTATCTTGGATAATTCAGCTTCATTGAGCATTTATGTCCATTTATGAAGTAGGAATGATAGTTCTGCCATACTTTGCAGGTGTTCCTTGAAGATATATATTCATATACACATACATATATACACAGAGAGAGTACATTTTTTGTACTTGGTTATTTTTGTGGTCTTCCATTGTCAGTGTAATAGTGTGCTGCTAGCAACAAATACACGTAATGAAACCAATGCAGTTTGTCTGCTGGAGATGTATCATTTAGGTACTTTACTTAAAATTAAGGAATTGGAGTGTAGCTGTTCTGTATTTTTTTGTTTGTGGAAATAGAAAATCTTTAATGACATCAATATGTCATCCACTAAGAATATGGAGAAGACCTTCATATTGTCTTAACACTGCTTGTAGTAGATATACTTTTTTTAAAAAAAAGAAGTGTTGAATTAAAATGTAATCAAATGCTTTGTAATTCCTGTTTGCTAGCAGAGGTGCTATTTTTTAGTTCATGTTTCTTTTTAGGATACTTAAATAGTATTTGTACATGCTCTAAATTTCATAGATTATCAGTTTACCTTGTTGTTGAAGGCATCCGAATCTATATAATGGTAGTGGAGCTAGAACTAGGATTTTGTGGTACCTTAAAATCAGTTTACCTCGTGATTATAAGGCAATCCATAGTGCTACATAATACATTTGAGTTCTTTAATGTTTTTTACTTATATTTTGGTTTTGTTTTGGAAGATATTGAAAGGGTTCCAAAGTAAGATTGAAGTGAGTGTATTCAACCCTTAGCCTCTGTGCTGAGACTCCCTGTGGTGATGATTAATTGGTAATGTGAACATCTGTGAGGGAATAGTGGAAGTGCCAAACTTTTCAGAAGGGCTATTACTGGTCGGTAGGCTTCATGTTCATAAGATGTAGAAGAAAATATCTGTGATGTAGATAAATCTCCCTCCATTAGTGCCTTAGATGATGTAACTTGTGTTTAACAGTATCTGAGGGAATATTAGTTGAGTGACTTACTGAATATTGTGAGCCTATGATCTGGTTGGATGTACAGTACATCTTAGGGCAATTCTAATGATGTTTTGGGTGATCTTGTTTTGGGGGAGATCTTATTGACCAATCAAGCTGGCCAGCTTGTGTCCAGGATGAGGCAATGTAATGGTAGATTCCTGCGGGGAGTGGGAATATGACTACAACAGTGATGTGCTGTGAATTTACTTTATTTCTGTTTACGTAGTGCTGACTTAAGAATCTTGGACTTGTGAATTTGTCAGAGAGAATGAAAGTCGTGTTGAAAGTCATGTGTTTAGCACACAGGATCTACCTTTCATTCTCCCATTCGCTAGGAATAAAGTCACTTCTAGGGTGGAAAAATGCTGTTTGTAGGCTTGTAACTAAAGTGTAGCTGTTTGCTTGATATCCTCCCTCCTGTGTGAAATGACGGGTTACTTTGACTGTTCCCACTGACAGGATCACGTACATCGTACGCAACAGAGAAGTGTGTAAAGGAGTTTTCACAATACAAGATACACCTGGGCAGGTAGTTGAGAATGTTCCAAGTGCCTGCTTGAGATGGGAAGAAGTTCTTTACAATGAGGGTGGTGAAACACTGGAACAGGTTGCCCAGAGAGGTGGTGGAGGCCCCATCCCTGGAGACATTCAAGGCCAGGCTTGATGAGGCTCTGAGCAACCTGATCTAGTTGAAGATGTCCCTGCTTACTGCAGGGAGATTGGACTAGATGATCTTTAAAGGTCCCTTCCAACCCAACACATTCTATGATTCTGTGGTTCTGTGGGATCTTCCATCTGCTGGTGGACTCATGCCTGGCACCTGCCACCTTGGTGCAGTTGAAACTGCAATATGCTCCTTGTACACAAAAATACTGTTTTTTCTTCTTCCCACCCAAAATTCCATATTATGACTTTAAAAGACCATAAAGGAAACCACAAAGAGACTTGCTAAAAATGACTGTTTTTCAAAGCTTGCTGAAGATACTGAGTTGGGGGTAGACCCTGTCAAGGCTGTCTTTCAGTGACCTGTACTTATATACCTGGTATGAAATTAAAGTTGAAATAATGAGTGTTTGCTGCTCTTAGATACAGAAACTTTCAAAAAGGGTTAGGTGCATAATCACATCAGCAGTTGTTGCCTCTTCTGTTCACTATTAATGCAGCTGCTAATGGATTTGTTCTTTTTTTTTTTTTTTTTTTTTTTTTACAAAACATCAGTTAATGTGAGAATTAATATCTGATAATGGGGACCAAGAAATCTTTGACTGTTAATGGTATTATGTGTGCTCTCTCTACCCCTTTATATTTGCATTCTAATAGGATTGGAATATTTTAATGGCATAAAAAAAACTTGGGTAAAGAGATTGGGTGTGGATAGACCCTCAGTGATGCACTTTTGGATGAAAAACTTCAGTCACCAACTGATTTCACTGTCACCATAACAACTGTGTTGATTGCAGAAGGGAAAATTTGTTTTTGTATTTAGTGGGCTTATGTCCTGAGATCCTGTTTCCTAACTGGAGAGCGAACTGACTGAAGTCTTAAGTGATTCAAAAGTAAACAAAAAATTTATTTAAAGTAATGGGATTTGAATTAAATGTATTTCTACATTTATTTAAAAGAATCATTGATTTTCAGTGATTGATCACAACTAAAATGTTGATGTGCAATTAAATGTCTTTACATTAAATTTAACACTTATGAAGAGGGAAGTGCATTATATGCATATTTATGCAATGATACTTAACATACATTTATTCAGAGTCTCAATTTTTACATTTAGCTTAGGAAATGCTGAGTGACAGTTCTTATTTAGTAGAATATTAATTTCTTCTTCATGGCTTGTATCAACCTAGTTTTAGTAATTGAAGTTCAATTAAAGCTGCAGAGAACTAAAATGAATTTTAGTTAAGAAAAAATGGGAAACATTCTGGATGTGTATTGGGAAGAGTTTTGCATTTAAAGCTGGTATATTGAACAGAAGCAGTTTGCAGATGATGCGTGATAGACTATGTGTCTGATAGAGTAGATGAGACCAGGAGGAGTCTTTCAGGGTCTTGGAGCCTAACGGTGCTCAGCTCTTGCATTTAGTTTTTATTCGGAGGCTGGAAGAAAGTAAGACCAGTAAGCTCCCCTGCTTTTCAGTTCTCAGCTGATTTTTCATTTTGAATAAACTTATTGTTGAGTTGAATTGCCGAGATAAACTACTTTTTGCCAAGAAGTGGCAGCTACGGCTGTCAGGATCTCATCATTTTATCTCTTCAGGAAGCTCTAGCTCCATGTGGTTAGCTCGAGGCTTTCCCCTCTTCGATAGTTTGAGTTTCCTTAAAATGTTTCACAGGAACATGCTACTTGTGAGCAATCCTGTGGAGGGTAGGAATTGGCTGTGGAATCCTGCTACTTTTTTTAGTCTAATTTACATTACCTTACAGATGATACAGCAGCCTACCGCTCTCCATGCTGCCGAGTTGTGGTTGAACAGTGGATCAGAAATGACTAGTATAAATGATTATAATCCTGGTGGAGTTGGGTGACAAGTTCAAAGACTAAGAGCTCTGCAGGGTCAACAGAAGCGGTAGAGTTTCTTGGATACAGTCTGAAAGCAGGGAAGGAGAGAAATAGGTAGCAGGAGCCTTCTGGTAATTATTGCGATGACTTTGGACTAGAGCCCAGGGAAGACGGTGGAGCTGCCTTTCTTGCCTCTTCCCTGTACTAAAGCCTTGAAGGTCAAGAGGCCAAGGATTAATTAGTTATTAGTAGACTACTGACATAGAAGAAGGATCACCAGACTGGAAGCAGAGCTCTGCAAACCTCATTTTGATTTAAAAACCATGTATTTTTCCCAGGTAACCTAAACAGTATCTACAGGAGAAGGCAAAGAGTAAAATCAGATTTTTACCACAAACCTGGCCAGAACTGCTGTTTAGACTGCATACCCCTTGTCACATATTTTATAACGTCTTTGTGTTTGACTTGTGTTAGGCTAACTTATTTAAAATTAATTCTAAGTTCAAATGCAACTGTGAGGAAAAAACCCCAGGCTTTTATCCACCCACAATGATCAATTACTTCTGTTTTGATATTGTGCAGTAGATATTTGGCAGATTCTCCTCTGCGTCTTAATATTTCTGAACAGTAGATGAACTTCTGTTATTTTCTGTTCCTCAGCTTTTCTGAAATCCCTGAATCTCTCTGCAGGGAATACCTGAAGGGTGCACTCCTGGGCACCGACCTTTGGGGGAGGCTGCTGGAAATGCCATTCTGGTGTGGTGTCAGTGCTCGGCACGGAGCTCCCAGTAACAGCGACCAAACTGAGCCTGGCCTTTGGGTGCCAGTCTGCAGCTTCAGACTGTGTGGTGCCCCAATTTAACTTTTAGATTAAAGTTAAAACTCGGAGAGAAGAGAGAAAGGAGTGACATTTTTGCCTCTTAAACATCTTTCTCTTCAATTTGTGTCAAAGTGGATAGTGGACATCTTTGCGTTTGCTAGCTGTGGCTCCCTTTCATTGCTGCAAAGAGTGTGATGTGTGTTCTTTTGCTTTTATGTGGTGGGGCGTTTTTTTTTTATATTATTATTTATTTTTTAAAGTAGTTTAGGCACCCAGATCTTTAAATCAGGAGTGAAGTTATTTTAGGTCTTTCTGAAGGCCAGTGTCAAGCTCTGCAGTGTGTGTGCCTGCTGAATTACTAATAGAAAGATATTTAACTTACACTGGATAGGAACTCCTGAGAATTGATTTCAGCGAAGTATGAAAAAACACTCGTGGTCTCTTGGAGAGAAAATAAGTTGACTGGAGGGTAAGGATTCAAGGCAGCTTGAATATATTTGTTACATTGTCTGGAATTTTTCATTGTGGATTTTTCTTTTCCTTGGGTTTTGTTGAAGCCTAGGAAGCCTCAAAGAGTGTGCTGTTACAGAGTTGTGGCTTACCTGGAGGGGACTAACGCTGGGTGTGGTGTAGCAACAGAAGAATGGAAAGCTGTACGCTTGGAGCAACTGAATGTCACTCTCATATTAGTTTTTGGTTTTGTTTTTGTGGTGGTTTTTTATTTTTTTAATGGAAGAAAAAAAGTGTTAAAAAAATCTGACATAAATGTAGACAAATGTCTTCCATAAATGTAGACAAAGAACTGAATCAGTGTTGCTAGCATTTTCTACTGACTTGAACGTTCATATTTTTTTAAACCATTAGAATAATGTCAGGTAACAAGGTGATGCGGCAGTGAGGAAGGGAAATGTAATTCTACTGTGAATCCATTTGAGTACTAGTAGTGAAGCTGGGAAAACATGAATTCCCTTTTACAGGGTCTGGTGAGACCTCGGCACATGTAGATCAAGGAATAGCCGTGTTTTTTTCTGGAGGAGGCTAAAGTACTTGGCTAGTTATGTGGCTGCAGTTTTGATGACTCCTCATGATATTCAAGATATTTGAAGATTCCCGAGAACTGAAACATTTTGGGAGAATTTTCTATTAGCTGAAAATATTTCACTCCTCTCCCATCGCATTTTTTTATGGAGTAGTTTAGCTTACTTTTGAAAGTGGAGCCTGGTATATCATTCACTTTGAGTTGGTTTTTTTTTTTTATTAAAAATGCTTTGCTTTATGAATAGGCCCCTTTATCATTTGTAATGAGGAGTGGAAAATGGATGAACAAGCTTCTCTCTGAAAAATCACATTTGAAATTTCTGAGTAATGATCTGAATGGTCTGAAGTCATTTATTCCCAAGACATATCACTGTTTTGCAGAATATTTGAACTACTGTAATCAAAATTAAACTATGCCCTAAGCATGAAGATTTTTTTTTTTCCCAAAAAAGAAAGCTTCAGATCACATTAAAACAATGTTTCAGAGTTAATTGAATTCAGCTTCTTGGTTAAATATATTATGTAGTGTTTTTTATGATCTAATAAAAAGTTTAATTAGTGTAGGTAAGGAACCATGTTTACTATTTTGCAGTATATGCAATACAACAAAAAAGTTTCCATTTCTTTCAATGCTTTTCTTACAGAATATAGTCTCCTTAAGAAATGTTAAGATAATTTTAATCATTTTTTCAGAGGTCAGACTTGCAGTCCACATTATTATAACTAAATGTTCCAAAACTCTGTATCAAGTAGATGTTCAACACTATACTTAATAGGGCATTGAAATGCAGCCTTGGAAATGAGGATCGTGTCAAAATCCATCTAACAAGCAATTATAATATCACTTAGAGAAAATGTAGTTTGGTTTTATTTTTTGGATCCTATACTATTGTAGAAGGACAAGAACATTCCTAGTGTTATAATTTTTTGAATGGTTGTTATTTTTTCTTGTGTATTTGGTTTTATTAGGATGTGTTCATATTTGAGTAACAAGTACCAATGCATGGGCAGTCGAAAGGTACATATGTGAGGTCTTGTTTGCTTACAAACACATTTGTGTCCAAGGGATGCATAACATACGTGTATACATACACAGCTGCTACTAACTTTGCAAATGCCATTTTCTCAGTTGTATTCTGATTCTAATTCAGTTAGAAAACCTTAAAATAGTATGTTTAATTTTACTGTGGATCTTGAACGTGATGTCAACATTTAATTCGTTTACTAAGAAATTAAGAAACTTAACTCTGAAGTTATGCTGTGGGCAGCTAATGCTTGGGTAAAAAATGACTGAAATTTATAACATGTAGAGAATTCTTTTAAGGAGTATAATGAGCAAGGCAGCAGTAGGATGTCTGCTGTGAACTGATTGCTGAAATGAGTAATTGTCACTGAAGGGTTTTTTGTTATTGCCAGAGCTGTGACTATCTCTGGAAATTTTACTTTTAGTTTCATTGTTTTCATAGTGATGGTGCATTAAGATGTCAAGTCAAAATATTTTTTTTCTAGCCCTTCTGTTCTGGTAGTTCATTTGGGAACATATATTTCTGGAACTGCAGTGTTTGGAACCACCACACTTCTTCTGAAGTTTCTGGATGTTTCACAATTTTTTGTGTTACTGATCTTCTGAGAGAGCATAACTTTATAGGTTTCTTCTTTAGTTGTTGTAGACTTCTTAAACTGGTTTGCCTTTAAAAAAAAAAAAGAAAACACAGTTCTTGTGTGAGTGACAATGACTGACTTTGTAGTCTTCTATTAATGAGTATGATAAAACAAACAGTGTGAATTAGCCAATTACTAAATACATTCTGAGGATTTTGGTGACATTCCTGTTGCAGTTTTGTTAAACTTCTCTCCCCTCTTCTGTTATTCTCTGTCTCAAATTTTATGCATAAAAGGATCGTGACACTTAGGAGCTTTCTTTAGGGATGTGGTAGCTTGAGGTCAAGGTCAGCTGACTTCTGCTGAAGCAGATAGGGTCAGGACTCTTCTGCAAATGAGGTCACTCCATGAAAGGCAAAGGGTGTTTATTTTCTATTTTTTCAAAGGGGTATGTATGCGTTATTATAATGCACTAGAAACCCCCTAAGACTACTGTTTATTGACAGAAATAACAACAAGCTAGTAGAGACTGATAGCCTTAGTTTATCATTAGGGGCAGACCTTTCCTCATCAAGGTGACAACCAGTTTTGTAAGCTTACTTTTGCCTTTTCTAGAGCCTGGCATATAAACTGTCAGAGACAGGGCAAATAATGCAGTCTCACTAAGCTAGGCATCAGTAAGAATAGGACTCTTGGCAGTTGTAAATACTGAAATGCTTTTCTGCACAGGCAGAAACACAGTGTGAGAATTGTATGACGTATGGCAACATCCCAAGATTTATCAAGCTTGTCTGTACTAATGAAAGTTGTTGTGTGTGTTATGCTGTACAGATGGTTTTACACTTTCTGATGGGTTTTACAATTCAAGTATTTTTTTGTGCTGCCTTTTATTTTTTTTTTGTTACTTCTGAAATTCCATTCCCCTGCCCCATAATGTCCTCTAAAAAGATCAAAGCCATTTAAAAATCGAATAAACAGCTAATTCATATGCTGTCTTTGAGTAATTCTGGCCAAAGCAAAAACTTACTTGGCACATGATGCATACTGTCAGATTAGTGAGAGGGGGGAAAAAAAAGAGTGACTGGGTAGAATTTGATCTCTGTTTTTCTTAGCTTTACAGCTAAGAAGGCTAAATGCACATTCAAGTGGTTAGCAGGAGTGTAGCCATCAAATCAAGGGAAGTGATTCCTCCCCTCTCTCTGGCACTTGTGAGGCCACAGCTAGACTATTGTGTCCAGTTTTGGTCTCCTTTAGGCAAGACAGACATTGACATACTTAGAGCAAGCTCAGCACAGGGTCACCAACATGATCAGGGACTGAACACATGACGTGGGGGGAGATGTTGAGTGAACTTCATAGGATAAGGGGGGATATTATTGCTGCCTGTGGCTACTTAATGGGAGGGTGTAGAGAAGACTACACTCTACCTTCTTAAAAGTCTGCAGTGAGAATACAAGAGGTAACGTAACGGACAGTAAGTGGTCATGAGGAAGGCTCCAATAAAATACAAGAAACTTCTTTTGTGCCATGAGGGTGGTTGAGCACTGGAACAGGTGCCCAGAGACTTGTAAAATCTTTGTCCTTGGAGATGCGCAAAACTGGGTTGGGCTCTGAGCAACCTGAGCCAACTTTAAAGTTTGAGCTAAGTGCCAGCATGGCCCTATATTGAGTGAAGGACTGGACCAGCGGCTTCCAGAGGTCTCTTCCAACCTAAATTGTTCTGTGGGCCATACTCGCTAAACTGGAATCTGGAAAGATATGAAAGTTTAAGTGCTTAGTTACAAATACAAAGTGCTTTTTAACATCATAAATGATTGCCTAGAGTATGAAGAGCCATGCAAATTCCTAAGAATTTCAATTATACTCTCTGATCTTACTGAAATGGTATAATGTCTCTTCACCACAGTTTCCTTTGGTTTAAATTTCTGAGGATTTTCACATCTATATAGTCTGAAGGTTAACAAGCTGCCTTGGAGGACTCTGCTTCCTTAAATTTTGTATTCGTTATATGCAGTTGAGACACTAGAAAAGAGGGAACAAGTAAAAATTGTTGGTACTGCAGGTACACCTGGCAGCGTACTGAAGGCCAATGTATTCTTCAACCATTTGTAGCAAAGCAGGTTTACAAGCAGAGCAGTTAGCAGAAATGGTGATGGACTCCCTAAATTCATTTTTCCTAGCTCGCTTTCAGCCCTATGAGCTCCTATATCCAGATCAGACATGACTGGAATGGGGAAAGCAAGCAGGGAACAGCCTCTCTCTTGTCTCCCCATCAGCTTCTGCCCCTTTAATACAAAGCTGTGCAATGTTTCAGCCGCCTTAAATGGCATCATAGGGATCAAAGGCAGTTAATGGGGATTTGGGAGAGTCCACAAACATGCATTTGCATGGGCTGAAAAGTATGCACAGGGTGTGAGTAGAGTGGGAAGGAAACTACTAGAAAGGAGGACAAAAGGTACTATGTGTGCTAGCAAGTGTGAATCCACATGCCTAGTACCACCTTGCACGTGACTGCCCTGGCTGGATTGATGCTTGTTTGTCCCCACTTTGGGTTCCTTAGAAACCCTGTTTAAAAGCCCCAGCAATGAAGAAGCTTGCGAGTCCGAGAGCTGCCCAATTTCTTCTTGCAGTTTTGTCTGTAACTGAATGCTCAGCAGCAGTCCACTACACATTTCTTTGTGCCTTAAATCAGGAATTCCCAAACGGCTGGATTTTTACAACCCATCAGCTTTTTCAGGACTTCAGAAACATCTGGAAAGGAGGGGAGAAGTTATGGAGAAGAGGTTGATGCAGTTTGCTGGAGAGGTCTGCTGAATACTTCTGACAGGCAAGGTGCCTGCTGAAGTCGGAGTGGGCTGCAGGAACGCCTTGTGCTGCAGCAGGAATTGGGAGCGGTTTGAGCCCTCCTCATCTGGCTTTCCACTCCCTGCCTCGCTTCTCCACGGGTGGCTTGGAGTATCCAGTGTTACTGTGGGTTCTCTGTTCAACAAAGATGCTCGTTCTAGTACAAAGTCATTTTTGTGGTGTTACTGGCTTGTTTTAGTGGGTGTTTCATAGGAGACTTGCCAATAGAATTGGACTAAGCTGTTAATTTAGCATTAAAGTAGTATTTTAAGGTAAGATAATTCATGTTGTGGAATTACTATAATTCATATTATGAAAGTGAACATTTATTGATGCTTACCCACAATATAGTAACTAAGGTGTTACTTTTCATTTCTAAGGATAAACTGTCTAATTTCAGATACCGTGGCACACAGTACATCTTTCCTTTTCAGTGACTGATTACAGTAAGTGCATTTGACAAGCACGGTTCTAGTAAGTAATGCAGTCTTTGATATTATTATCTACATTTTTATAGTGCCATTTTGAATGGACTCTCCAAAATTAGCTCCTCTTCCGTAAAGTCCATAGAGGTACTCAGTTTCAAGGTAAACAGAAAGGAAATCATCAGTCGTGCGTTTTACAGTCCTTGTTCCATTTGTTTTTTCACTTGGACAGAGGAAGAATAAAAACAAAGGGCATTTGTTATCTAGCAAAACTCAGAAGCTATTTCACATGAAAACATAATGACTGTGACAGGCTACAAATAGCATTGAACATGAATCTTTTACAGAAGGAAGGGGGAATGTCCCTTGGTATATTTACTTCAATCAACACTAATAAGGCTTGTTTTATGTGTTTTATGCATCCGCCGTCATAATTATAAATCCTTGACATTTTAGCACTAGCATTTATATCTGCCAGGGAAGCTACCCACAGTCAACCCTCAAGGAATGTCTGTATTGTTACTATGGATCTCCATAACAGCTCTCAAGTAGTTACTAAGTGGCTTAAAAAATTACATCTCAGTCACGGTTGAAGGGCTCATCAAACTTTGCCACAAATATCAATGTTAAGTACCCAATCAGCTGCATTGTTTGAAGTACAGTCACGTGTGCTCATGAAGGAATAGGTCGGACAGGAAGTAGTAGGATATAAGGTCTCATCAATCAGGTAGATTTTTTTTTTGACATGACCTTTCAAAAAAAAAAAAAGGCAAAAAGAAAAAACAAGCCCCAAACCTGCCAGTTCAGCTACAGGGAAATAACAGGAAGATCAGGATATCTTTTGATTCGATCATACACACAAAAACAACAGCTAGACTTTCTGAAAAGCATGCACAAAAGGGTTTTCTCAGGCATGATTTCTTAATACAGTTGTGGTGTTTTGGTTTTTTTTTTTTTTTTTAACCTTTGTAGAATAGTTCAGGATGTTCCCAAAATAGCAATTAAAAAAAAAAACCAAACAAACCAAAACAACCAACCAAAACCAAACGAAAACCCACACAACAAAAGCTGCAAGAAAAATTAGAGCAGGCTGTTAAGAAACTCTTAGAGATCTGGAAAGTCAGGTTCCTAAATTTAGCTAGTTAACACAAATTCAGTGACAAACCCGAGAGCTAAATGCAAGGCTTGCAGTAACAAAGCGGTCCAGAAGTTTTGATCTCCCAGAAGCAATGGAGAGTTTGAACCCCTTCCCATGGCTGTGATGGGAACCACAAATCTAGTAAGTTCAAGTATGCGCTTCAGCAAACAAAACCCCCATTGGGTAGCTACCAGTGCCACAGCACAGGCACAGCAGGAAGGCTGGAGAAGGAGCTCCAGAGGGTCAGCAAGAGTCCTTTCTTTACACGTGGCTGTCTCTAATTAATTCTCTTTTACATGTAGTAAGTGATGGGCAAGAAAAGGAACTCCAGATTTCTTTGGGAAGTAGATCTGTTGATTAAAATGTGAAGACTGGAAACAATTGGCATCTCACTGTTTGGACGGACAAACTTTTACAGCGTAGTGATAATTTGAATATCTCAGCTTAATTTATGAAGAACGTTATTTAAAGTATCACCTCTTCCCAGGATGCCCATTTATGGTGAAATACAAACATTTGAATCACTTGGCAGTATTGAGGACCTCCAGTGGCCCTGGGCATTTAAGTCGAAATAAACCCTGCAGGGCTCTACCAGTCCTGGCCTCAGCTATTCCACCCTTGGTTCTTCTTTTCTGTCCTCTGCTCTGTCCCTTGGGTTGTGCCAAAACAACTGTTCTGTCACTTGGGTATGGATCCCTCCCTGCCACCGGCACACTCCCTTCCCTTCCCCCTTTCTGGGGGACTTGGGGGACTTCTGAGCTGGGACTTGGTCTGTGTCTTCTCTCTCTTTTTTTAGGCATGCTGCTTTTCTTCCTATTTCATATTTTCCTTGTATCCTTGAAGAGTTTTGAGAGCAGAGGCTACCAGTGCTTGTACTGCGTGCAGTAGGATTCTGTTCTTGGCTACTTTCAGACAGTACCAAAAGAAAGCTGAATAATAAGGGTAGGAAAAGTGTCAGGTGGTCTCTGTGAAGATACTTTGGTGTATGTGGTTTTGGCATGTAGGTAAACAAGATAAGCTAATCACCATAGCTTTCATGTAATGTATCTGTAATTTGTTTTCATATGTAGGTGTGAAGGAAGGCTGCCATATGGTGTGTATATTGGTACTTTTCCTTGACAGCCTTTATTTTAAGTTAAAGGAATTCCAGGGCAAACTATTATGCAAGAATACCATTTCAAATACTTATCAGTGTATGCCAGAAGAATACCTTGAAAGAACATGGAAGAAAGGCTGTAGAGCTCCAGGAAAGTTTTAAATTGAAAAATTAAATAACACTTTCATCCATTTTTGAGGTATCCTAATTACCTTAGTTCTGTCTATGTTGCACTGTTACCAGTCTTTCATCTTTTAACCATTTGAACAGGAGTCTTTCATAGTAATATATAAAATCTGATTTTACATTAATGAGTTTGTGGAGTTCTGAGGAAACTTCTACAGTGGCACTATGAAGGTTTTTTGTTCAATATATGGTATACTTTATTCTTGGTCTTCTTGCCTCGATCTAAAATATTCTTGTCACCTTGTGGGCATAAGTTAAAAGGTATAACCTGTGCCCGTAGAAGAGTTTCTGTTAGGAAGATGAACTCCTTGAGAGAGCTGCAAAAATGTTGTGTTCAGACTTCATGTCTGTGCACCACACTTTAGTGTGCTGTCATGGGAATAGGGGCACAAAAATTGGTCCATCTTTGTTAACAGACAGAGATACATCACTACTGCAAGATTACAGACAGCGGGAGTCCAAGGAGATGTTAACTCAGCGATGTGTTGACAGAAATTTGTTTTGCGTTGTTCAGAGATGGAGCAGCTGGAGGATGGAGAGTTGCTTTTCTTACTGGTCTCGTTCCCTGAACTGACTCACCGTGGATCTAGCAAGTTGTAGCACTTGCAAGAAGGAGCAGTAGAAACCAGTGGTTGGGGAAAGAGGAAAGTCAGGCCATAGCAGCCTCAAAGTAGATGTCAGATTTTGAATTTAAGATGGCCTGGTGCGAGCTACTGGCTTGAAGAGGTAATTTTACTTTTATCTTGTGTTGGTGCTGGTGCTCCAGTGTCTTAGGTGGCTGTAAAGAGCTGACCTGCCCAAACATATAACCTTGCTGAAAGAAAGGCGGTGGGGGGGATTCCTTTTCCCTTTCTGCGCTGGTCATACGTAGGCTGCTGTCACCTGCAGCCTTTCTCCATCTGTGTCTGGTTGTTTGCAGGTGCAAGCACCTGGGGAGACTTCAAATTGTTTTGATCTTTTATTTTTTTTTTTAAATTTTATTTTAAACTTTGCTGTTTTCTGATATCAGCGTGTTACATATATAAACACTGTGTGTCTTTCTACCGCTTTGTTATGTATGTACAGGGATAAATAAAAGATTAAATCCTACAGATCCCAAATTGAGGATCAATTTGAGAGCAAGGTAATGTGAAAAATTTCTCGAAGAAACAGACAGTTTTACTACCTTTTGTTGTCCATAGTGAGAGAATAATGTAAATAAAGTTTTGAATGTGAAAAAATTAAGAGGAAAGATTTCCATGAATGAAAAATGTAATACGACTTGAGCAATTAATTCCTTTTTGTGCTTTTGAATATATCATTCCAGCTGTTGAAAATTGCATCTTTTCAATCACGTACTGATGCTAGCCTGTGACTGAGAACTTCTCTTAGTGATTTTATCCTGACAGTAATTGAAAGCTGATTAATTTAATTGCAAGCAAGCTTTTATTTTGCCATATCTTCCTTAGTACCTTGTGTACATGCCTGGTGCTTGGGGTCAAAAAGGAAATAGTGGTGTCTATTTTCTAATTCAGTACAGAAAAGCTAGTAAAACATACAGGTTTTAACCTTATTAACAGTAATCTAGTTGTCAAAAGTGTAGTTTGAAGAGAGAAATAATTATGAAACCTTTTATTTAAAATGGTGTATAGGGCAATGGAAAGTCAGCTGTTTCGGGCTTAACAGACAAGCGCCTTAAAGCAAGATCTGTAAAGTTCTCCTAATTGTTCAAAGGTGGGGATGTTTTTCTTTGAAATTCTGAAGCCCTGCGAAATGGTTTATATTTAATTGAGCTTAATTATCTAGCCCTAAAACAAAACTGTTGCAATTTTCATCTGGAAGGACTTCTTTTTACTGTTTCTTGTGCGTATGGTGTATTTCCCAGCTCACGGTGAAGCGCTCCAACACGGTTCTGCAGCTGCAGCTTGGGCTTATGAGTAGAGTGCAATGAGTTTTGGAAGGACTGAGAGCCCCCAGAAAACATTAACATTTCACATGGGAACAGGGATATGGGAACACTTTGTCTATTTTTACATAATCTTGTTTTAATGTTCTGCACACTTTGCAATTGAATTAGCAATAAAATATTGAAAGAGCTGTACCACAGGACACCATGCGAAGTTAAAATTTGCCTACATTGCCTTGCAATGAATTTTCCACTCATGATCAACAAAAATGCTAATAAAATTGCACTGTTCATTATTGCTGCCTTATGTTGTGACTACATCAATGTAAGTAGGGAGGAGTTTAGTAATCAAAAATGACAGATAAGTGCTAAGTTTTGATAATTTATTGATTGTGTAGGTAACTGCTAGGTTGTTAATAGAAATTGCAACAGTACTGGGGTTAGAACCATGTTACCTATATAGAAATACATAGATACCTCTTACAGTAAATATTCGTGTTCTTTAACCTTTAAAAAACCAGAGACGCTTAAGTACAGCAAGTATACAAAACAGCAACAGAGTACTAGCATAACTTCTACAGTTTATAAATGTCTAGAGTGATATTTTGATGTGTTTAAAAAAAAAATAAAAATCATCTGACCTACTGAACTCTCAGTATTTATAAATGTTGAACAGGTAAATAAAAAATTAGTGTTGTAATCAATGTTGTTTTCACGATATGTTTGTGGGGGATTTCCTAATGCGTCCTGAAGTTCTTTTCCATCCGAAGAGATTTGCAGTCTGTTCCAATTAAAGAATTTTCCATATTGGAAATGAAAAGTCAATTACTACAATTATTTCTGAATAGTTAATTTACATAATCTTAATTGTATTCATTCCCTCTGAAAGGTTGAAGCTGATATTTATAATGCATTGATTGATTAGCAGTGTATTTATAATGTTAGAATTGCTACCGATAAGGTGCTCCTACAACTGCAGTCCTGAGGAATTCTCTCCTGAATAAACATTTGAGAAGACAAATGGCTGTTTATCACACTGGTGAGCAAAGGCATTGCATCTTTGGTACCTCCACATGCAGTACTGGAAGTATCTCCTTTCCACACTCTCTAAAAAATGAGAGTTTAACTCTAGATCATGTTACTTAATTAATGGTGTGTTCTGTACTGTACAGAAATACACTTTCCTTGGTTTTTTTTAATCTGTCAAAATAGTGCCTAGGTGTAGACTAAGGAACTGTGGGCTTTTCGCTGAAGTCGCTTGAGGAATGACAGCTGCGAGAAACTTCCCTGCTTTCAGATGAGTGTGAGGCCTGTGTGGTTTAGCTCTGAGAAATCTTCCATCCATTTGCCAGGATCTATCACAGGTGTTTGCCTGCTGTCAGCTTCTGCCTGTGCCCTGCCTGCTCCAGCACGGAGTATGAAAATGGAGCGCTGGCATGGCTAATGTGGGAACTGGGAATGGGGATGGTGGCAGAGGGGGCCTCTTTCTCCTGACTCTACAGGAGTCGGGAGAAGAGGTGCTGACATGAGTTTCCCTATCTGCCAAATCTTCTCCAAAGTCGAGTTGATGCAATCTTCAAACCATTTTCAGTCCTTCCATATAATTAGGCAGGTGAAGACATGGAGGGTTTATCTACTTTCAGGCACTGTGATTTCTGTATGTCGTTTGGCCTGAACCAAACTCATTTCTGACCAGCTATTAAGGCAGCTGTTTGAGTTGTAACCTGTTAGTTCTTGGGAAGTGTCACCCAACACTGTGGCAGGTGCTTTAAGGATCCTCAGTGGAGCAATGACACAACAAAGTTGTAACAATCAAAACTTTATTTTAACCTGGACCCTCCGTAGATCAGGTTCTGTTACAAAACTAACACGCAAAACTCTCTGCAGATTGAGTTGTTCACTAATGTCCTAGACCCTCTGCAGATTGACTCATTTGAACACATCAGCCACAACTTGAGCTCAAGGCACGCCTACAGAACTCCCTCAGCTGACGGGGAAGGCCCCCCGATCCCCATGGCTGGCAGCACCATTGCCTGCAGTAGCAGCGCTAGCTAGGATCACCACCAGGCCTTCATCGAATAGTTTTGTTTGGAAGGGACCTTTAAAGGTCATGTAGTCCAAACCCCCTTGCAATGAGCAGGGACATCTGCAAACTAGATCAGGTTGCTCAGAGCCCCATCCAGCCTGACCTTGAAAGTTTCCAGGGATGGCACACCTGCTACCTCTCTGGGCAACCTGTGCCAGTGTTTCACCACCCTCATTGTAAAAAACTTCTTCCTTATATCTAGCCTAAATCTACCCTCTTTTAGCTTGAAACCATTACCCCTTGTCCTGTCACAACAGGCCCTGCTAAAAGGTTTGTCCCCATCTTCCTTATAAGCCCCCTTGAAGTACTGAAAGGCTGCAATAAGGTCTCCCCGGAGCCTTCTCTTCTCCAGGCTGAACAACCCCAACTCTCTCAGCCTGTCCTCATAGGAGAGGTGCTCCAGCTCTCTGATCGTTTTTGTGGCCCTCCTCTGGACCCGCTCCAACAGGTCCAGGTCCTTCTTTTGTTGGGGGCCCCACTGCTGGATGCAGTACTCCAGGTAGGGTCTCACCAGAGCAGAGTAGAGGGGCAGAATCACCTCCCTCGACCTGCTGGCCACGCTTCTTTTGATGCAGCCCAGGATGCAGGTGGCTTTCTGGGCTGCAAGCGCACATTGCTGGCTCATGTTGAGCTTCCCATCAACCAACCACCCCCAAGTTCTTCTCCTCAGGTCTGCTGTCAATCCATTCTCTGCCCAGCCTGTATTTGCACTTGGGATTGTCCCGACCCAGGTGCAGGACCTTGCACTTGGCCTGGTTGAACTTCATGAGGTTTGCGCAGGCCCACCTCTCAAGCCTGTCCCAATGTCCAAGTCCCTGTGGATGGTGTCCTGTCCCTTGAATGTGTCGACCGCTGCACACAGCTTGGTATTGTCTGCAAACTTGCTGAGCGTGCACTCAGTCCCACTGTCCATGTTGCCGACAAAGGTGTTAAACAGCACTGGTCCCAATACCATAATGTATGAGCCTGCAAGAGTGGCAGTGCGGGGCCAGACTGCCGCTCTGGTCTCTCCTGGTGACCAGTGGAAAATGGTATAAGAATACATATAGCGTTCTCCTGGTTTACCTTTCTGGTTTTCACTAGTACATATTTTGGGAGTTTTTGAGTCTGAGGTAGTGCTTGTGTGTTTCCATTTAACAGTTCTTGCTGGTGTTTTCCATCAGTTTGTCTAACTTTTTTGAGGCAGTCCCTACTTTTGGTTTCTGCAACATCCTGGGGCAGTAAGTGTAGAGTATTACAACTTAATATAGGATTTAATATGCTATGGTGTGAAACTGTGAGGAAACTCAGCTTGATCCAGCTGAGGAATTCACTTGTTTATTCCTATCAAATCACAGCTGAGTTCCATTTACTCTATTCTACATTGCAAATGCTCAAGTGAACTTCGTATCCTACTATTATCTAAAGTGCTTTCTGTGCCACAGTCCTACATAATCTCAAATTTCCTCTTCATTAGTAACTGCTCCTTTCTTCGGAATTAAGTTTCCACAGCAAAAGTGAAATTGAGAAAGCAAACCTTTTGGTGGGCAACAGTTGTGGGACTCCCTGAGTCATGATGGGCATCCATAATAATATGGACATGAATAGTCATTTTAGAAACAAAAGACACCGTAGGTTTTTTTCTTGGTACTGGAGAAAATTGCCATGGTCTGTTGATGTCTGGTTCTATGGCAGCATTTTTGGCTTGGTGGTGAATTCAGTGTGAACACTTGGGTAGTTTCCCTGCAATGCAGCAATAAGGTGCAAAGACAGTTGTCTTTGTTACTGGGATTGGTATTTCCAATATGCTTTGGACAAATAAAAAGCAAATTGTATGTTGTACGAGTTACTCGTGTGGCCACAGAAAGGAAACAGGCTCCATATAGAAAAGGAAAGCAAGTATTCTACCTAATTATTTAAGGGGTTTTGTGTGTTTCTGAAATATGCATTGGTAAATATGAGCTGACATATTTCTAGCAACCAAATTATAAATGAGTGTAAGACCTGAAAATGTCAGTTTCTTCCTTAGAAGCACTTCAGGATTTTTCTTTTCATTTTTCTTTTCTTTACCCTCTCATACATTCACTTTTTCCTGTAGGCAAACGAGTTCCTTTAAATGTTTGTCTCTTTGTTTCAGAATACGACTTATCATAGGATATAATTTTTGACACGTGTCTTGGAAGCGTCAGAGGAGATTTGATGTACTAATATTTTTTATATAGAGAGTGTGTATGCATACCTTAAAATAACACAGAGAGAGAGAGAAAGTAGTAAATCAATCCTTTAAACTTGTGTCTGTGTGTATCGTGATATTGCCTAACTGGTTGTGTATGCTGTGGCCTTTTTCAGGATTAGCTAAGAAAAACTTTGGTGTAATCCTAAGGAGTTCAGAAAAAGTGAAATAAATGAACACCTTAAGATGAAGATACCTTGTTTAATGCTTATTAGGCAAAGTGTTTATCATTGTAAGGCACAAGAGCTATGCCATGTCAGGTAGTGGGGAAGGAAAAGTGCTTGAGTCTGTTGCTGTTACTTCCTTTTCTCTCCGAGAGGGCTCTGGGGTGTCAAGTGTCCCATTGATTGAGAACAGCAAGTCTTCTAATTTGTTTAGATTCATTGGGAATTAATAATTTTTTTGATTGTTTTCCCAGAACTGTAACACAGTTAACTGTTTTTCTGGAACTGTAACACAATTTACACCCAGCCACATGTATCTGAGTCACTTGTTGATGAAACTATATACGCTTTATCTGATGACTTTGTATTAGTAGGGACCAAAAGGAACATCCCAGTAAGAGGCCAGGTTAACTGAGGCAAAAATGATTTTTCTGGTGTTTTTCTTTATCATTTGTATGTCAACATTAATGTCAGTTTGGACAGCAAACTCCGCAGTCTGTTGTTGCTTAATCTTGACCTTCCTGCGTGCCTGAAGTTGTGGAAGAGCCAGTGACTGAGGGACAGTTTTCAGAAGCGATGTATCTGGTATAAGCTTGCAGGAGAGAATGGGAGGAGATGGTAGAGATGCCTGTGTATGTGTGCCTAGCTGAACCAAGAGACTTTCATCCTTACAGAGGCGATTGGGAAACTCCACACTCTGTCATTCTGCCGGATGTATCTTGTCCTTGGAATGTAATTATTATGTACTTATAAATAAAACATGTATCTGCTCTCTCAGTGCAGCTTCCATGGTTGTGTTACCTTTGTGCAGTGTGTCAGTCAGTAGCACTAAATTTTTTTAAAATAATAACACCCTCCACTCACAAGAATTAAATGCTGTTCTGTGTTTTTAAGCACCTTCAACCCTAAATGTTTTGGAACAATGTAAAATGCTCGCTAATGGTAGCATGCTAATTCTGAGAAAAGCATGCCAGCGCAGGACACTGCTGAAGCATATGCTTAAGTCATATTGAATTCCATGCATTTAAACACAAATGCACGTGCTTTCCTGAATCTGTGCGTTTATTGTTAGCTGTTCTAAGATCGTTATTTTTGTACTCCAATGAAGGATAAATTTTGCTTTTGGGGGAAAAAAAAAAAGGTGATGTTTGCTAATACTGTAAATATACAAACTGTTTTATCTTTTGTTTTGATAGCTGATTGCCGTTTATGATGAGCAAGAAAGTCACCATAAGACTGATGGCACCAATGGCAACGTGACAGATAGAAATAGCCCAGACTCTTTTGAGACGGAGGTAGCAGCTCAGCTGGCTGCCTTTCAGCCGATTGGTGGTGAGATCGAAGTGACTCCTTCTGCCCTAAAACTGGGTATGTATATCTTGCATGGTTATTTTTTAATTTTCTGACCAATATATAGCACTTTTGTATTTCTTTCTTCTTACCTGAGTGTGTCTGTAGTCTGATTTTACGTATTTAAAGAAAATTTTTTGCACCTCATTGGTTGCCTTGGGCTTCAGTGAAGACAATTTTAATGACAAAAGTTGGTCTTTCAAAGAATGGATGCTGAAGACTGTAACTGAGCATGGCAAATTTGCACCTGAGCCTTGTATCCTGCTGTACGTTATGCCCATCCAAACAGCTGGGGTCTCTGTTTTTCTCCTTTCCTTGTCTGGGTAGGTTGCTGACAGTCCTTCATTGTAATCTTCTGAGAGCGGAAGAGATGAAACCTATGCAAAGTATTTTCAAATAACAAAGTCATTGAAAAAAACCTCAGCATTTTTGTTGATGAACCTGGGTTCAATGATTGTAAAAATGCTGTGCGCAAATACTCGTGATTCTGTGAGCTAGTGGGGGGTGGCAGGTAGAAGGGAGATACTGGTTGCAAACAGTTCAGCTCTTTGCCTTTGAAGAAGTTGCGCAGCAGGGTCTATTTGCCTATCTGACTCTAAGGTGAGCAAACTGTGATTAGGAGAGGCTTCTGCTTAATTCCCTCTTATATCAGAGGGTAACATGTGAAGTTCTGCAACTCTAGTTGCCTGTGTTGTTTCAGTGTGCCTGGAAGGCCCAGAGTTCAGACACCGTTTTCCAATTATAAAAAGGTAGAGTCTTGTACGTTGAACACAAAGCAATTTGAAAGACTTTTTTGGATTGAGAGCGGGCTAAGCTGTCACCCAGATACTAGATATAGAAGCTTTCAAAAACAGATTGAAGGTGAATCCTCTTACTGTCTGCCTGTGAAGCAGTAGTACGCTGACAGCATTTAGCAAACGAATGATGCTCAGGAGAGACTTCTCTGCATTCCACCAGAGCTCATCATCCAGTTCACCCTGTATCCTTGAGTACTGCTAGTGGTCTTCTAATGCTGCGCAGTAAATTTTTGAGTGTAACCGGGTGGGGTAAGGATGGAAAAACTACCTCTGGTTGTGCTATTTTCATGGAGCAGTCTGATTACGACTTCAGAAATTGAGTGTTCACTTGTCTGTTTATTTTAATTGCATTTTTAAAGGAAAATGCTGATTAAGAAAAACAATGAGCTAGAATAAAATTTCTAATAAAGCTTATTGGATGATACTGTGTAACTTCTAACGGAAACCTGCGCTCATTTTTTGTGCCTGATGTAGAAAATATTGATATTCAAGCTGCATGAAAATTTTTAGATGCAAAATTCTGTATAAATGGATCACTTCTGTTTTTTCTATATTCCAGAACATAGAAAAATATCTTCTTTATTTAATGACACACACTTTTCATACCTAAAAATCTTGGGAAGATATGTAACTTGTATGTATTTGAGCTATGTTTTTGGTAAGCATGAGATATGGAAAAATTTGTGGGTAAAGGTCCAATGGTTGAATGGTTTGCTGCTTCATTTATTGCGTATTTTTAAATAACACTGTGTAAAGACATTTTAGCGTGTTTCAGAAAGTAGAGATCGTTATCCGTATACTTCTGAGCCATACTTGAAAAAACGTATTTCAGAGTATTTCAGCCTCACACAATTAGGCGTGCTGAAGATGATCAGAGGGCTGGAGCACCTCTGCTATGAGGACAGACTGTGAGAATTGGTGTTGTTCAGCCTGGAGAAGAGAAGGCTCCGAGGAGACCTTATAGCGGCCTTCCAGTACCTAAAGGGGTCCTACAGGAAGGATGGGGAGGGACTCTTTATCAGGGAGTGTAGTGTTAGGACGAGGGGTAACAGTTTTAAACTGAAAGAGGGTAGATTTAGATTGGATATCAGGAAGAAATTCTTTACCGCGAGGGTGGTGAGGCACTGGAACAGGTTGCCCAGGGAAGTTGTGGGTGCCCCATCCCCGGAGGTGTTCAAGGCCAGGCTGGACGGGGCCTTGAGCAGCCTGGTCTACTGGGAGGTGTTGGAACTGGATGATCTTTAAGGTCCCTTCCAACCCGAACCATTCTATGATTCTAATTATATGTAAAACAGTTAAATGCTAGAGCCATTGAGCTTACCAATAAGCTACCAGGTAGTTCAGTTTCCATAGCATTTATGGAATCCTTCTACTATATAGTGTAAAGGAGATGAAATACAACATGAGAAGAGCACCCAATTAGGGTTCTGTTTCATTTTCAGTGCAATACAAATATATATTTGAAGTTTAAATGGGTGCTTGCTTTTTAAAATAGAGAACATAAATATAATGTGTTTGTCTCAACAGTTATCTTTCAGATTGTTTTATTTTACAAGGTAAATGAAAGATTTTCTACCATTCAGTCCTATAAACTCAGGCTGCACTCTGAAATCTAATTGTTTCTCTTCTGGAGTTTACATCATGGATTACAGTTCTTTAGACTTAATTTTTGCCTTTGTTTGCTGTACAAGTCTCCGGACCTTAAATTATGTCCCTATTTCCACTAGAGGGAAATTGAAAAGTAAATTAAGAAATAGAAGGACAATTTGGTTGCATCAATATCACTGATGCATGAACCACAGCAGTCTGGCTCCCTGTCTAATTATTGAATTGACTCCCACTTTCTAGCAGAAATAAGTAATAATAATAATTTTAAAAAGCTAGTCTTACTTTGGGAGCAAGGATGCGATTAGATACATACATAGCGAGCAAGTGTTGCTTTCCATCGTAGAGCTGTGTTTCGAGAACTGTCGTGTGCTTACTTTTTAGAGTATTTTTGCAGAATGCCTTTAGGGATGAAATGCAGGGAATCTATTGTTATATAAACTGTCGACTATGGAACAATTTTGCCTATTAATTTCTGGTGGATGGTTTGTATTCTATGAAACCAGATCCAAGTTTTTAAGTAGAAACAATGTCCACTTAGTGATCTGCTCAGAGAACGCTTAGAGCTTGACGCTTAATAAGTACATGAAACTAAACGCCGCTGTACTCAAACGTGAGAGAGTTGGCACTGATTTTAGAAAAGGCACTTGAGATATTGCCTTCAAACCTTTTTCTTTTTTATAAATTGTGTATTTGATCCAGTTAAGTTAATCATATGTTACACCTAGCCTTTACTGGCTACATAGAGATGGTAGTGATGGGGGATTTTTATTTTTTTTTATTGTGTGGTTACTTCTTTCATGGTTTTTTTTTTTGTGGTTGATTCTTTACAATACTGATCAGCTTGACTCTGTCTGAAATCATACTTTTTCCATTATGTAGTTAGTAACCCTAACTAAAAAAACTTGCCCTTTGTCATCTGTAACTTTGAAAATGAGCCACAATAAAACCAATCTTATATTTGGCTAGAAAGCTAAAAGTATCTTATATCTTACATTGCTTGCATATACTGGCAAAATTTTAGGGCAAAAAAGTAAGTTTGTTATTTTACTTACTATCAAATTAGTTTCTTAATACTTGGCACGTAGCTCCTTAAAACAGTTCAAGAAATTATTCACCTATTTGTTTGCTTTTCCCTGAAATCAATGCATGTCTGCTTTTAAAGCTAACTCAGTGTTCTCAAACAGGTGAAATTGTGGGCTCTTACATTTAATTTAAGAAAAAATGTAAGAAGACTTTAAGCATTTATGAACACAGTATCTGCAAACATACTTGAGCACGTCCCCCTCTCCCCGCGGAGCTGGAGTATCAGGTGCTGTTGCTGACAGTGTCTGAATTTGGCCTGCAAAGTAAGCAATACCTGATTGTTTCTTACAGCTGAAGAGGCTTTACTGAAGTTTCTGATACTCGTGAGTCTCAATTTGCTAGTGGGTTTTGCATCCTGGTGTTTTCCTGTTAAGCATGATGAGCGAAACAGTGACACGATGAAGTAGTTGTTTCTCCACAGTTTACTTTTTCTGCGTTCAGGAGATGTAATACTTATCTATTGAAACCTGCCATCATCCATTCAGATGTAGATGAAAGCCTAATGCTGATGTCACAATTGCACCCCCAATGACTACAGATTTTTGAGAAGCACCATTGCTGTCTTCGTTCTTGTTTGGGTGGGTTGGACAAGCAATGCTCCGTCTCTGTAGAAACCTGAAGAGGGGGAAGGGGCATCGCTTATTATGTTTCCATTCAGTGTAGATCTTCCAGGTATCTTGCCTGTTTTGGTTTAGTGAGCAGAAGAGTACTGAAAGTAGAATTTGCAGAGGGGCCTTGGGTTCAGTTCCCCCTCCAGTTCCCTTTTGGTTTTTCACCCATAATTCAAGTATAGTGCAAAAGAAAATCAAAGCTGGCAGGGATTTCTTAATTGTACTCAGTTTCTCCTACCAAAATAAAAACAAACTTTTTTTTTAATACTGAACATCTTGGTGTACATATTTCTGTTGACAATGAAACAAATATAGATCTGTTGTAAAAAAATAAAAGGAAATTCCCATTTGACTGAAAATGTGATTGGGTAAAGAATACATTTCATGCTACAATACAAATGGTAATAAAGCAGCTGTTAATAGATACATATTACAAAATTTAGAGAAGCGCGCTACTGTTTAATGTGTCCAATCAGCTGTTTGAAACAGTGAAGAAATGATCTACTGATTTGGTATTTCTGTGGGTAAGTAGAGAACATTGAGACACTGTTGCTGAACTGGCAGCAGAGAGAGCTTTTTTTGTGGGACTGTTTCTTGTGAGCAGAACTTCCCGGAGTGCACTAGTGATGTGACATTACAAGAATTTGCAAAGAACGATACAGCTAACTAAATGCCTAAATAACTGATTTACATTTGAAAAATTGAATAGAGATAAACTTCAACATCTCTAACCCCAAATACGGTTGTAAATTCTTTATTGCCGTTTTTTACCTTGTTTCTTAGGTATAAAACTTTGGACAGATAAAAACCCTACAATGAACAGTGAAATCACATTACGTTGAATACTTTTAGCTGCATGACTTTAGCCCATGGTAAATGTAAGGTAAATCTACACCCTAGTGAAAGAGTTTATTTTAAAATTCAGTGTCTGTCTGGCTGTCCGACTCTTCTTCTTCTGGTCCTTCTCCTGCCTGGCATAAAGGCTCTTGTACGTTAAGCATCACTTTTGAACTTGTATACCCTTAGAAGACTAACCTTAGTTGATTGCCTTTATTCCCTGTTCCAAACTGCTGTTTCCTTGCTGATGTCTGATTAAACAGTCATTCTCTCATCTTAAAGATAGCTATGCTGGGGTAGTGGATGACATTCTTCGGCAGTGCATTGAGATCTTTAGGGAGCCCATGATGGCTGGGGTTATGTATATTAGGGATATTAACACTCCTGTCTGGGGTTCTCTAGCTAATAGTTTGAGGTTTTAGAATACGTACGTGTTTATTATTAGAATTATTAAACGTGCACTAGCAACGTAGAGTGGTAAAACACAACTTTATGGTAGCAACTAACAGGCTATCTGTAAAGTGATCTTCCTAAAATATTTTCAAAGTGTTTTGTTTTAGATATTTAGCAAGTAGAAGTTTTTTGTAAGTCTTTTCCAAATAAATGCTACCCAGCAGTAATCATGTGCTTATGAAATTGGTGCATCCATGATATTTTAGGCAGTTGCCTGCAGGCTATTGCTAAGCTAATGTCCAGTGAAAGTGAGCTTCTTCATAGACCATTAGTTTCTAAGGAATGCTTTGTGTGATCATTAGCTTCAACTGCAAGCTAGCTATTCCTGCAGAGCATGAGACGGAGTCACTTCAGAAATGTTAGTTTGTTGGTTTTTTTAAATAAAAAAAAGCAGTAGTGTGTCATTATAACTTTTCAGGTATGTAACATGCCAGTACAGGTGCTTTGCTTTTAGTAGGAGAGTTTTCAATTTCTTATACGGCTTTTCAATTAAACTAGTTGAACTGTCTGAGTTTTTAATGTTTGCAGTTCTGTTGGCCCTCCTAAGCCATCTTGTAATTTTCTCTGCACCCGTAAGTGTGCTCCTGGCCCTTCCGGTTTCCTTTTACACCTAGTAGTTTAGTGTTCTTTTCTAGTGGTTTTCCCTGCATAGTAGGTAGTGGAAAAGGAAAGGCGGAGTAAGAGGTTTAGCCATTTGGGTTTTTTCATCATGTCAGTTTGTTTGTTCCTTTTCAGTCAATGTGGGAAGGAAGGAGAGCACTAATTTATTTATGGAGGATCCGTTTTATGGACATGTCACTTTGAGCTGGAAATGCCTTCATGACTGGCTTAGTGTTTCATTTGCTTTCTTTGATAGACGATGGTCGAGTGCACACAAACTTAGCTGTTGCTTTTCTCTTGCTCCTCTCCTTGGTGTTAAGTAGTCATGATTTTGCCTGGAGTAAGACAGACAGTACTGGGTGATACTTGTCACTTGTGAATACCAAGGTAGGGAAAAAAGTGAGGTATGTGTCGGTATCTCCACGATATTTGGGGATTTTTTTGTCATTTTAGTTATTCTTTCCTCTTTATCCCTTTCTTTGGGAATCGGGTTAAAAATTCCTGAAGCTGTTTTCTTGAGTACAATTCCTGAAATTGTTTTCTTGAGTACAAGTGTTATACTTTGATTGTTGGCTATTACAATAAAATTTAGCTTCTTAATGAATTTTACCTTTATTAATGTTTAGTTAAAATTGAGGTTAGATAAAGAAATAATTACTTATAACAGCTATTGATAGCAGGCTTTGAAATTGTCTTGTAAACTATAGGAGTTTAACTCCTACTGCTAAGTAGGGCAAGTGTCTTTTCCCACTGAAAGGCCATCTGGATCAGTGTTCTAGGCAGGTTGAAGACTTGGGTGCAAATGATGGTTGGAATGGCTGATTAGTCTCTCTCCTAAAATAAGCTTATGAATGGCCATGATAGCTGAAGTTCAAGCTATGTTGAGACACTTGTGCTTTTGAACAGTTCTTTCAGTTCAGCACATGATATATAGTGTCTTCGCAGTGGGCATTTGTTTCCTGAAAACAGAGATTGCTACCTGGGAATGCTCCTGCCCTCGGTAGGTCTAGTACAGGATAATAACAGTACTAGCCTAGAAAGTTTTGGTTTTACATTTTGATACAGTCATCGGTGTTGTGACCATGTCTCTTTAACATTTGGGAAAGGTTTCTTGCACTCTTACTGAATTTCCTTGAAGGTGTTTCAGATAGAGGATATAATTAATCAGCTTAATATATTCCTGTGGGTTTGGGCTTTTCTCTAGCTTAAATCACACTTCATGGGGTTGTTCAAAACACTTATTTAGTTTGAATGCCCCTACGTGTTTGAGTTGCTAAGTCAGGCAACAGAGATGCTTCCATTGTCAGTGTCTTAGTTTGAAGTCCAAGGGAACTGAAGGCAAGGTTTCTTCCAGGAGTCTTTGGAAGTTTATCCCTTGATAGGCCTGACAGGGCTTAAATTGTTACCTCCAGGCTATGGATGTCATCTGTTTCTGTGCTCAGACTTCAGAGCTCGGACAGAATTCCTTCTCTTTCTCATCTGCTTTGAAGTGGAAGTATTGTATGTAGGCTTGGGGGCATTTCAAACAGCATATATTTGGTTCATCCTCTTTCAAGCTGGTGTTGAGATACTACAGATATACAGACAGTGTATTTTTAAACACAGAGGAAACCACATGATTATGTTTTTTTAAAAGGTATGAAAACAGGTATGAGCTGCAATTTTCATTTGATAAACAAAATGTTGCTAATGCTTCTATACAGCATACATGCTGTGTCAGACTAACTAGGAAAGACACTTTTTCTTACATAAAAGCTATGCTGTTCATCTTAATCTTGCAATGTCAGTTTATTGGCTGAGAGTTACAATGTTGAGGGTACTACATGCATATAGTAATTCTATCCTGTATGATTCAGGGAAAATTAACATTTTGAAATTGGTAAGTTTCAAAAGAAATGCATTACAGAAGCACATGCTGCCTTCTGTGGTTTGAGGCAATACTGCTTATTTCCTTAAGCAAATATGACTTTATTCTCTTTCTCTGCACTGGAAGGCTGCTCTCATAGTAGTGATATCAAACGTTGTTCTGAGCTGTTTGTCATAGGTGTTGTGAGGATGACACTATACTTGATAGATTTTTCTCCTCTGCAGCATTCAGTTTAATCTGGTTTTAAAGAATTGTGATGATCAATTAAAGTCTACTTGTGTTCCTAAAACAAACGGTTTCTGTTCTCAGGCAAGCTAAAGGTTTGAAGATAACTTTTCATTTCAGTCAGAGTTCAGGCTTGGTATATTTTGACCTCATGACTTAAGCTTGGTATTACTCTCTTGTCCTTGATTCATGGAAATGAGCTTTGCACCAGCATAGCTAAAGTTTATCTTTGTATTGTAGTAAAAGAATACAGAAATGCTTTCTGCAAAGATATATATTAAAAAGAATTCCATGTGTTTCTCTGGCTTTGGGTTGCCCATTTAGAAAACAAGCCAGTCTTTCCTTCCTTTCCGTGTACCCAAGAATTCAGTAGTAGTGTAGGTAAAAAAATGTATGGGCATAGTTGGTTACCAAATAACCCTTTTTCTTATTAATAGCCCCTCTGCCTCTGATTTCCCCCTAAGATTGTTTCTCCTCAATTATTCTCCTTGTCTCTATTCCCTTTGCACTTGGTTTAATGGGCCTCGCTTTGGGCCAAGGGGTATCCCCGTGAAAATAAGTTAGGTAGGGAGAAAAATATTTTTTCATCACAAGTTACACATGTTCCTGCAGTAGCTCTCTAGCCGAGGTGTTCATTTCCACCCTTTAATTGCCTCAGGGAAAGTTTTTGGGCATGATGATGAATGGGGCTTAGAATGATGTAAAATAAATTCTAGTACAAACATCTATGCTGCTTTTTGACACGCTTTTTCTGATGTCAGTGTTTTTCCTAAAATTTTTGTCTATTTTATTAATTTTGTGATGCTGCTGTGTTTGCGAGTATTTGTATATTGTTATGAAGCATAGCTAGTTTCAAAAGTACTATCTCTTAAAAAGAAACAGATCACTTAATAAGATAAATATTTGTAGCTGAAGGTTTTGAAAGGCTATGGTATAGTATCATACTGGAAGACTATAGTGCAATCTCTGTCAGTGCACTCTAGTGCTAGGTAAGACAAAGGAGTGTGTATGTGTGTTTATAGATCTCTACAGTACTATATGCTGTATTAGCTCTGAGGCAATATGGCAGAATGTGTATTTCATGTTGAAAATGAGCCTGCTGAGCTTGGCTGATTGATAGTTTGAAATTGTTCAAGTTAAAAAAAAAAAAAGACTTCCAACAAAAGATCTTGAAGTAGTAATCATGCTTTTTTTCTTAAGAAACCAAACTAATATATAGTTTTACACATTTTTTTGCAATGTTTATTTGCTAATGATTGTTTACTGTTTGCTTCCGTATGAACATGTTCCAGTATACAGACGAACTCATCTTTATGAAAGTCATCATTAGAGAAGTTACAAATCACAGTTAAATGATTCAGTTTGCCTGTTGCCATGTAGTTCTTTTTCATTGCTTTCTATTTAATTTACCCTTTCAAGAGCCTTAGTTGATAGTTAATTTTTTGTCTCTTTACTTTGAAGTGCCACTTCAGATTTTGATTGTTTCTCACAACAGATATCTAGAATCTCAGCCAAGTAAGATGGAGAGTTGTGTATTTACTACTCCTGAACACAGTTGGCAAAAGATGCACATCCCTCCCAATATGTTGCACAATTTTCCCATAGACACACTGGCTGTTGATTTATGTTTTGCTTTCTTCACAACTCATTGCTTCATTAGAGGGAAGTCTGTTTAGTGTAGACATTAAGTCAAAGAAGGATGTAGTATTTTCACTAGAAAGAGGAATCCTTCAGAGCATTTTGGTCATCTCTTCTTAACTGTCCCTCAAAAAGGGACAAATGACCCTCTGCGATTGAGTCCTCTTTAACTTTCCTACAGAAATAGTCATTTTACCATTTTAAATATTAAGACAGATTAATAGGGAATGATTACTCACTTTCCTCACCATGTGGAAACTAGGAGTATCGAACAAAACTATCGTTCAACAGATGACAAAGCAAAACAACCCAAAACTAAGTTTTTCATGAAGCATTCAACTAAATTGTGTAATTTGGTATTACAGGCCAAAAATCAATGAGTTATAATAGAATTAGACAAAATCACAGGAGGTGGCTCACCAGTGAGTGTTAAAATATGGTCTAGATGCCACTCTGATTTGGAAATCTTTAAAACATTACTTTTTTGCAAGCTGGTAAGATACACCACTTTGTTATGCGCTTTCCCTGAGTATTTGCTGCCACTGTTAGATGCGGGATAATGGGTGAGGTGGACTCAATATAGCTGCTCTTATGTTCTTATCATTCCTTGAAACATTCCAGAAAGTTTCAAGTTCAGGAGATTTCACTATTTTATCTTAATGTCTTTTAAAATTTACAGGAAGAAGTTTGAAATTTGAGACTAAAACTAGTTTTCCATGACCGGAATAGAAAATAATCATAATAGGGCTTCTTTTTCAAGGAAAGGTCAAAACAGAAAAGCTTCTTATTTTAGATCAGGTATATAAAACATGGGTCATGTTTAAATCTTACAAAAGCCTATACTAATGCTGTAATTTGTGATATTCTTTCAAATACCATTAAAATAGTAAAAAAAAAGTATTTTACTATTCTACTACTAGCAATAAAATGCTACCAAAGTGATATTCAAGCTGTACAGTTTAGCTGCCAAAGTTTTAAAGAAAATTAAACTGTTGAACTGTGGAAAGTGACTGCATAAGCACCTGTAACTGATGTTAGCTGAAGTGCTAAACCAGCTTTTGGCAGCGTGGCCTCTTTTGCAGGTGCACAGAATATTTTCTTTGTGTCAGTTTATTCAACTAGTACAGTTCATTAAGTATTTAATTTGAAGTTGAGAAATGGGCTGGGAATTGAAATAGAAGAAATGCTTATTTTCACCTTTCAATCTGTGAATAAAAATGAGGTGCGAGAATCTGAGATCTATTAGTTTTAAAATCTTATAGGATATATTAGCCTAAAATGATTGATTTAAATTCAGTAACTACAGATAATATGCTGCTTAAAAAACCAGTCTGTTTAATAAGATGAATGCTTTCTGCTGTGTCCAGCAAGTTGGATGACTAAGGCAACTGGTATTTTTAAGTATATCTAAAGTTTAGTTTCCATTGACATCTGAATGCCATTTGAAAGAGATTACATTCTAAAAAAACAAACAACAAACCAGAACAAAACCCCAACCCCCCACCCCAAACCAAAAAACTTTGTGTGTGTATAGGGAAATTCTAATACAACCCAAAGTAATTTTTTTTTTAAATGATACTTAAAAAACAGAAAATCTTTGAAGCTGCTCTAATTTTTAATCCTGTGTCTGAAGCTGGAATTTAGAGGCTGTGCATCAGTCAGTGGGGGCACAATGTCGGTGTGGTTCACAAAGATGTTTCACCTGGGCAAGAATTAAGAGAGAGCCTGGCCTGAGGTAGAAAGTGCTGATTCTTGTTGGTAATAGCCAGTGTGTCCTCACAAAGCTCCTAATCAGTCAGCCCAGCAAGGATAAGAGTTGCACGTTTTGCTAGAGCTCGGATTGGGAAAAAAAATCACAACTCCCTGTTGTGAGTGCAGTGATTAATCTTTGCGACGGGGGGATTCTGCTGCAGCTCCTTCCCTTCTGCCTGGTCTCTTCCACGTGGGACCTGCAGCCAAGACCCTGTGGAGCAGAGTCATGGTGCTCCCAGCACTCCAGTAACTCTGCACATCCCCTGTCTGTCTCATGAAGAGCTGAAAATAGGAGCACTGTGTTGACAGAAGCGAGGAGATCCTGAAATTACTGCAGATCTGATATGTGTTGTGGCCTTAAGTGTAAGAAAAGAATACCTGGTTAAGATCCAAACTGATACTGTCCTTCAGCTGGAAACTTTCTTGAGAGAAATTTTGAAACAGGGAGAAAGTAGCAGCGTTACTTGTACGTCTTCTGCAGGTACATACATATCCTAGTGCCTTAAGATGAGAAGCGGTTGCCTTCTTTTTATACGGATGTGGATTTTGATCCTGAAAATGGGATCTAGATTAACTTTGTTACTGAAAAAAACGTACATAAGTGATTCTTATGTGTCCATCTTTGAAACTCCAAAAGGTGTAAATGTACATATTCCATGGGGGTTTCATTAGGCAGTTTCATTTCCTGACAATGACAACACCAAGGAAACTTCATTCTGGTCATAAAAACTGTGAGAACAAGTTGTGCACTTCGTAACTGAAATCTGACTTAATATGTTATAGCACGTGCAACCAGAGAAAATTATTCTTTTGAAGAACACCACCCCAAAACAATCTCTGTTTCAAGCCTTTAATGGGTTTTACTTGTAGACGATTGCTTTTATTTTTCTTCGTAAGAAACAATACGCCTCATTTAGGGGGTAGGGAAATAACTGTTCTGCAGTGGGTTAATACGTAAAAGAGAGAGCTTGCTGGAAATGGATTTTCATCTGTTTATAGATTTAAGTCAATTGTCTTAACTGTTACATCATCCTAGTTCATTAATCTAATCTTGTATCCATGGGAATTTAAAAAGTGCAGCGTGCACTTTGGAAAGAACAGATAGCTGTAGATCTGAAATTGTATTGATAGGTGCTATTATGAGCAATTTGAGTTAGCTTTAAACATAAAAGTCACATCGTCAGAGCATTACCTATTTAAAAAAAATAAAAAAGAAATGGTACAGTCCTATCACATGGTAGAACGTACAAGCTAATCTCAGCTACATTTTAAGTACACGGCAGAACTATTACAGGATGCCTCAGGTGGTGGTAAGCAATAAATCTGAGGGTGACCAAATTTACCCACACTGATTGCTTAGTGCTCTCAAAAAGTGCTGACCGGCAGAACTGTCTGTATGCCTGTAAATGTGAAAATTCTCTGATAAAAAGAAGAAAAATAGCCATATATTAATGACTTTTCCTATATTTAAATACAAATTAATATCCTGCTTGTAATATTTTGTTTCCAGTGCCTGAATTGTTTTGTGACAGGACCAGTTTAAAAGTCATTTACGGCTCTCTGGTTTAAATGGGGGTTGTCTTTGTTGTGTCTGTTCAGAGATCTTCCAGCCAAGAATCGTCTATGCCTGAGTGCAATTTCACATTTGTATGTGCATGCATGTAGTATTTATGGTGTTTTGTTTCACATCTGACTTGAAATTTTGTTGTGATTTCCTCAGAAGGAGCTCTAAAAAAATATTTCGAGGCACATGCAGGTGAGAAAATCATTTGTCTGTCTGTCCAGGCAAGTGTAATTTGGAAGCAGGCAGCAGAGTAATTGTCATTGATATGGCCTTTAGCAGCTGACAGTTTGATACAGACTTGATGGACAGCTTTTTTCCCATCATAGTTGACATTTTTATATGCAGGAACAGAATTTAAAATTATGACTTTAACTGTGTAGGTGACTTACTGTAAATCTCTTTCTACCAGCTTATGGAATTCTGTCTAAGTGTATCTTTTGTTCTTTAAAATAGTTCTTCCCTCTTACCTGGAAAAACAAACAAACAAACCTCCTAATATGTTGTATGCCACTAATGTAGTGCTTGCATTTCCTATGTTGCTCGATTTGTCAGCTTACCCAAGTCATCTGAGAGTGTTTGCACCCTAAGCAATGCTAAAATCAATTTTTATTACATAATTTGACTGCATTATAGATAGCACAATCTACCGAATATGCTTGTGGGTGATAAGCTCTGGGTGTCTTCGGCAGTTTTCTGAATTTGGCCCTGTAACAGCAACCTGCAACCTAAATCCTGAAGAATAAAAGGATTTCAGCCTGGAGGTGAATTGTGCTTTCCTGAGCAAGGAGACTTAAGAGCTCAAGAGCAAAATTAAGGAAGGGTTGGAATAATCTTTACTTGTGCTAGTGGTCACCCTGAGAGATACTTGGCTGTCTAAATGTAGGCATCAGATTTGATTCCAGACCTCAGAGCCTAGAGACCCTGAAGAGTTTAGGTGGACCCCAGGAGGGACAGCTGGAGCTGCAGCGTTCACCTGACCACGTTTGGATCCTGAACTCCAAACCTTACATTACTTACCTGAAGTTGCGCAGTGTTCTTAAACCCATCACGTCTGGTTAGTCAGCCCCCTGCTAACCTCAAATGCTGATTTTTGATTCGCCACAAGGCTTAAGTGAGGCAAAGTGCGCTCCTATTCAGGGTATGTTTTAATGTCTGTGGGCAGCTTTTTGGTGGAATTAAAAAAAACCACAACCACAAACAACCCACCCAACAAAAACAAAATAAGAAAATAGGATCACATCTGGCATGGAAATGTTTCTTTTGCCATTGTGTTGATGCAAGTTTTCAGTTTTTAATTGTGCACAAATGGCAGAACTTCTCTCTCCTGTTTTTTTTTTTTTTTTCCCTGATGTAACCAATTTAAATCTAAGTGTAGTTTCTACCATATGCTTGTTTCAACCATATTTGCAGTTAAAAAAAAAATATTTCCAAAACATCAGAGTTCAGGGAAAATACACTGTTAACCATGAATCTGCGTAGATACTAATTTTTGAGGGTGATGCTAGCAAAAGGAAAAGATTGATCTATATGGCTTGAAAGTAAATGATACAGAGTTTCCTCTAAGGAAGGAAAACCGCAGGACTTTTTCTTATCAGTTTTGTCAAAGAGTATGTATTGTGAATAAGGCTGAGACATCCACGTGTGCTTAGAAGATGCTGTGGTACCATAACAAAAGGTACTCTGTGCAAATTTTGAAAGAAGGGGAAATATACCCTGAAGTGATTGAGGTTAAAAGTTGTCATCGTGAGAAAAATTTTAGTCTTGGGCATGTGTTTGAATTTTCCTTGTCTGTAAATTACTGATGCAATGCAGTGAGATGAGGCTAACTAGTTTTTTTAATCGGAGTTCCTCTGGCACAGAACAGTAATGCTTGTAAATAACACGGTTTTATGATCAACTTGATTTGTAGAAAGAAGTTTTTCTGTGTGTCATTCAGGGAAAAGATGAATTTTCTGCTTGAGCTTACACTGGTTGTTATGAATGTTCAGCACAAATGCGATAGCATGAGTAGAGTAATGTGAAAACACAGCATGAGAAAAGGAAACCAGTAAGGAAAAAGGCAACATTTTGTTTCCTGACAGAAGAAAACGGATATCAGAATCTCTTTAAGTAAGTATGTATGATTGTCTATAATATGTCTATAATAAATGGTATCAGTGATGAGTTTTCATTACATTTCATCCATGTCTAAGGAAGACAGTGACGAACAAATTCAAGGTCTGTATGTATAATGGATGTGGTCCGACTCCTGAGTCAGGTTGAGTCCTGGGCAGTGGGATTTGGGGAGATTTCTCTCTTCCCAGAGTGCTTGGCTTTCAAGAGCCCTGCATCTGCAGTGCAGAAGAGGCGAGGGAGGCTGAGGAAAGAAAGGAGCCTGCAGGAGAGGCGCAGGCTGGAGCACTGAGTGGCAGGGAAGGGGTTCTTATGGCAGGGAGCAGCCTGAGCTGCAGAGAAGACGAGGGGAGATAGAGAGAGGAGAGCCACTGAGAACTGCTGTCTCCTGGAAGAGAATAAGGGATTCTCCCTGCAAAGGAGGAGAGTACCGCTTCATCTCAAGTCTTTCGCCTGATTTTCCTGCTTGCCATTTGTTTTCCCCTGTGAGAGAGCGCATTTTGGTTCGATTTACTTTTGTCTAATAAAAGGTTGCTTTTGTGCCCCAGTGTCTTTGAGGTGTACGCATGTAAAACAGTGAGGGCCAGAGGGACTGTTTTGGGTAATTTTAGCTAAAGACTGCAGCTGACTTGCTTCACAGAGATGAGAGATGTTACAATTTGTGATATCTCTGTAAAAGAAATGATGTTATATGTCAGTAAATATATTTTAAAAAATTAACCAAATGGACTCCATTTTTCTCTTCAACAAGAAAATGATCTGTAGGACCCTAAAATTTACAACAAATGAGGAAAAAAAAGAAAGCATTGTAGGCAATGGTGAAAAAGTCCAGTTGTTTTTGTGCAAGAAGGGAAGCATTCCAGACTAGCACCATAAATTTCATAACCTCATGGCAATAAACAAAAACTTGCAGGAATAAAAAGAAAGCAAATAGCTGCACGGCCATCTTCCCAAATCGGAAAACTGAATTTATAATGCTCCTGCAAATGTTCGTTTCAGACTTCAAACAGCTGTAAACTTGAGAATTGGATAATGCCATTTTGCTTCAGTTTCTCTGTAAAACAGTGGCAGAAAGCAAATGAAAAAGGTCTGCAGAATTGGGGATGGGGGAATGTGGTAGAAACAGCACCTTGCAGCAGTCGGTACAGGGAGGAGGCAGAAGTGCTGATGTATGGTCCTGTCTACTTAGACAAGCATTATGCGAATGGTGCGGTACAGGAGACAGCTTTCAACTGCAGCGGAAACTGGGAGGCCCTGGAACAAATGAGGGTCCTGTCTCCCGGCAGTCACAGCGATGGGAAACCTCATCTTTGGCTCAGCCAGAGCAATGAGAGAGGAATGGGGAGCTGGTTGTAGAAGACAGCTCCGGAAAAGGAGAGATCTGTTTCAGAGTGTTGGCTTTGGGAGAAAGAGTGAGCTTGATACAAGTGATTTTTTGGGTTGGGTTGTGTTCCGTCCCCTCACGTCCCCCTTCATCTTTGGCTTCCTTACTTGAATGTGGGGAATTTTTTTAATCCACTTTGGGTTACTGTTGATTTCTCACTGTGGAAAAAGGAGGGCAGAAATGAGAAAAGGGGCTGGGATGGAGGCCTTGAGGAGTATAAGCAACAGTATGTTGTAATTCGAATTTAGAATACGGCTCATTGAGTTGTGAAAGTTTTACAAATAAAAGTGCCAATGTAAAGAGCTTTCTGGTGGTTTAGCAAGAGTGTTTCTCCGTACTGTTCATGTTTATGTTAAAAGGAGTTGGAGACTAAATTATGCTGAATCATACAAAAGAGTCTCAGCATCTGTTTTCAAACTGTTGTATTGAAGAGAGACTGAAAGTTGGATACAGGTCACCAGAAACACTTCGGTCATACATGGAAAACAATTATTTTAAGGAATAAGTATTTATCTTAAAGAAGGGAGTGACTTAAAAATCCAACGCTTTTTGGCTTTAGCTTTTATACACCTTTTTATCAAATGTGCTTAGAGGGGGAAAAAAAACCTCTTCAGCACCATGTGAAGAACAGGAAGATTTGACTGGAGAGATGTGGCTCCTTTTGACCTACTGACACCTTTGGAAAATCACACAAAATGGATAAATGTGGTGATCAATCCCTTTCTTCAGAATTGCCTTGTAAAAACATGCATAGCTCGTGATATCAAGATGATAATCACTTGGAAGAAAAAACAGTATTCACCTTTTGATTTTTGAGCATTCCCTCAATACCTCAAGACAAATTTAAGTCTTACTTTTGCTTTTCTTATTGATTTCCTGCATAAGTGAAGATAGAAGGGATTACCTGGGTATAAAAACTGTTGCTCACCATGAGGAAGGGTAAGAGCGTTAGGTTCTCTGGTTGTTCCTCAGCGTCAGGTGCTGGTATTTATTCCAGCTATAATTACAAAGTTGTGCTGTGAGTGAATGTGGTACAATCATTACGGCTTTGTTAGCATCTCTCTAATGAGGAAACTGTTGAACGTTCAAACTTCTATTATAGATCTAGTAATTATGGCTGCCGTCAGTCCCAGCCACTATAATTAATATTATAACTGACAATTACAATCTTGTTTTCACTCACTTGCAACACTTGAAAAACTATTGTCTTAGACCAATGGTTCTCCTCATTTTTTTTATTTACCTATAGATAAATTATTTTGGAGAGACTTGGGGGAAAAAATGTCATTTTTGTTTAGTTACAATTTGGATAATGTGAGAAATTCCTTTCTCATATTACTAAAGATTTCCCTCTTGCCCCACCTGGAAGGTCTGCAGGGAGTGTTTTATAGTGTGTTCTGCTAACTGGATGGCTGTGTCACTAGAAGCTGCTGACTGGTCTTTGAGGTTATTCCCAGACAGCACGAGAATAGACGTGAATAGTTGGTGAGTCTAATTGGAGATGCCTGCAAGAGGAAGCTGTTTAGTCTACAGCTTCTCTGAAACGACTGCAACTGCCTACGTCTGTTCCCTGGGAATCCTGGCAGTTGGTAGTGGGAGGCAGATCTGCTGTGAATAAAAGCTCTTCCCCCTCTCCTCTTTATATCCTTATTTAGGCTGTCTCTGCAAAGCCAGCCCAAGGCACGTTAGTTACTAAATGAAGTTAATGTAGGGAGTTATCCGTTTATCCTTCAGCTGCCTCCGTACCAAAAACCTGTGCCTGAGCTGTCATTTACATGCCTCAGGTTGGGAAGGCACAGAAGTGATGCTGACGGACTATTGCATCTTGTGAGCTTATGGAAATAAAATTTATGACCATATATATATAGAGAGAGGTATATAGATATGTATATGGTCATGCCATCATATTCAAAGCGACCTTCCCTACAGGTTAAATGTGGGCTTGTATAATTGGTATGGGAGAGGGAAGCACTTGCTCAGTATGACCTTTGGACACGCACGAGGAGAAAGTAAGGAACAGTTGAAAATGAGCTTGTGAGATCTCATTTGGTGGGTTAATGCAGAACACCACAATGAGAACTACCCTTAGTATCAAGTGAAAGGCTTTAGGCCATGTTCTGGTTTAGTTAAGTAACCAGTACCAGTTGTAGGAACCAACAGTAGCAGTCCAGTTCTTCCTGTGTTCAGTTATTCCTTAGATCAAGCATATGATTTCCCTGTCAGAAATTGATGCTACATGTGGTCACAGATACATGCAATTACTTATTTGGTTTTCTAAGAAGGTGCCTTTTTCTCCTGTTTGTCTAATTTAGCAGCTCGTGGATGAAAGTCTGTATAACAGAGCTTAAAATATTCTCTTTTTTTTAGCTTAGTAAATACTAAATGGCACAACGCCATCACATCTAGTAATTTACCAGGTAGGTGTTGCCACAGAAAAACTCGTATTTCAGCACTGCACACCACTCAGTTAACTCACATGAAGCTTTACCTTGTGTTGATGTAGCCCCCTTGAACCATTGCTGTTTATTTTGTCTCTTAGGCACACCGCTTCTAGTGCGCAGGAGCAGCGATCCGGCTTTGGGCCCACCTGCTGACTTCCACCCAAGTGCTTCTCATCCCAGTGACCACAGTCTCAAGCATGTTGTGGCAGTAGGTGTCATGTAACTCACCTTTTTCTTAAAGGCAAAAACTGTTCTTACCCGTTGGTATATAGGAATTTTATAAGTTAGATATGAATTTGAATCTAAAACAAAGTGCATTGTACTCGTTTTCTGTAAAGGAAGGAGTTTCCTCTGGACAAAAATGGTTATTTTAAATGATACAGTCAATTAACAGTGGTTCTCTTTTTTTAAAATAAGATATTTACGTAAAGTTCAATGGTGACATAAGGCACTGGAATATGAACGGAACTTTTAGCAATTGCTTGTTTGTTCAGTGTCTTACTGTCCAGTTTACCATTGCTTAGTGGAAAAAATGTACTTACCCTTTAAGGTGCATTGTTGGTTTTGCACCCTTTTTCACTTCCCTTGTTTTCTTATGGCGTTTCGGTCTTCCTTTGGTACCCTGCTACTACCCTGCATGGTCTCTTCTTTCTCTCACTTTTCTGTTTTTCATCCTGACTCTTCCTTTTTGAGGACAAATTTGTTTTCAACATAGTTATTACTAAATATTAGAGCAAAGACACAATTAGTGAGGGTGCAGTGACTCTTAATCAGGTGTTATTGTAGGCTGTCTTCAGTCTTCTAAAAGTAATACTGTCTTGGCCACACTTGGGCAACATTTTTTTTACTTTGCAATTTTAAGGCCTGAAGCTTTTTGTTTATGTGTGGGGAAGGTGTTCCTATATTACTTATAAAAAGAGTGAATTCTTTAGAATCTCTGAATGTCAGCTGGGATACATAAGTGTATCAAGCAGAACAGAGCTTTTTCATAAACTTGATGTTTGCCTGGAAAGCTCTGGTGGATCTGCTTCTGCGATACTTTATGCCAAATGAATACTGCCTTAAATGATGGCACAGTTCCACCTGCTTTCATTTGCTTGTGAAATTTATGCCTTTTCCCCTTTAGCTTCCCTATACAGTGTTGCAACTCACTCCCCATCCCCAGTTGTGTAAACCAATCGATCCCTGTTTTGTTTCGAAATGAAAAACACTCAGAAACCCCCAGCCTTTTCCTTTAGTGCGAGGGGGACGTTTCAGCCTAGATCACAACTAGTTTATAGTGACATTCCGCAAATGGCCATGTTGGCACATTAGGGAGCAGGAGCAAAGAACCGGGGTTCGGCAACACATGCCGGAGGTGGGAACCTTTTCAGCCGAAGATTTAAGACTAAACTTACAGTTAAGTTCATGTGAAGGAGGTAAGTAAATAGAAAGTCAACTTGCATCAGTACACAAGAATCCTCTAGGCTTAAAGGAATTCTCTATGCGTAAAACGCAGAGCATCCCTCCATCAGCTGTAGGTGTACCAGTCAGAGCTGGACAGATAACAACAGTGGAGAAGGCTCTCGGATTTTTTTAAAATGTCATGTAAGTGGGGGAAAAAAGGCCCAGAAGGTTGAAAGTTTTTATTGTTAAAGTGAAAATCTGTTAACAGCAAAATACATTACACCAGCTCTTATTTTTGCAACAGTACCATTTCTAAAACTCTTGTCGTCAATCATACTGAAATATGCTTTGGCATAATGTTTTGGGACGCGTAGAAAGCTTAAATAACATAGGTTAAATTAGGTACAGATTGTTTTAAAACACAGGGAAGAATCGATATCTGACAAATGAAAAAACATGGCACGAACAATTGTACACTGCGTTTTGAATACAGCTACGCTCTGTCATGCAAGTGTTAAAGGAGTATTTAGAGAAAATTCATTTGTTCTGTATATTGTTGCTGAAAGTTTAAAATTAATACTGCATTTCCTTTGCCACAAACGAGTACGCAAGTTAGAAAAACCAGAGCTGTTGGTAGATGAAACAATTTTCAGTGCATGTAGTAAAAATTAAGTCTCTGTATTTATACCACAATTATCTTAGCAATCATTTTGTAATTGAAACTGACTTCCATAATTAGCTTAATTGTTTTGGCACTTCTGGCGTTTTGGTGTTTGGCATATGTAGAACTACAGTTTGGTTCTATGTAGAAATATGCGTAGTTACACTATATGCTGTTTCATATGCTATGTACAGATACAGCGGTAGTGGATCAGATTTTTGAGAGGCAATTTTCATGAATCTCTGAATACAGCACTGATTTGTCTCTAGGAGAGTGCAGGACAGATGTACAGTAATTAATGCATAAAATAAAACGGCAAACACGCAGTAATATCAGAGAAGAAAATTACTATCCAGTTCAGGTGAAGTGGATGAACCTGATGAACCATTTGAGCTGTTTACAGTACTTGTAGAATCTAAGCAGAACGTATATTCTGTTTTTTAGATGTTATACCAAATCTTCAAAGGAAGATTTTTTTTTTTCATGCCATATGATGATTACCAAAATTACAAATTCTTTTCTGAGTGACCAGGTAGTCTGAGAAGAATTTGAGCTATTCTTTCATATTTTCTCTGACATTTATTTTGTCTCAGCTGTAGTTTTAGCCCCAATTAACCAAGTACTTCTAGATCAATCAAAAACTGATAGTGAAGTCCAGCATCTGTTCTCTCAGACTGGAAGTCATTTAACAGATGGTACACAATTTGAGTTTCTTTTTTCGTCCAATCCTCTCCTTCCTTATTGTGATAGCTGCCACTGAAAAATTTGGAGACTGTAATCAGGGAAAAATAGGGCTTACAAACATCTGAATCTGTTATTGAAGAAAAGGTGTTTGTTAATGAATTTGTTAATTTATGAAGGCAACTGTTAATATCCTCTGTCTAGTTAAAATCGCAGAGCCCTGGTCAGGCTTTCAAAAATGGAAACTTCCCTCCCTAGGTCTCCAGAGAGGACCTCAGGGCAGTGTAACTAGTTTAATGCACTTTGCTGAAAAATTTGGTGGCCTTAGCTTTGCTAGGGCAATAGCCAAGTGTTGGTCCAGCTGCTTTTTGGCAGTGAATGGCCTGGCTGCAGAACGTGGGCTTAGCAATGGCCGTGAAGTCTTCCACCAGGGATCTCCCCTGGAGCGAAGCCATGCTGTGTGACTGAGACAGTGGAAGGCTTTCAGAGGGAGGAAGCATTCTTTGGCCACTTAACGCTTGCTCAGCACTCGTCCCCAGCGTACTGAGAGGAGCTGCAGATTCAGGTTCTCTGCGCCAGCTCAGAAGTTCCTAGCTGGATCCCTCCACTCAAGCTCCACTCTGATAAAGATGAGACGCAGTGGGGCAGAAAGTCTGAATTGTGGGATTCTGTTGGTTCTGGGGTTTTGAACTTTTTGGGAGCGGAATACATTTTGGTACTTTTGTTCAGTCCAGTTCATCCAGGTAGTAATTGCTAAGGTACAATTAAAAAATCTGAACTTTCGTTTCTGGAGCTATTACTTCTGCTTATCTCTCTTGTTGCCCAGGGACAGACTTCCCTACTATCTGAAGACTTGATCTGTCATGAGTTTGAGATGGAGAATTGTGGTCCTATTTAACTTGATGGAAGTTTTGCCTTAATTCTGATAGGACTAAGGTTTCACCTCCTCTCGTTAACTTGCTGATTATTATGGGGATGCTATGTTCAGCATGACTTTCTTTTCTTTTATAGGTGCATGTTTCCTCGATAAATACTTAGGTTAACTTCGAGTTAATCAATGGGAATGGCTGATTAAATTGCATTTATCCGTATTTAAAGATACAATGAGATGCTGGATCAATTGAAGAGTTGCTCCAGTGGCTCAATACAGTTTCAATTTTTACCTAGATGTGACTTGAAATTGACTGTATTTTATGCATTGTGGACATATAATTTGCAATTTTGGATAAGGTTCATATATAATCAGAACATTTTTATGTTTCAAGCCCTTGTTAAAAAAGGTCGAAACCTCCTCTGGTTCTTCTGGCCGTTAATTGTGTTTGTAATGTATTAGCCTTCCTGATTAAGCGTCTGCAGATTAGCATAATGTGGGCATGATGCAGCTCTGTGATTTGTTCCTTTTACACACTACTTTATGTACATACGTAAACACAAAGATATGCTACAATCAGAGCTTGGCTTTGAGATAAAGATTATCAGTAGTACTTTCAAAATGTGTGGATATTTTATTATAAGAAAAAGGTGGAAATATTACTTCATCTAATCGGGCTATTTAAAAGCAGGCAGGGCGGAAAAGGTCTGGTTGTGATACAGTGATGGAATTGCTGTAGAGTCTGTACCTTGGGTTGATCCCAAAGGGTTTCTGCTAAGGCTCGAGCTAAGAGACTGCGCTGCCATGAGGGTTGTATTGTCTGATTTTAGAAGGTAAAACTTCTGTCCACTATGTTTACTCACCCTGACTACATCAGGTAGTTTTAATTTCTGATCCCTTTGCATGTTTTAGAATCTCAATATGAAAATCTCACATAGTTATGTGATTCCAGGAGGTGGGCTATGAGCAGGAAACCAGAGATTGGGAGAAATGCAGTAATTCTTCAAGAGCTAGCAGTGCTGGAAGGATGGTGCACTTGTAATGTTTTAAATCCAGTACTTGTTGACATATAATAATTAGACAACAAATAAAGTAGAGATGGAAACACAGCTCGGGTATTTCAGTGTACGTTGCAGGTAGAGGCCAGACTGCTTTCCCTGAGGTGGTGTGCTCTCGGACTGCCATTCAGAATAGCAAGGTTTTTAAATTCTGGAAGGAATTTACTTTTTTTTCTGGTAAAGTTTTCCTATTAATAATTTAACTCCCGCTCTTGAAATACTGCTGTGTGGAGCTGAACAGAAAATCTGGGGAGATTTAAAAGAATTTCCTGTCATTCAGCTGGGGAGTTCCGAACAGTTTGAGGTTTTTAAAAGGGAATTCTGATGTGGGTGAATCCATTTTTAAAGCAACTACTGTGTGTCTGTTTACGCTGCAGAACATATATAGAACACTCCTAATCAGCGCAGGAGCTTGTCAGTGTATTGCTTTTGATGTCTGATTAGATGATCATAGGGACATCTGCAGTGAGTTAGTTTTGAAGTTGTTGGTGTGAGGCACTGCAGGAACCAGAGCTGTGTGGCACTCTTACACCATGAAAAACTGCTGCTCTTAAAGACCCTTTTATAAATCCAACCATGCAGCTAGCTGAGGGCTGTCAAATGTAACAAAAGCCATTCCTTCTCAATTCTTTCTGTTGTTTTTCAACCCTGCGCTGCTTTTTTTCCCCTTTCCTTGTACTGTGTGCTGTGGCATTCTGCGTCAAACAGAAATTACTTTATATTGTAGAGGAAAAACTAAGAAATGTAAATGAAATATTTGTAATACTTCATAATACTGAATTGATCATCTGAAAAAGGACAGAAGTGCCCTGAGGTAATTTCCTCTTTTGAGGGTGCAGAGAGGTACGTGTGTGGGGGGAAAAAGTCGTCTTTGTGTTCCTTGCACAACCTGCGTTTCAGAAAAGGTGTATTATTTTACCTGTATTGTTTAAGATGAGCAGTAGGTGTAATTTACATATTTTTATCTGAGAAGGATAAGTAGACTTTTTGTGATTTATTTTAATAAGAGCTAATAATGAATGTTATGTGACGTTAATATAGTATATAAATTAGCAGTAAAAATGGTACAATCGGTAAAAGAAGTTATTCATTGTTAATGTGTTGTTTTCTAAAGCCTGTTCCCAATGAGAGGAGTGCAGGCTTTTTACTGACTATTCATGAGAGAAAGTATCTATTATGAAAACCATCGAAGTTCTCTATCGTTCAGGAACTTATGTTAGTAGAGGGCTGGGTTTTGTTTCCTTTTTAAAATAAATTTGGGGCCTTGGCTGTCATTTTGAAGCTACCTGATTGTTTATAAACCTTCCTCCTTTGTCCTCTGCTTCGTGTAGTCAGGTAGATGTGATTGCAGGTGATGGAAGATGGCTGAGAGACTTAAACTCCCTCTTTTTCCCATGTGGCCTATCTTATAAAGAATGTGGAAAAATTATAGGGTGGAAATAAGAACTGCTGACAAAAAAAAAGGGGGAAAAAAGGTCATGCTTTCAATGCTGCTGACACGTATTCATCTCTATAGCTACATCTTTGGGGTCCTACAAAATACTGTCATTCCATCTGGAACAGCTTTTAGCAGGCAGCTTACTCAACAGGCTCATGGCGCTGAAATTGGAATGAAACATTAGCAAGTTACTTGTATGTCTGACAGTCAAATTAAAAGTGGAAGATGACAGTCAACATGGCTCATGCATATCATTTACTGTCAAGCTCTAGAAACATTTAGCTAAAATAAAATAGGTTCTCAGTCACTGTCCTACTGAAACGCTGATACTAAATAAATAATTTTTTCCATAAACATAGGAATCCAGTGGACAACTGGGAATAATGGCACAGATCTTTGATACTTACTTAGACCCAAACGTTGCTGTGACATTAGGAAAAAACTGACTTTGGATTTTTAAATACGTCATCTTGCAGTGCACTGATATATGAGACACTGCTCTTGTTCTGGTTAGTATTTCTGTGTCTCTGAAAGTGACATCTGTGGCTTTGTTTCTCTTACAGGGTTGATAGTTATTCACAAAGGATGTGTGCTTTTTTTTTTTAATTTTTTTTTTTAGGAGAGGCCCCTTAGACACTAAATCACCCATCCTGTTGGAGAGACCTTATCTGGGGATTTGTTCTTCTCCCGTGTAGTTGGTGTCTCAGCTAATCTGGATTTACAGGTTTTCGAGTTGTAATAATAACATAGTGTTCTTTGAAACTTGCACATTCAGGTTTTTTTATGGCAGCAGATCCTAATTTACTCCACACCTATGAAGCAATTTCTTACGATAACAACTGGAATGAAGGGAAGAATATTTTAGTGCTTCTGTGTATTGTGTGCTTTTGGTGTTGCAGGTATTTGACCTGTTAGATTTGGGAATAGTAAACTGAGACTACTATGAATATAGACTAAAATGGTAAGGGTGATGCAGTGAGATTCAAGATTTCAAATGAACATCTCAACTTCGATTTTTGTCAGTAATTGCAATGGTTTCTTCTGACCTGTGAGTCTAATATGACCTTTTGTCATAACTCAGGCGGTAGAACTTCTTTGAAATAACTTCAAATAAATAAAACCTAATAAATAAACAATTTATTAAATAAGTAAATCTTAAAAAGGAAGTGATTAGACTCTAGAATAACTGAGCTGATGCAAGAGCAAATTGTTGTCACTGTTCCCTGCACTATGAAGGACAATAATTACCTGTTTGTGAGGCGCCCTGGTATTCTGGTCCTGAGCACCCCAGGATGGACATACCTGTGGTCTGATCTGGCACAGTTGTTCTTATGATGTATTTCAGATCCCAAACAAAGGTATTTGCCAGTTCAAAGTTTTACACATCCCAAGCAGTATCATAAAAAAGAAAAAAACCCAAACAAAACCAAACCAAAACAAAAAAAAAACCCCAAACTTTGGCCCCTATGAGAGATCTTACAGGAACAGTTGCTCCCGTAAGATTTTTGATTTTTTTTTTTTTCTTCTTGACAATCAAGTTGAGTAGTGGCTTACGCTTTTTAAAATTATTTTTATATTTTCAAAATATTAATAAGTTTTGCCTTTAATTCATCTTGGCTTAGGCCTTGGTTTAATGTAGATTTCAATTAGAACATATGGATTCTCAAGCTTCTTTCTAAAATTCAAGTAAAACAGCTTTCTTCTTTGCATCTGTCCCAAGGGATACTCATAGTACTGTATTTACTGTATTTGAGCTGTACCATGTAACATGATTGGGCTGAGAGCATATCGTGGTATCCTAGAGGTAGCAGAATCACTCTCCGTGTTGGCACTTGCTCTGTTGTTTGTTTTGCAGCTGGCTTAGAGTGATACGAACTTGGACCTTAAATAAAAGAGCTGCTGTGTTTCTTGTAGCGTGCTTGCTCCATTCAGCTAATAGTGGTGCATCTGAGATGATTATACATTTAACACCTGTGGAGATAAATTGGCCACCTCCTTTTCCTTTCTTCTGCTTTTTTGGAATTACCAAGTACAATTGATTTCATGGTGTATCTGTCAGCTTTACAGACACAAAAGGAAACCCCTCCTTTTCAGCTGACCTCATGTCGGTCTAAGAAATATGGTGAAGGCTCCTCAAATCGTGAGTTCACTTCCACCCCCACACCTCCCTTTCTTTAATGATCTGCATAAATCTTTCTGTCCTTCAAGCAGCAGAATGGGAATCAAATAGAAATATATTGTTTTGGGGTAAAGTAAGTTCTGCCAGCAGCACTACTGGGCAAGGGCCAGTTATTCGTCATTGCCTCATCTTTTGACACTTTCCGTAAGAGCCCAAATGAATTCTGTTTCTGATGCAGAAGAGGCATATTCCAAGGGGAATTTTACAAAACACTTTGGTGAGAAGTAGCAAGCATGTTAAAAGGAGAAGAGGCCAGGGAACAAAAAAACCCCACAGATTAAATGGATTTTAAGTCACAAAGAAGAAAAAATTCTATTTATCCAGCAGGAAGAAAGATATCCCCTTCAATTTGGTTTCAAAAGACGTAGCCGAAGTATGGATGTTTCATCTTAAAAATAAATAAATAAAGTCTGTGAAATGCTGCAGTTCTTAGTGGCAAATATGTTTGTTTCTCAGAAGTACCTGTAGTGGTATTTTCTTTACCCAAAGAATTAGTGTCTTAACCATATTTTTTGTTTAAAAGAACATAGGGAACATTTTCCTCAGATCTGTGAGGCATCTGCCATAGCTGCCTAGGCATCAGACGTTTCTATGTGCTTCTGCAAAGATGGGCTTTTTCTTAATTAATGGTATTGGTGAAAATTCTGTGGCACAAAGACCATCTACGAGGCCAGTGTGACTAATGTACGCTACACGGATAAATGTATGTGCATTTCCTTCATGCGTAGTGTGAGCCACCTTGCATGCTCTCAGATTTCCATTTGAGAGAGTGAATTCAGTAATCTTGTATATCTGAGGGAAGAATATTCTACAAAAGATACCCTGAAAATATTGATGACTGAAGTGGTCTGCTGTATAGTGGTAAGAACAGCTTGAATCAGAAAGTTTTGCTCCTTGTGGAAAAAATGCAAAAGACTATAGTCAGAATGGGCTAGACAAGTTTTTACACAATATTTTTATTACTTAGAAATTACCCTGTAAACTTGCAAATAGCAGAATTAACTCTTGGGGTGAAAGAGGTCAGTTCCACTTCAGTCTTCAGCCTGTTCTGTCCATCCTTGATTCCCTGTTGTTAAGCATTGGGAAAACACTCCATCCCGTCATGCAGAAGAGAAGGGAAATCGCCTGGATCACTGTTCATAGATAGATCCGAACGTTGCTAGCCAGGATGCTTTGAGATGGATACTGTGTTATGGTCAAATTGATAGTCTAGTTAATACACAGAAAAGAATCTCTGGTGTATGGTTTTCTGCTTAAAGCATCTCCAAACATAGCAGGAATTTGTCAACAGTAGAAATACTTTTAGATTAGGGATTACCATGTTAATAATAACAAAGCTATCTTTTGGTTTACAAAACACTGAACCAAATGATGGCTTTATGCCCAGCTGTGATTTTCTGCCTTTTTACCTTTCAGTGTCTAGTTTGTATGCAGTTGTCATTTTCAAATGGCTGTTTTGAGAGACACGTTGATGACGCTATTGTGTTGATGTCATCAATCATACAAACACTGATATTACCAGGTAAAGTTAGTTCATTAGAACCAGATGCATGCTCCTGTAAATAAAATTAATTTTTTTTTTTAAGTGTGGCAATATGCCAACAGATTATAACACTTTTGGGAAATCAATCTGCTGCCAATAATGTGTATTTATAATACTATACAAGTGTATAAAACATCAAATTATTGATGTTAGTTCTGTTAAAATTACTTTTATATAGTGTCTGATACCGGTTATCTTTTAAGCACAGGTCTAACATGCAGATTCTAGGTTTACAGTGATTTAATTTTTGTTAAAATGATTCAATATTTAGAATTTATTACATACTATTATATATTCATATGATTATGATGATCACTGCCACAGAAATACTTCTTTTTTATTTATTTATTTAATTACTAAGATTACTTCAGGTCTAGCTTTCTTTTCCACTGCTGCTAGTATTTCATTCTGCAACAATGCACACTTAAGGCTGGTTGGCCCTAACTAAACTCTGTCAAGTTTGCACTTGAAAAATCAAATGAGAAACTATTCTTTTATTTGATATACTCAATTTATAACCTGTTTCTTTTGCTTTTTAAGTAGATGAAATAATCAATCTAGGCTTTTGATATATGTGTATGAAGTAAAATGGTACAAATGAAAAGTTAGAAAGCAAGTTCATAGCCTTCACCAGCTCTTAAAGAAAAAAAGTTTTTTTAAGCAGAAGACAGAAAAATGTCTCTGCTTTGAGCCTACCAGAAGCTCTTTTTAGTGGATGTCTTTGGAAAGCAATATAAAGTAGTGCTACCCACTCATTGGCATACATGCTGTATATATGTTCCTGTGGCGCCCTTTGCTAACAATGTATTTTAAAAGGCTTGAGATTGTGCCTTAGATAGATTGTTGTGAAAAGAACAGGAAAAAGGTAAATATATTTCAGTTCACAGATAATGAAAGGAGGTCTGTGCAAAGGAGTCTGAGAATGCAATTCACTAGAGAGTAAAATTTATTTTCCAGCAATAGTGAAATTTGAGAAGGGCTCAGCACCTACTGCTGATTTTTACTGGTACTGCTGGGATCAGACCCTTAACTGTGTCTAACCTCCCCCTTAAACAGCATGGTATTTACTAACATGCTTCTCCTGCCATGAGATTTGGGCTTTTTTGAACGGGGGAATGGGGAGCCAGCTGGCAGCATTGGAGCCCTCTCGGACCCTGGGCCCTTTGCCCTGCGCCCCTGCCCGTTCCTGCCAGGGACGGAGTGTCACGGGAGACAGGGTGGCAGGGCCACCCTGCCTCATATCCTTGCGTTTGCTGGCAGCCTCTGCTCCCACTTGCCAGGACTGTACCCTGGGTGGCTCTCCGGGTTCCTGGTGGGGCAGGTGGCTTGGGTGCCTCTGGGCTGGTGGGGGTCACCCTGCCCTGCAGAGCTCCCACTGCTGGGGCAGCTTCCGTCCTTCCTTCCGTCCTGCCTTGGCAGTGGCAGGCAACAGGCGGGGGAAGTCTCTTGCAGACTCAGCTTTATTCTGTGCTGCATTTGTTTGAATTTGGACTTTAAGCTGCTTCAGGTGAAATAAGAAATGCTAGCCAACAGAATTGTGGGGCTTTATATTGATAATTTTCCCTTGCTTTTGGAGTCAGAATTGACTACACTGCAACTGGGGAACAGAAGGCTCCTATTGAGGAAGACAAATCGTGTCAGGAGTGTTCAGCCTCCAGTCTAATATATTTTTCCTACTGCAGATAGCACTTCTGGGTTCATTATAGCTTGCTCTCATAAGTCGTCATTTCTGTCTCAAGGCTGTTGTGCTTTCCAATGTAAAGCAGATTGATGCTGGCACATTTTTTCTGTTTTAATTTTACAAAGTTGTCACACTGAAACTGTGCCTCATATTGGAAGTGCTTTGAAGTGAAGAGATAAACAAAGAGCTAAAATAAAATTAAAAGGGAGCACGAACAACATTTCATCTTGGTTTGTCTTTTTTAAAAATAAACTGAATGGATGTAGTACCCTTGTGCCACTGTAGTAAGTCTGCAAACATTAGCCGATCAATCTAAATTGAGTTAGTGTATATGCAGTAAGCAGAAACAGGTGAAAATTAGGTTATCTGTGCCCAGCTCCTTCTATGTGCTATGAACAGTGAGGTATAAACTAGTTTTTAGACCCGATTAGTTTTGTTTATTTTCAGAGAGGGGCAGAGGCAGAATATGTGCTGTATCTACCATAGTTATTAAACCAAGAAGCTATAAAAAGTCACTAGCTCAATTGTGACATTTGCAGATAAAGGTAGAAAGCCCTGCCATAAATAAATCCGAAGTGAATCCAGGAGGAAAAACAGCAGCAGTCCTTGGTACATTTCAGTTTTATCTCTATGAAAAACAAAAAACCCCAGAATTTTCTGTCCTTCCACTAACAAAACAAAAAAGTCATTGTCTCTGCCATTGTCAGAAATGACAATCAATTTATAATTTGAAGTACGGTTTATAACTTCATTTTTTTTGGTTTGTGGACTCCCAAAAATTTTCCAATAAAGACAGTGAGCTTCACGGTTACTTTTTATGAAGTTCTAAAAGTAGTCAAGGAATTTAAGAGGTCTGTTGGCCACAGATTGAAGCTATTGTTTACAGCAATAAAATACAAAATAGCAGTGGCAAATATTCTCTCACTGTTACAGTTCTTGGGTGCACAGTTACTATTAATCTTTGATTTAAAGGGGAATGACAAGTCTTTGTCCCTAGACCAGCTTTGAAAACACGTAACAGCTTTTACACCCCTGTAGAAGCCTTTTGTATACATGTATGCACCTCTCCTTACTGGTGAGAAGCAGCAACTGCACAAAAAAGCATGATTTTCTCCAAAGCGGCAGAGTGAGGTCCTTTCCTGAGGTTGCAGTCCTACCTATGCAGTAGTGGTTTGTATTCCCCTTTCCCAGCAGAAAGGTAATTGCCCTTTTCTTTTTCCTGTGCTAAGAAGTATCACCACCACTGCAGAATGTAAGTAAAGACCCAGGAGACCCAGCTGTGGGTTTCCAGTCCCATTGTTAATCCAATTTGAAACTACTTGTGCCTAGAACCCAGCATATATTTTCAAGCCAGTACCTCACCTGTGTTCTGAGTTCCGTTGTGGAGCTCTAAAATTCAAGCCGAACGCGGAACTGGAAATCCGGTATTGTCCTTTCCACTAGTTTGAACAGGCTTGTAAGCAGTAGCCATGATGTACTAATACCTTAAAACTTCTATGCCTGTTCATCCTGGACGCTAAAGAATAAAAGGATCCTCTTGCTAGAGACAGGTAACATTTTCTTTGACAGAGGTTCTCTGTCACTCATGTTAATATTTTGAGAACTAAACAACTTTTATTTTTTAAAATAATTCTCCAGTAAACAACTCCTGCCCTCTCTGCAAGCCGATTGAGAACCTGACAAGAATCATTCTCCGGTGCCACCTGCCAGAGCCCTGAATGCCTCTGAACCGAACTGCTGATAGCCTCTGCCTTTTCCCTAGAGGGGGTTTGTGGGAAGAGTGTTTTGCTGTTAGGTTTTCTAGTATTTTGCACCATCGGTGATCAAATATGCCTGTTCTGCCTTCCAAGAGGGTTGTGAGGATGAATGAAATATACTCTGAAGCATTCAGGTTCTTTCCATCAGACCACACTTCAAGGTCTACTACTGTTTCTGTGTCATCTCTCACTTCACAGGTATCTGCCCTTTGACTTTTAAGTTGAGCTGTTATTGTTGGGGCCCCTTTGTGTTGCCTGAGGCTATCAGATGTCCAAATAGCCATAACAACAGAAATAATATTTGCTTTCTTATGGTAAACAGTTTCTGTTTGATTGTTACAAAGATGTAAGGCAGTTCAGGCTTAAGGGGGGAAAAAAAAAAGAACTGTTCAAACTTTATTTCAGTTTGCGTTCAGCACCCTGGATCCTTGCGTTTGTGTTTTCCAGGCTTGATGGTGCTTGTAGCTGTTGGAATTGAATACAGCCATGGGGATTCTTGCACAAAGGAAGGAAACAAATTTTCAGTCCATATCAAGTATAATTATCCCTGAAGCTGATCTGCTTAGGTTTCCATTTAAGTTGCAGTGAAGGTTTGCTAACTAAACTTGTTGCTATTGAAGCTTATAACCATTTAAACAGGAAAGGGTTATTTGCTGGGAGAGGATGTAGCAGATGGAAAGCCTCATCTCTGTTCCTCTTAGAACCTGGACTCATTGTGCTGTAGGCAGTTCACGCTTGAGGGGAACGAACTGTTCAGACTGGTTTTTGAGTCGGAGTTTAGCTCCCCAGGCCCCTTTATTTGTGATCTCCAGGCTTGATCGCTCTCTTACCGTTGTACAGGAGTGAGTGTGTATTGGAGAAGCTCTGAGTAGCTTAAAATGCAGTAGCACATCAGCTTAGCAGCACAGATCAGTATTATCCTGTTATTCCAGTGTTTTGTTTCATGTGTCCAGTACCTCCTATTAAAATATCAAGCCCAATTCACCGTGCTTTTTTGTTGAAATTTAAAGCCCTGCATGAGATTATGCACAGGTACTTGAAAAAATGCCATTCCCTCCGTGATCCTCTTTTCTATTGGGAGCTACTTTTGTCTAGGATGTATTGCTCGTGCCTGCAGGATGTTCCATGTTTCAGGGGTCCTTGACTATTAAGCTCATTCTCAGAAGAAAGCAGTGAATGCTTCCTTCAGTTGCTTTTGAATTTGGTAAAGTTCATCTCTGAATGAGAGGCCTTTCTTTAGGAAGTCTACCTTGTTCTTTCTTTCACAAAGTAACTCATTGAAGCTATTTCTTTCTACCTTTTCTTTCTAGAAGAAAAGATAATGTCCTTCCTTTTGAGTACTTAGAACACATTGGAGTGATTTGGTTCCGTTAAACATGCAGATTAGTAGTGCTCAATATAAAAAAACAGGCAAGCAGAGTCTAGCAGCTTGTGGTGCTTTGGATTGTTATAATGCAATTATGAAGTCTTCAGAGAATGCTTTGCTTTTCTATGTGATAGCGTAAAAAACTTCACTGTACAAAATATGTTGTAATTTTGCTTTTCTAAATAATAAATTTCAGTGAAGTTGACGTAGGTAATTTTGTTTCTTAAAAAGTCAGACAAACAAAAAAAAGCCTACAAAAAACAACCCAACCCCTTACGCCCAACATGCTACTGGTCTTCCAGAATTTCTGGTTGTGGAATATTTCTAATTATAACCAGACCTAGATAATTCATGTTGGATTTATTCATAAGTAATAATATTTGAAATATTTAACTGGTAAACAAAACTGCACTGTGCTTTGTATCTAAGCATATTGTACTGAAGCTTTAAAGCTTAAATAATTCACACACGTAAAAACTTTGTTAACTTACTGTTAAGGTCGCCCAAAGTTTCTGTCAACACATAGTGATTTAACTCCAGCCAGCAACTAGGACCACGCATCCTCTCATTCCCCCCCTACTCCCCCCCTCCCCAAGAAGGGTAGGGAGAAGAGGGAGAAAAGGAAGAGAAAGGAAAAAAACCAGACCTCATGGTTTGAGATAAAGACAGTTTAATAGAACAATAATGGAAAAGGATAATAATAATAGTTAGAAGAATTTACAAGACACAAGTCAGGCTCAGCACCTGGTGAATTCGTTGCCCAGGCTGACCTGAGCAGAGATCGTGGATCCCGCCCTTCCTCCCCCCGGCACCAACCCCCATTTGTATACCAAGTATTGTCTATGGTATGGAATATTCCATTGGACATTCCCTTGTTCTGTCTATGCTCCTTCTCGTCTTCTATGGGAAGATGAAAAAAGTCCTTGATTAATACAAACATCACTTAGCAACAACTAAAACAATATGCACTATTGATATTACTTTAACATCAAATCTGAAAACACAGCAACCACTAGAAAGAAAAGGAACAGTATCTCAGCTGAAACCAGGACAACACATTTCTTAAAATACCAAGGAAATTGTAAGTTAAGGAAATACTAGTGTTTAAATTAATCTCACTTCACGTGCTTTATCTTAGAAGCGTCATAAAGTACTCAGATGTACTGAGTCACTTCTTTGTGCATCAGTCACATTCCTTACCTTCTGTACAAGCACAGTCTTAACTGACCTTGGCCCTTCCAAGTAGCCATAAAAAACGCAGAATTGTAAAAATGAGGAAATCTGAAGAAGGTGGTTTGCAGTTTGGGAGGGATGAACTGCAGCAGAGATGTGTTCTAGAAATAGGCAGAGGTTTGGGTGGTCCTGTTATTGGCACTAAGATTTTTTTTTTCTTTTTTTAATAAGCTACTTTTACTTTACATGTAAAAAAGATCTGTTAGCCACGTTATTTCCAAGAGCGCCTTCACTGCGTTGCCTCTGGGTCAGCTCATGAAACAGCTTTTCACTACAGTTTGCTTCACCATCTTCTGTTTCGTACCGTTGTCTGAGACAGAGTCAAATAGGTAACAAAGAGCAAACAGCTCAGTCCAAGGCAGTTATGGAGTATGCTAATTGGATTCTTTCATTTAGTGAATCATAATAAAATGGCAGTCTTGGAGATAGTGGTGCAGGTGAAACTAGAAGTTTGTAAAGCAAAGCTTTCAGCTTTTCAGTCTTGCTGAACATGATCAAACATCTTCTGAGTATTAAAAGAGCGCGTAAATTTTGAGTTTCTTAGCCTAAAAAGAAGAAAGAAAACATAGCCTTTTATATCCACTCCATATATATATGTTTCTAAAAATATCCAGAATTTAATAGAATACTGAAATGAAAGCTGCGTATCTGCAAACATGAGCAACATCCTTGTGTCTCACCGGGTTAATTATTGTGTAGAGTACTTTGGAACTTGCTGCAGTGCTCTGATGTGATTTGCTTTGGTTGAGACCTAGCTGTGAAAGGAAGTAGTAGTTAGGTATTGAGTTGACACATATTGAAAGTAGTTTGGGACTTGATTTACTTGGCTGTTTGGTGCCATACTCTTGGTTTCTGAGTTCTGAGGAGCTGGAAACAACGGAGCTATGTAGTTTCTCTGCATATCTGAAACCAGCTTGAGCATCTTCTGTGGAGAGGTTAGGAAATGATGGAGCTATGTGAAGGCATACGAGGAGATAGATTAGCTATTTTCTTCCACTTTGTGGCAAACGCATACTAAATATGTCTCTGGGATATTTTGTTTCTAGGGAATCATTGATATAAGTGAGAATGTTTATTTTAAAACAGGAATAAATAAAAATTTAAAATTTCTGCTGGAAGACCTTTTTGTTACCAACTCTTCCCGTGGCACACTTTTCTCCTATTTTTCTCAAAAGCAAAGAAACAGGCATTGAATTGAAACAAGCGTGTTTGTCCAGGAACACATGCAAGGAAGAGGAGAATTGATGACTCGCACTGTTTTCTGTCATTTAGAGAATTACTCATTTGCTCATGTCGCCTGTCGTGCTCACCTAAGCAACAGCAATGAGTTCTCTGGCCTTTGTTCTTGCAATTAAAGACGCTGCTGTTAGTCAACAACTATAGTGCAATTAAGTCCACCTATAACTTAAAAAAAAGCAATTTCTGTCGATAAGTGTAGCTTTCTAGTGTGAAAACAAAGTTACCTGTGTGATTTCCTTTGCTTATTTTCTTTAAATTATTAAAAAAAATCATGGTTGTGAGAGTTCTAACTGTATAAGATCATCCCTCATAAGCTGATCAGCAGGTAAAACTAGGCTCGTTATAATATCCTGAGCTTAATTCATCTAGATGGCTTTATTATTGCTGTACTATTTTATTCCTAATGAATATGCTGATACATCTTTGCATAAGATATTTCGTTCACCCCGCTTTTTCAACCATGTGATAAATCCTGTTTTCTTTCACTGCAATTTTTAGTGCTGTCAAATTATTTACTAACCAGTGCTGTTATTTCAAGATGCAGTTAATAATTAACATGAAACCAGATCATTTTGTGAAAGGTTATTTCTGATGACTTTTAAAAATCCTAGGAGAGGTCGAAAATACCATTATGATTCATAAGGATTTGTTGAAAATAACAATATACTCTCAGGTGATCCGTCTGTAGTTTAAATTGCCTGCTAGGTTTAAGATAAGCCAGTGATGGTAATGTCTTGGCTCGCAGGAGTCAACTCAGATTTATTAATAATATCCACTCATAAATTCAGGGTAGTACTGTGCCTGTAATTTCAGATCCTAAAATAAGGTTTTGTATACAGTTGCACAGAATTAAAATGCTACACAGTTGCCTTAATTTCCATTGAGTATTGGGATCAAGATCAAGGGCTTTATGTAGGGCAGTGTGTTTTCATCCATTTGCAGGCAAGGATGCAGGCAACTCTCAATTCCCTGAAGAGATTCAGACAACATTTTAACCCTTATTCACTTGTTTCATGCCGTCCAGGTTAAGATGTTCTCATGGTCTGTTAGAAACATCTTCAAGACTGATGGCCTGGTTTTCCTCTGACAAGTTCTTTCTTAGAGTTAGGTTTAAAGTATGCCAGAGAAATTTAGGAGCATCTCTAATCTGGGGTTTACTTGTTTAATAGAGGCCTGGCAAGACCTATTTGTGTTGGGTTTTTTCTTAGGCCATCATGATGGCACCCTAGCCACAGTGTTGGGGAGGTTTTGTTGAGAATGAAGGTTGGCCATTTGGTTTGGAGAATGGCCAGAGCCAAGGAGAGAGTAGGATTTCTAAGAGAAGTGATTCCTTCCTGTATTGAGATACGTTGTGAGACCTCCAGATATGGTTTTGGAAGAACTTCACCTGCAAGTTTTATATATATATATATATATATATGTGTGTGTGTGTATATATATATACACACACACACATGCTCTCTTATACATATGTGTATATATATAAAAAACATTAAAAAATTATTTTGATAATTTAACATCTTTTTAAGTATGGAGAAAATTGTTAAATATTAGTTATCTGCAGGATGATGCTCAGACTGTTACCAATAAGCCACTTAGACTGAAGCAAGCTGGTAAGTCTTTCATTAACTCAATGCCTGAATCTTCTGAAAAGTAAATAAATTTGCAGCCCACAAAGTTAAGGGGGAACGCTTAACTCCCAGCAGGAATGAAAGTGCCTTTAATCTAAACAGGCAATGTAATTTTTAGTGCCTTGTGTTCAAGGGCTGGATTCCAGGTTGAGGAAGCTCCACGCTAATCACAAACTGTGGCTCCCCGGCACGTTGTGGGAGTGTCTTGGGAAAACACTGGATGAGTGGGTCTCCAAGAGCATTGAAGTCCTTGTCATGCTATAGATTGGGTCTCTCATGGGACCCTGATCTTTGATTTATGTGAAGATTTCTGATTTCATGGAGTATAGTGGGTATGTTTTCTACCTTAGCTTTTTAGCAAAGCATTTGCTCCCTAACCTTTTACATTCTTGTTTAGCCTTCAGCCTTTCAAACAGAGTGCAGCAGAAGCTATATTTCAGTACCTCTTGACTGCACCATATTTTCACGAAATTAATTCTTGTCTCATCTCTTGATATCCATATGCATTACTAGCTAGTCTGTATACAAGCATTAGATAGAAGGGGTCTTTGGATATTGCATTAGTGCCTAAAGGGGATCGTATATTGAAACATGAGACATGTCTGGGAGTTTGGTATTCATGTTCTTTAATTGCTGATGTCAGTTCAGTGTTCAACCTTTGACAAGGGCAAGCAGTGAAGGATGTGCACCTCGGACATCTGGAGGAAAAGCTTCTAAGTTACTCTGTATGCTTGTGTTTATTTCATAGAGAGTGGGCTCTGTTGGTGTTTAAAAAAGCAGGCTGTTTTTTTCACATTCGTCCGCTTAACATGGCTTGATTAATAATGTTTCTGTGACACCTTTTTTTTTCCACTGGTTATACTGTTGGCCACTGTATTGTGCAGATGCGCCTGTGCATACCGGACTATAGGAAATGATGTAGCTGTTCTACAAGGATTTAGTTAAAGCTATGAAATATTCATCTGACTGCACCATCTGCCTTGTGCTCTCTCCCCTCTACGCATTCTTCAGGCTCCAGCGTTACTTGCACACACAGTCACATTCTGATTGTTGTCTCTCTAGTTCTGCAGTCAGAATGTTCTAAATATTCAGAATGTTATGTATATATCATGCTAGGTGGCTGTGTATTATTAGAAATCCTGGGCTTTAAGCACACTGTCATCCATTGTTCAGTAAACACAATTACATTGCCCTATCTTTCATCTCTTCTCTAATGAATCCATGCTAATTGATTAATCAGTGCTGTTGCTTCACTATGATAATCCCATATGAGGAATAGTAGTAACATAACTAGCAATTACTAACATATGTTGTACACTGAGGAAAACATACCGTAATGCACCGCAAGTGGCAAATCCAGCTCAGGAGGAACGGAGCGGTGCCTCGGCCGGGCCGCGCGTTCCCCAGCACGGCTCTGTCTGCTGGGAGGAGAGGTGGGCCCGGGGGGCTGCTGCTAGGTGCTCTTTGGGTGGGAGTGTGACCCACTGATTACTGGGAATATCTCAGTCTATCACGATTAGTGGTGCGTTACAGCGGCATGTCTCAGAAGATGAAAGCAATGTGATCAGCTATATCTTTTTCCGAAGTTTCGTCTGGTGTTAGTTACTGAAGCGACTGTCATCTTGACTTAAATATGGCCGTGACAGTGACTCGTAAAGCAAGATAAAGAGCATTCTTATATCATTACAGCACCTTACTGATGTTACTGTTTAATTTCCAAAGCAATGAGTTGAGATTTCTGATCAAAGACACAGCTTAACGTTGGCTCTTGCAGGCTGTGAGCGGTGCTTAACAGGCCAATGGATGGTAACAATTTGATTTTCCTTGCTGTTACAGAATCAACAGAACTATGGATTGCTATTGACCGACCTAGCTTGTTTATGGCATCACGTTATACGCGTCATTCATAAAGAGAATTAGTAGCAAAATATCAAATATAAACTTTAGTGAAGTCCCTTTTTTAATGCTGAAAGGTTTTTAAATTTTAGAAACCATTGTTTGCTGCCACTGTCATTGCTGGTGGTAGCAAATATATACATATTTTCATTTGGATGAAAAAGACAGGTGAATTCAATAAAGGATTTATTGCAAGGATTAAAGATGTGAGGCTAAAGCATCATTTGTTTGTTCAGCTTTTAGATAATACACATTCTTTAGAAGCCTTTCAGGTAATATTGAGGGCATATTAGTGTACCAAAAGCAGGAAGTTTTTATTCGGTACTCCAATTACATTTGTAAAGTGTCGTGGTTTTTTTTTGGTTTTGGTTTTTTTTTTTTTTAATTTTCTGTATTGTGCATTAGTGTGCCGGTTTGGGGGGGGGTTATGTTGCTTTTTTTTTTTTTTAAAGTGTTCAAAATTAGCAATTTTCTGTGGTGTGAATAAAATCTGAATTCTATTTTTGAGGGAAATGGTGATGTGGCATCACACATAAGACTGTCTAGATAAGACTTAGATGTTCACTAAGTAATACCTTCATGAAGAAATTATCTTGATGTAATGTATAATTGCTTCAGAGATTTTTTTCATTTACTTTTAAAAAGGAGTACAACCAGTTCCATTTTGCACAAACAAGAAAGGAGTCAAAATATAGATTTGTAGTTTGCAAAACTCTCGTAAAAGGTTCTGTCAATTAAAGATTTTAGGAGACTTAAAAAAGTGAATCAAGATAGGGAACGTAATGCTGATGTTCTCTTGCTGTGAGAAAATTTGGTGTATTTTCTTGTAGAAATATTAATTTCTTTCCTATTTTTGCAATATCAATTGCCCAATGGCAATTTCCAACCAAGAGAAGGACTAGTGTGCGCTTGTAGAGCTCATGATAGTGCAGTTTTTAAATGATGCTTGTTGCCATGGGAATGCTTACAAATAATGTATATAGTAACTCAAATGTCCAAAGGTTGTGCACTTTCTTTGAACATAGATTTTTGTTTCCAAGTGGATGATACAGAAGAAATTACAAGTTTTAGCTTGGCAACACCTGCTTCTTCACTGCCTTGTATTGCTGAGAGCACTGGTAAATGTTCTTTGCAAATAAAAGACCACCCATGGATTTCTGGGCAATAAATTTAGCAATACTCCTTAAAATATAATTAGAACACTAAAAGGTAAATAAAATATTAATATTCATATCCTAGCAGATTCTCAGGATTTATCTAGATGACTTCTAAAACCTAGGCACAATAGTCGCCATGTTTCATGTCAGACTAAACACTCTTAGCATGGGTGAGCTCAAATTAATAATCTTGCTGAGACGCAAATAATACTTGCTCAGGCACACTGACCTTCTAATACTTCTTTGTAGTGTCTGGTTGGCTTGTGGTGTAGGCAGAGAGCCCGTGTATGTCTTCAAAAGGCCATGTAGACACACTCAGAAACAGTAGAGGTGTATTTAAGTCAGTAACGTTCTCTACCTAATTTTGCTGCTACTTTCTCCTATTAATATAGTCTTCATGAGGAAAAGAGCTATATGTTGACTTTACCTCTTTCTGCAGGTATTGGTAAACTAATTTTTGTCTGATACAGGGCAGACACCCATGTTTTCCAATGGTAGAAAATAGAGGTTAATATTCTAACATTCTGTACGCCCTGTAGAATCCTAATGTGTTTTCCATCATGCAAACCCCTCTAGAAGCATTCCGTAGCACATGTATGTTTGAATGCCTACCTGATCAAAGTAGGTAATTAAAATCAGTGTGATAAATGAGGGAGAAGGGTAATAAACGTATCCTCGGTTTTAAAGGTGCCAATGATCATATTGCTAGCCAGTTCCTCATCCTTTCAGTAATTATTCCAATATTGACAGCTCCTAAAAGTCATGAACAATTCCATATTATGTATGTTTCCAGTAGTTTTTTGGTTGGTGGTGCTGGTGGGGGGTTGTGGTTTTTGGGTTTTGTTGGGTTGTTTTTTTTTTTTTTCCTTTTTTTTTTCCCCACTACTGAAACGCTTCCTTTCACTTCAGTAATTGGTTCTTGGCCAGTAGAGGTGCTAAATCCAAATATTTATCAATATACTATCAATGCTTTTAAAAGCGGCTTTCCTACTGCTTTGGAAAAGACATTGCTCACACCTCACCCTGGAAATTGTTAAAATGTTGGGCTTAAGTCCAGAGTTTTATGTTCATGAAAGCTGCTTCTGGAGTCTTTTTAACTGAGGCAATTTTTCCTTTTTTCTTTTCCTCTGAGCCCTTCACAAAGGGAAGTACTTAGGCACTCAGGCTGCACCTCTTCCTTCCCTTCACCCAATCAAAACAACTGCCAAGAAAGGTGTGAACTCCGGTACCGTTACAACTAGTGGAAATTTTACTTTTTCTTTTTTTTTTTTTTTTCTCAGTGTTAGAGAAGTTTTTCAGCTGAGGGCTCTTGGAGACTGTCATGACCAAAATTATATGTAACAATTTTGATCTCTAGGCCTCAACCAATCGTTGTTGCTCTCAAAAATAAAGAACTTGTTGTTTGTGTAGGACTTTGAGAAACAGCATTGTTGTTTCCATGCAGAGAACACTCCTCAGCTAGATTTTCTGAATGGTTAAGACTGGAAACAAGTTGTAAGCAGGTAGAGCGGGAAGGGTTAGGGAGAATATTTTGAAGCTTGGTATTGGCAAGGTGTATTTTACATGTAGAGGCTGAACATTTCCAGAAGATTAAGAGGTGACAAACTGATTGGTGTAGCTTGTGTCCCTGAAGAACTGAGGCTCCTCTGTTTTTGGTTCCTGCTGACTCCTGTGCTCCCTGGGAGCTGTGTTTGATATTAACAATATCTTGCCAATGTAGAAGGCAGGGCCTTCAAGGTGCCTGCTGACTTTGGACCAGTAATAATTGCGAATTACTACTGGTCCAAAGTCAGCAGGCACCTTGCAGTAATTCCTAATTACTACTGGGTAGAAGACGATGCCTCCCATGCTTAACCCCATGAGGTACTCTTCTCCCTAGCTTCACTGTGAGAGTGCCCTGTTTACTATTGAGAATTTGCCCTCACGCTCTTTTGACAGAAGTTGTTGACCACTGAGCTTAAGGCATAAGCAATAATTTTTGAAAGACATGTGCGCGTAAGGTGTTCCTGTCCCACTTTTCATGGTGGTACTGAGTACTTCAGTTGAACTGCTCACATGATACAGTTGCTCCTAATATGCTTCAGTGCAAAGTTGGCCAAAGTAGTTGGACCTGCCGGGGAAGGAGGTTTCAGCCAGCTTGATTTCTGCATTGAACACCACCTCAGTGTATGTAATCTGCCAGCAGAGTTCAGCTGTGATGATAACCCTCAGCAGAGAGTTGTTAGCAAGCAATCCGGGGGAATAATTTCTTGCTCCCGACTGATTGCCGGGAGAGTGTCTATTTATGCCCTTGGTTTACAATATCTTTTTAAGGGCCAGGACCAAAGCTCACCACAATATTCAAGAAATCTGTTGGTAGCTGAGAGGGAAAATGTTGCTGTTCTGGTTCCCAAAAATGTCATGTACTTGCTAAAAGCGGTACTATAGTATGGTTTTTCTTTGTGCTGTGCTAATTAAACATGAATCCACTTGCATATTATTAAAAATATCTGAAGATGTACGGCTATTCTTATGTTGAAAAATATCTTTTACCAGTCTAGCAGAATACATTTCAATTGACAACATTGAAAGAAGCTGTATGATTCTTATTTTCATATTTGTTGCCTGCCTAAAAATTATATTTAGCAAGTAATTAATTGCATTTGTAGATACTGCACAATTGCATCAATTATCCATCTCAAATGAATGTCATTCTGAATAGTTGAGAGGATGATGTAGTTTAATCAGTAAGTGAAATGGAAGTATTGTAAGCTGCTTAAAAATATTTAACGTGTTTTGTGTAGGCAGAGTGATTTAAATCAAGCAGACCACTGGAAAAGTAAGAAATATGGAGTAACAAACACTAATATTTTTTCCTTAGTTTAGCAGCATTTTATTAGCTTGCTTTGCATTGGTTTCCATTCTTGATATATTGGTGATAGTTATACTGTGGTGATGTTAGATGGTTAGGAATTTTTTAATTGAGATAAATTAGTTGTGGTTATAAATACACTTGTTTAAGAATGACAGCTCACGTGGATGTTGATCAACGTTGTCGCGTTTGGACAAGCTCTGTGATGTTTATGAGCATACTAAGCAACTCAGTTTTCAATGATTTGTTGGTTTTCAAAGGGTGTTTGATACTTCATTATGCTTATTTAGATGGAAAAAAGGAAAGTTATATGTTAAAATATGGAAATTTTTTGTGGCATTGTTATGCCTTCTTTTGCAATAGTAAACCATTCTTGAATATATTTCAGGATTAGGAGTTGGTTTGGGGTGTTACATAAAGCTGTGTAGGCAAGGTGGTAGTCTGGTATTAGCATTGTAATAAAAGGTGTTAGCTAAACAGGTGAAACGCAGATATTGACACCAACTTTGTTTTCGTATCTAGTATTTGAATGACTTTGAGTTTTGTGTAGCTCTTTGGAAGTTGGTATTTTACAATGTGTAATGTTTAACCTATTCAGAGCCCCTGATTTTAATGCTTTTCCCCAGTTACAAATGTTTTTCTTCTGCAAAGGTGTTTTAAGAACAGGTGTCTGCTAACTGGTAGCTTGTTATGTGTTTCACTTGTCAGAGTGTTCCGTAGCCTTGAGATAGCCTGACTCTGTACTTCGCAAGCAATAAAGATAAAATAACTGTTTTCTTAATGTAGGGTTTTAGGGCCACAGCTTTGATTAGGCCCATTGTGGATTTAAGGCCAAATGAGGGGATCTAGATACCGATTTTGAGTCTCAAACGTTTTTAAAACCTGTGGTTCGCTATGTTCTTGTTTTTGCAGTCAGAGGGTGGCACTGGTTATTGTAGTCAAATGAAGCTTCTTAGCCGTTTCAGAAACGCACACACACACACAGCTTATGTTTTGTCCCAACAGACCAAAGCGAGCCGTGGAGAAGCCTTTCTGAGGCACAGTCGTGTACGATTGACCAGAATTTGAAAACCGCTCTGTATCTAACTGTTGGACGTTACATCAAGATATGTGTAAAATATTATCATATTTTAACCTGTGCTTGGTTATATTATTGCTGAACAAAACAGAGCATTTGTATGTGTTCCTTGAGCTGTATGGTCTTGAGGATCATCTTCTGTATGCAGTGTCAGCTGTTGCATTTGTTGCTGTAACTAAAGGTAAACACCTTTACTTTGTAACACTGACTAATTCGTTTGGGAATATTTATGAAAGTGCTGATTTTTAAAGCTAAAAATAGTGCTATGGCTTTTTAAACTCATTCTGGCTGTCAGAAATGCTCACATGATCCTGGAAGTGTTGCTAAAAATGTTCAATTTTTAAATACAGTAATTAAAGTTGTCTGTTGTGAGAGCAGTAGATGAGACATTTCCTGCATTTGTAAACTAAGCATCCTTTCACCCCCGGGTTTCCTTGCATCTGACTGTTTGTTATGTCGGTAGGATCTGAACTCCCACTGAACCTCCTTGGAAGAAGGTTTAAGTTGGCCAAGCAGGGAGAGCGAGCTCTGCAGCGTGCCACCCTGCTCCCTGACCTTCTGCTATAGGGTTTGGTTGCCTTTCCTTTGTTTTAAAAAGCCGATGTCCTCAGGGAATACAATACAGTAAACTGGAACTTCAGACTAACGTTTTCACTTTTAACTTCGTCATTAAAAGAAAGTTTCAGATGCAGATACTTTCCCTTGGGTATATCAGACCGCTTCAGTCCTGGTTTGAGTGGATACCATGTGTATTTCCTATTAATACCTCTTATTCATTTCCTTCAAGTTTATTGTTAGTCTTTAATGATCATTTTATACTGCAACTATACCCTGCACTCAGGATTTTCTCCAGTTGTTTATGTAGAATTCTTATTCTCTAAATGTATCTAGTTCTGAGGTATGTCTCGTGTTGGATATTGTTTAATAAGATTTTTTTTTTTCAAAGTAGAAGAGGATGTTTTTTCCTATCTAGCTTTCTAAAAGTGATATATTTGGAATTTTATACTACCTGCAAATTTACTTCTTGTCTTAAGAATAGTATTCTGAGCCTATCAGGGAGAATTGAGGTGATTTAGGGCCCTTTTATGGCCACTGGTGGCCCATGAATATTTTTAAAGCTGCCTTACTGGGCTAGGTGCTATAGTCCACTCTTGGGTGAATGCAAAATTTTGCTGCAGAAGAACCTCAGCAGAAGATTTCTTTTTAGCTAAAATGTAATGCAAAACTACACTATAACCAGAGTTTAGTTAGAAAACAGATCTGGTGCAGTTTTTTAAAGATATGAAAATCCAGGTTTTCTGGGTTGCAATGATAGTGAAGACAGAGCAATGGGACTGGTTGATAGCCGGGCCCTCAGCCTCTGCTCTGTTAGCTGCTCAGGGCTGCGCCCTTTGTTTGAAACAGAAACAGTTGTTTTGACCGTTTTCAGTCAATTCTGTCTCTTCCTCTCTCTTTTTCTAGCCAGAATCGGATACTTTCACGTCTCTGTCGAAAAGTGTCACTATTGCTTTTCCCCACCCCCCCAGGGTGTTTTGTGTTTTTTATGAAAGGAGCATTTTCAAAAATGAAAGAAAAAAAACCAGAAAATGTATCATACTCCCTAACCTCAATAAGACCCATGGCTGATTCCAGCGTATTTGTTGTTGGGGCTAATATATGTCCGTGCTGACTGTTGAATGAGAAGACTGTGCGTGTTCACAGAGTAGAAAATGTTACTGGTATGTACTCTGTCACTCTTTCTACAGTTACACATACGCATTTACCTAATTTGAGAGCTGTCATATAACGAATATGAGATTCTCAAGCATTTGGGTTACTGTTGTTTGCAGAGGACTATTATTTAATAGCATCCCTCTCTTCTGCTTCAGTCCTAATTTGAAGAACACGCTTTTTGCAGCACTAAGAAAAATTCCCTGATTCATATTATCCCTATGTAAATAAATTTTTAAAAATTCCATTTTTCTTAGGTGCCTGTGCTTTCTTGGCTTTTGTTTTTACCACACTATTTTGCATTTGATTCCTGTTTCCTAAGTGAAAACTGCAATTCTGTCACTGTCACTGTAAATCTATTACACTGTCAGCTGAGTTGGAGTCAAGTTTTGGCAGTCAGTGTCATTAATTCTGCTAGTATTGAAAAACTGACAATCAGTCTTTAAAATATGAAGAAGAGATTGAGAATTTTTGTGTGTATTGGATCATTGCCTTCTAATGGTGTCTTTACTTGTGCATTGTCGGTTTGCTATCATTCTGCTAGTTGAGCAGGAGCTGGTCTGTTTAAATTTGCTGTGCTTCTAATGAAATGCTGAAGTATGAAAGGAATTTGTCCGTTTGTAGTGATTGTTACGTGACTGGAGCTCTAACGTTATTCTCAGAGACCTCAATCATAATTTCAGTGTTATGGTTCATGTTTCCTTGATCAGTTAAGACTTTAAGTATATCTGGCTTTGTGTTTACTGTCTTGAGCATGTGCTAATCTGTGCTATGTGTGAGCACTATATGCCGTCAAATCATAACAGGCAGTGGTGTGCAGGATGGGGCTGTGACACTGAACTTCCCTCTGCCACGTTTTTGAAGTCCCTCGGCACACTTCTGTCCAGCTCAGGAGAGGGTAGCTTTTGTTTAGGAGCTTTTACCCTTAAATTTAAAAAAAAAAAAAAAGGCAAAAAAAACCCCCAACCAGCTGTAATTGCAGTTACGGACTCCAAACTTCATCCTTCAATTCCTCACAGAAGTCTTATCTTGTGGAATGATGAAAATGTGGGACTGTCAGGCACCTCACAAGGCTGGACGATTATTTTCTGTCACAGGAATGACCATGCCTTGAAACATTTGTGACATGTTTTTAAATCTGTTCTTGAAGACCTCTTCTGAAGGTCTGATACCCCTAATATCTGTAATAACCCAGTTATCCAGCTTCTAGACACTTGTTGCTGGTCTGGTCCTTAGCAGGAAAAAAGAGCTGTTAGTTTCCATTTTCTTGTAAGAACCTCTTACTTACCTTGGAGTGCAACCGTGCCCTTACCAATATTGTGCTGTGTCACTAAACAAATCTAATTCCCAGTGTGAGATTAGACTTTTTGATCAAAAGATGGTTCCATGGGGTTTAAAACCTGTGAATCGGTCAACAGAAACATGACATGAGATTGTGTTCCGAGCATCAGTTTTTGTCATTTACTGTGAAATCTGTTTCTGAAGGAAGAGGAGATGGAGGACAAGTATGGACATAACCACACTACAGTAACCAAAAGCCCAGAAACAGAGAAATAACGTAGCTTATGCAGACTTGTATAGACTGTAAGGGAGGCTTTAAATAGCAAAACAGTTCTGAGATATGAGTAGCAAGTTGTGTGTCGTGCACTGAGCAGCACCGTGTTGCAGCCAGTGTCTGGAAGAAAAGAAAGTCCAGTTAATTCACAAAATCTGCTCGTGGCTTGGCTGTTTTCAACCTTCCAAAAAAAGAATCTTTGTAGTACCAGTGGTACTAGTGGTTAGCTAAAGGAGGTTAGCTTTGTTGGGAGCATTATTGTTAAAAGGTTTGTCGCTTACGGCATCTGTTGCTACCAAGGCGCTTTCTTTTTTCAAGATGAAGTCAGCATATGAAGGCTGAGTGTCACATTTCTGTTGCTGCTTGAGGTTGAGCTCCTGATTTATGAGGTTAGTATGGAATATGCTTCATATAACAAGAATTGCTCCTTGACATGTGGTTCCACTGTGAAAAGTGATTGGAAAAGATGGCACATACTCTATATGCGTTTTTTAAAATAGTTCTTCCATTAGTGACAGAAGTTTGCATTCAGTGAGCTATATTGGTCTTGCAGTGGAAGCCAAGTCTGGCTTGTGCTCTGATTAACACACAAAGAGAATTCCTACCAATATGATAGGTTCAAAAGCGGTGTGTGAACTAAAAGGGGATCCAGCTTGATTTATATTCCAAAGGTTTGCTTGCAGGGCTGGTCGCGATTCTTTTTTAAAATGAAAAACAACCTCCTGAAAATAAGTTCTACAAATCTTTGAGGGACTGAAAACACCAAACTTTTAAAGCTATCTTTCTGAGTAGAGCCATCTTTTGAGAGAAATTGGAAGTTTTAATACACAGTGTAGAGCTTTTATTGAAAATTAAATTACCTATCTAGTTGGCTTTGTTCTTTGGAATTAATTTATAACGTTGCTACCTTTTGCCTTGAGACAACTTGATATGGCAAGTATATACACTGGAAAACTGTACCACTGCAACAACATAAAAATAATGATTAACTTTAGGCTTTATCTAGTTAAGATCAAGCTCTGGATTGAATTCTCTTAGTGTGTTGACAGCTGAAGATTTATGTCTTCCAGCTATATTCCTGTTGCAGAGTTGGCAGAAGTGACCTCTCCAAAGAAGGTCTGTGTTACGAATTTTGCTCTGTTTACATTATTGCCATAAGGGTCGCAATGAAGTACAGTACATTAAAGCTAATATATCACCTGCTGACAGTGGACTTATCGCACTGGTACCTCTTTCCCTCTCCCAGTATTGAAAAAATGCAAACGTTAAGAGTCTAATGAACAGAAAAGGAAAGTTAAGTTAAATAATGGTTTTCAAGAGCTCTAGCATTAATGTCAGGTCCCTGCCTGCGCCGTGTTTCTCTGTCTCGCTAAATGGTTACATAATTTTTTCTTCCGTGAAGTTACTGTGAAAATATGTCTTTGCCAGATAAATGCTACTAAGGGATAGAAAGTGCAGGGAAAAAAAAAGCCATTGCGTTTATCCAAGGTCTGTGGAATCCGTTGTGAGAAAGGAGGTGGCTCAGGATGGGAAAGAGTGACATTCGGGTTCGATAGGCAGCGAAGGAAACAGTACCACAGGCTTCTCCAGGGGAAGCACAGTGGGACGCCGGTGTGAGGAGCAGGACGTGAGATACCCTCCTGTTTCTCAGAACGCCATGTTATGTACATGCCACATACAGAATGGGTCCCTCAGCCCTCACTGTCAGTGAGATGATGTTACTTATGGTTTGCTTTCTCTTCCAAATACTCACTCAAAAATATAAATACAGCCATTGTTCTACATGCATCAATATATACATAGATTGAAAATGTGCTTTGAAATCTCTCAACAGGGTGCTTCCCAGGTATCCTTTCAGGATGGGGAGATGAACCTTACTGGACCCACAGAACTTTTGTTGGCTCAGAGGGCCCGGCTCCCTGCCAGGTAGGAAAATCTTCTGTTTGGTGCTGACTCAAGTGTGGTTTATCAACATGCAAGACAAGACTGACTTCTCATTCCAGCTGCACCTGCGAATCTGCATTGTGTTCATCATCATCACGATCTCTTCCTTCTTGTCCCTTTCCCATCCTAAAAACGCACTCAATTCATATACTGAAGCACATATTTGTGCGTGACAGTCTTTTACCCTTGTTGATGAATATCAAGCATTTTATTGTGGTGGTGGTGGTGAAATATGTGGCTAAGGGGGAAATATGCTACCATTGTATAGTCAGCGTTTTTGCTTTCTACTCAGTCCTGCAGATATTTAATATCTTAAGGTAGAGGGTGTTCTTAGGTAGTATATCAATATCAGGTAGTATATATATCTATATTAGTATATATTAGGTAGTGTGTGTATATATATATATCAATAAGTAACCAGTCAACTGAACCATATAATCCTAAAATGATCTTTTTCAGTTAAAATGTCACCTCAGCTGCATAGTTGAAACAAGAGGAAACTAGGTGTTCTTAAGAGATTTAATAATGAGCTTCAGGGTTTATTGTTCCTGAAATCACAGGGAAATTTCTAAGTGTCTGAAATGAAATGAAAAAAAAAATTTTGCAGGTTACATTTGTTACACCAAAATGAACAAGTCAGGCTCCAAATACAGTGTCACAAAGTAGGTCAGTCAGATCCTCCGTGGTGGTAATAGAGGATTTGACCTGGCAAATTTAGAGCAAAATGTTTCCATGCTGCTATTCTCCTGTCCCACCATAAGCTTAAATTTCAGTTTTGACTGGTTATTCAGGTTGTGCTGCAGTCACCTTTTTGTGCAGGCAAAGGAATTAAGCTTTTGTCCAGTGTGTTGTGTTTGTTGCAGAACTGTAGTGGTATCATAGCACGTTGTATAATAAAATTAAGAAGTGTTATATGGCAAACTTCTGCATGACAGGTAAAATGTCTAAAATTAATTTGTTTCGATTTTGATGATAGCAAATAATAATTTGCTGTAATTTTGCAGCTTATAGTTGTGTGTCAAAACAGTATAAAATAAAAACCATAAAATAAACAGTATCTGCATGCCTTAATCTTAGAGCATTTATCCTTATAAACACCTGAGAAAAACCAAGTGTTAATATTCCCATTTTACCTACCTGGGGTCTGGGAAAGAGGCCTGAAGTTGTATACCCAAAGCCTGTGGGGAAGTTTGCAAGAGCAGGGACTCTAACCTTGGTGGTGTTCTGGGCCATGCCAGGATTTTGATAGAAGGATCACCTTTCCTTTTAGAGCATGTCAAAAATTAGTCTTTTCCATGCAAGAGAGTTAATTTCTTAGTTTTTCTCGTTCTTTGAGTCATCATTTCATTTCTTCTATGAGAGATTTTTTTTGTCTTGGTAAGGTTGTGCTTTTCAACTCATCTGTTTGTTTGCTTCTTTCCTCCCTCTTGGAGGCCTCCTTGTCACCTACTTTGTATGCCATTTTGTAGTTTTTTCTCTTGCCTGCTGGTACTGATATATATTTTTAGAATGGTCTCATTCCGAAAAGGAACTGAGTGCTCTTCCAGCTTTCTCTGCACCTGCCAGGCCTCTAAGTTACACACTAGCTGATTAGCGTTCATCATGCAGGTATAGAATTTCGTCAGTTTGGTTGCTAATGCTTATTTTCTCTTTATGGAATGTTGCTATAGACTTCTACAGCTTGTTTCACCTGAGGTAATTATTATGCATCACCAAATACATGCACTTATTTGTCTCTTGATCCGTTAATTTGTCATGGGGATTAATCAAACTCTGTGCATGCTATGCTCATATTTGCTGATGTCCTTATGCTTTTACTAGGGTGTTTTAGAGCATCTGAGTCCTCTTAGGAATTTTCTCAGAGCACATTATTGTTTATCAAGCTAAACAAGTTATTGTTTGCATTTGAGATTCTTCAGAAGGTGGTTGTGGTACTCATTTGCTTTTCATCTTCATAACCTGATTTTGGTGGCTATTGGAAACGTTGACAATGAGAAAGACCTCTATGATACTTTTCAGAGGTATTCAGTTTTCTGCAATGACCAGCTCTCTTCTGGCATGTCACAAAACAGTGGATAATTCAAGCCTAGATTTCGGTAGATCTCTCAGTTTTTTTGTTGAATCCTGCAAACTGTGTTGGTGGAGGAGGATGCAAGGAAAAGTGATAAAGAATATAGATTGAGGCCCACTCAGCTGATCCCTGAGCATCAGAGTGTTGAACAGACAGGGAACAGAGGGAAAACTGGCCAGAACAAGGTATTTCCAAGAACCTTTCTGCATTGGTTGTAATTTTTTTGGAGATAAAATGAATTGTCTTAGTCTGGATTGAGACTAATGCATTAAGGAGAAACGTTGTCCAAAAAAACCCCCAAAACAAACCAACACCAAAACAAAGAGAAAGGAGTAGTGTTTCTTTAAATGCAGATTCACAGTAAAATAATTACCAAATATACCTTACTTGTGCTTCCTGTGTCCTGAGGAGAGTTTTAAAAACACTCTTTTGCCAGTAAGTGTGGAGATGGGCAGTATAAGAGTTTTTTCCTCAAAATTGTAGATTATATTCAAGTATTTGTAATCAATTCCAATTTCTTCAAACAGTGAACTTAGAGGACTTCAGAACCCATTATGTTGTAAAACAAAGTTAGTTGGTATTTCTGTGAAATCCACCAGAATTTCAGAAGTCAAAGAATTTAAATTTTAAGGCTACTCCGTGCTATGAATAAAGAAGAAAACCACGATTGTTCCTGCTGCTTTCACTAGAAAAATATTCCTTCCTGTCACTGAGTTTGATAATCATTATGACCTATAGCACTTAAGCAAAATAGCAGCTAGTCACCTACGAAAATTATCTGAGCACTAACCTGGAAGAGGTCAGTGTCCCTTCTCTAACTCCAGCCAATAATGGGTATTTCAGAGGGAAGGAGAAAAAAAAACAACCATGATTAATATTTTATGATTGTGAAGCCTGGTCAGTTGAAGTTAAAGGCTTCAGACTTGGCTTGTTTTATATTCCTCACTCAAGTAGGAAAACTGTTCCATTTCAGGAAAATAAGTGAACTGATTTAAGTAGGTAAAATTAGTTGCATGTTGAGTAAATGAAATGAGTGGCAGTGGGAAGGATTTTTAGCTCCTCCATTCAGAAGCTAATAGGAAGGAAGTTTCTTTGCCTGGATTCCCTTAAAACATTTCACTGTAAAAGCACTGGGAAACTTTTCAGGACTGTATCACTCAGGAGTCTGAAAATTTAAATTTAACCTTTTGAGACTTGAACTTTGCTGGAAGAGAGATTTGAAACATTGGGATGTTGGCATGCTTTTTAATGGAATAAATAAGGACAGGACTAATGGCAATCTTCTTGTAATTTCTGAAGGTGGATTTCTTATTTTGGATTTGCTAGTAAAGATGATGTTCAGAATAAGGGAAGCCAAGCTAATGCCATCAGTGTATAAAATCTGGTGGTTTTCCTTGCTTCCTTTCATGTTCTGGACTAGGGTTGAAAGATTTTTAAGGTAACAGCAGCATCTTGATACTCTACAGAAGTCAGGTAGAAGTTTGTCACAACCTTTAATATTGAATCCCTTAGCACACTATACAGAGTAATACTGTTTTTGAAAACCTTGCTTTTCTTTTCTTAGTAAAAATGACTGTGTTAAGGAAGAGTAAACACGAGTCTGCTTGGAAGTGGATGTTTAGCTTAATAGCAGTGGATTAGTTGGAACTCAAAGGGTAATTTATGCATGGATAATTCATTACGTGTTTTCATTATATTCTGTTTTGCTGTCTTCCCACTTCTTTCTAGCAGAGGTCAGGGTCAGTTCCTTGGTTTAAGCACTATAGATACATAATTAAAGCGTAACTGCAGTGTTTTTTCCTTCTCCGTATTTAACTTTTTTTTTAACCTTCTGTGTCTTTCATTAGTCTAACAACGCAGAAGTGGAACAACTTGATTTAAAGAAAAAAAGGCACAAAAACCTGGTGCCTGCAGCTTGTCTGGTTTCTCTCTAAACCTTTACACAGTTAACCTCATGAGAACTAACTAATTTTAGCAGGGAAAAAAATCTGGATTACAGTAGCATCTTTACTTTTTTTTAGTAGGAGCATTTTAGTTAGGAGCATTGGTTACCTCTTCTAATCTGAAACTGGAAGATTCTGACAGCATTTCGTAGTAAATATTTAAGCTTGTGGATAGTTTGTTTAGTTTTGTGTAGAACGGAGCAGCTGAAATGTGCCCATCTCTTCTAAAGCAGAGTGAGCAGTTTCCTTAACTGTGCCTGCAAAGTTCCGTCTTGACTCTGCAGGTTCAGTTGCTTTCTTCTCTCCTTGCAGGGTGCTCTCCATCCCTGTTTAGATACTGCTCAGATTTTCGTTGTTGAGTGTATTCACACTCTTTAACCTCTTGAGCTTCAGTTTCTTCTTCAGGGCTTTCAAGACATTTTCATCAGTGCTTTGAGCATCTAGTTTAAAAGATGGAAGGAAAAATGTGGAAAAGGGGTAGGAGGTGGGTGGGAAATGTGCTGGCAGCTTTAGTTGAGCTGGGTACTCTGGAAGCCTGTCTGGAAGAATGGCTACAAATACTTCATCATCAGCAACAGTACTGTTTTAAGATGTGAAAGAAATACACGGACAGAGTCATCACCCTCTTTATTTGGATAAATCTGGGCGTGCTTCCTCTTTAGAATTCCCTTTAGTAACTTGTAGGCCTGTGCTCTCCTCCAGATGTCAGCACCCCTTGTTCATGGATGCTCTCCTCCCCTGGAATGGCAGCATTGGTCGGTGGGGCTGGAGGTGCAAGTGAAGAACAAGCAATGAGGTGTAGCCCAGTACCTTCATCTGTGAGCTCTCTGCATCTGTGTCTCATTTCTTTTGCCTTTTACTTGGCTGTGGTCAATAAAAACACCACAAAGCATGTCAGAATATCAGCTGTGCTTTTCTGTTTGCAAGGGAAATATTGACATCCTGCGCTAAGAGATTTTTTTCAGATACAGTAATTTACTAATCTGTACCTTTTCTTAAAAACATATGAGGAATTCAATGATGTATTCAAAGGTTTTTGCTTCGTTATATTGTGCCTGGGTTAAAGACTTACATGCAAGTGTTGAATAAGACTAAAATGGCAAAAGAATATGCCATTGGAATGATAAATACTTGATCTGTGTTTACTCAGGCAGTATGTTCTTGTGACAGATACATGATGACAAGTTTTGCCCGGTAACCCATGCAGAAAGCAGCTTTTTCCAAGGTACTGTCTTCAGTATGTTGCAAAACAATTAATTTGCTTTAGGCCGCATCTACTGCATTCTCCAAGAGAAATCCTACCAAGGTTCTCCTAGCATTTGTAATTTGGGAAGGTCAAAGCGCTTTAGCGAACCAAGTCCTGCTGCAAAACTCCAAAAATGTTTATTTCTGGAGAGAGGTCCCTTTTAAGCATCTGTGTGCTCAGTGGTTGAGATTGGTTCTGTAGTATTCTTGGATAGTTTGTAGAGAAGCTTTTGGCAAACAGATCTTTTCCCATGGCATAACTGACAAACTGCTAATTCTTGATACAGTTTTCAGGAGAGGGAGCTATAGTATTCAACAGCAAGGGGACTGCCAATCCGAAGATCAGACTGATTCACCACTCAATGTGCAGCACTCCATTTAAATTTTGCGTTCCGTGCTACAAATGGACTGCTGAGCATGCTCACTACACAAATGTGTACATCTTCTCTATCTCTGTCTTTGCTAAGCTGTACTCATCACCATTTTTAAAAATATGCATGGCGAGCCTTCCTGACAAATGTGATAGACTGTAAAGAATCTGGCAGAAATCAATAAACATCAAGCAATGAAGAATTTAAATAGTAAATAATGACAGCTTCTTCAGGTTAAAAATCAATAGTACAACACTGAATGTGGTCTTGGATGCCACAATCAGGTCATGCTAGGCAGGTCTTCTCCCTCTCTTCACTGAGGCCTCTGAAGCACCTCTACTGCAGCGGTGGGAAGGGAGATGCCGGCATGCATTTGAAGAAGCTGGAGTGCCATGTTTCTAGTTGTGGGGAGCCCTGCAGTTCAGATAAATGTCACTGACATAAATACTTTTTAAAAGTTCACTTATTTAGATTGCTCTAAGAACATATCTGTACATATTCCATAGAAATGGGATTGCAAACTCAGCGAGGACAGTATTTTCTGAGGTAGGAGCTCTGTCAGAGCTCTGTCTGCTCCTTGAAGAGCATGCAGGAGATACTAGCAGTGTGGCACACTGAGGCACCCTTTGGGCATCGCTGACCGATGCTCCCAGCCTCTCCCCCCCAGCTAGCAGTTGGACTCCAGGTCTTTCATACTGACTTGGTAGGCCAGACTAATTTTTTCTTTTACTGCAAAATGTATTTAAGATGTATAGGGGAGATATAAAATAGGAATAGGCCGCTACTAGATTACTGACTTTTAGAATTATTTTTTTCCTGTTTTGGGTGTTTGTTTGTTTGTTTTTAAAACATGTTGAATATTGCAGAAAATCCATAAATTATCCTCTCTGTTGTCAATACCACAGCTATCAACTAGCAGCGGAAAGCCATCCTGCATTCTCCCACCCCCTTCCTCCAGTTTTTTAACTTGACTGTCAAATTAAAGAGTCCCGGCACGTTGGTGTCCCTTGTGCCTGTCGAGTTTAGTTATTAGTATTTTTAAAGCTCATCCTGTTTAGGATCTCATTCCCCCTTGCCCTGTTGCCGAATACTGTCTCCAGTATAGTGTAAACAGTAAGCCAGTGTGGAAAAGTACGCTGCTGGAATTCAGCTGTTCTTGTGGGCAGATTAAACTTGCTGGAAGATGGATAGCATGAATGAAGGATGTCAAGTTTTTCTGAGTCTTTGAGGTTCCTAAAGCAAAAAAACCCCCCCAAATCCCAGATATCCTACTTTTAATTTTTTAACTGTCAGGCTTTCATAGGTATAATATAAAAAGAATGGCCTCAAAGATCTGTTAATGGTGTTGTGAAGGGCAGTTTTCTTCTCAGATGTAAGTAAGAATCACATTTGTTTGAGAATGAAAAGTCATTCTGACTCATAGATTTTTGATTAAAAATATGATTCTAAAGTACTTTGTATAGAGTGAGCTCTTAGTATAAATATTTAGTGCTTTAGTACATCTGTAACTTCTAGGATGTAGCACAATGTTTTTAAAAGTAATACACAACATACGTGTTGGCTGTTGTTCTCACAAAGAAATCTATTTTTCATAGTGTGTAGCTTTCATGTTAGATTTAAAAATAAACTTGTATGTTTTCTTTGGCTTTGAGCCTACTTATAACTGTAAGTGCATTCATTTAATATGACAGCTAACCTGTCTATTGTGATAGCCCTGAAAAAAATTCCTGCTCTATTTTACAGTTACTTGGGAAGACAACTCTTCCCTGGGGTACTTGAGCAGCACGGGGTTATCTGGGGACAACTGTAACTTATTAAATTTTCCCTGTACGTATGAAAGCCCATTCACTAGTTTCAGTTATTTTCTGGATCTATAGGATATGGCTACTTATTTGCTCATATGTTTTGATTCTGTAGAAGTTCAAAAGACAATAAAAGTAGCCCTCTAATTTATTTTTTTTTTGTCTGTTAAGAGAATTGGAGGAAGTAGAAGATGGAACTGAAAGAAGAGTTAATTTCCTATGCATGCATGTTTGAGTTTTTCGTAACCACCCTGATTAACTTTTCTGACCAATTTCATTAGGAAAAATGTTTTCTAAAAATACCTACAGGAAGATTTTGTCAGGATTTCCCTGTTTGATTCATGAAGAGAGGGGAGTACAGGAAAAAAAAATCAGCAAATAGAAATCCCTGTTGATCATATGTGTGTGTTATAAATACGGTAACATGCAAATCTGTTATGTTGGGATCAGCGGGGTTTGTTGTTCAGGGTCTGTCCATTTCTTTTTTCTGGAATATAAATTCATTGCAGTGTCAGCTTTTCTGGAAGAATAATTTCCACAAAAACCCCTCCCCAAAACTCCCAACAAACAAACACCACCCAGCCCCACAAACTCCAAAACCAAAAGAAAACGATGTAACTTATTTCACAGTCTTCTTCCATATTTAGCTGACCAAGCTAAGAATTATTGTATCTAAGGCAACTTGCTTCTGATTAATCGTTATGCAACTGGGTAAAGGTTCGTAACAAAAAAAATTAATAAATGTTCCTGCATTATTAGGAAGCAATGCCAGAATTTGTGTAAGATCATTTGCAGTACTTGTCCTCCTTGAGAGAGCGCTTAGCTGTGCCGTGTGTTTTTATGTGGCATCTGATCTGATGTAACTGTGTGTTTTCACTTCAGGGGTGGTCACGGATTCCTCCCTTATACCTGTGCATTTCTTCTTGCATCAAATCAAATGATCATAAGACCATGGGTCAGTGAGATCGGGCGACTCATTCCAGAGGAAGTTGTTGTACTAGGAAAAAAATCATTTGGGGGCTTGGTCATTTTTCTCATCTTGCAAACGGGCATCCTCTAGATCTGTTGTATGGTTTTTGGAGAAAGGTCAGAAGTCTCTTTCTCAACAGCAGCCTGCACTTGCATCAGTTAGACTGAGTCTTTAACTCATGGCAGTATATAAAGTGGCCGTTTGGTTCAGTTTTACGTGTTCTGTAAACACTATAGGATTAGCATGCAAGCATAGAGCTTCTTATAGCTTGAATATATTGTTCTAATATAAATGGAAATACCCAATAGAAGTCCACTGGCACTAATGCTGAGTGTCGATGGTGTTCGGTACGACTTGAAGGGTGGAAGTGCTACAGAAGATGTAGACTAGCACAGAAAGTAGGAACATGATCAGCTAGAATACAGACCTTACTCATTTCTCTCTTTCTTTTTTTTTCCCCCCACTTTGACGTTCTAGCCAATTCAAGTACTTTCCTTTTCAAATTATGATCACCGAGAATAGAGTTCAGGTCACTGTAAGGCTGGCAGTGTAAAATACTCAATAGGAAATGAAACAGCACATAGCCATGAAACAGCAAAAATCTGTCAGAGATAATAAAGAGGGTTTTGATAATGGTGTTTGAGGAGGAGAACTTCCTGATAAAATGAGCTGAGTTGCACTTTTCATTAGAGTCTGTTTTGTTCTTTGTTTGTCAGTGAGTTTGCATGCAACTGAGGGCAGAAATAAGGATATTTAAATATAATTTGACTAATTTGCTTATTGGCTTGATGTCCTTAATGTGTGATCTTCATGTTTATAATGTGTCCCCGTGGGGAAATTGACTGAAGCAGCTCATGTGAAGCTTAAATTAAGAACACGTAGAATAGAATAACTTTTTTTTTTTTTTTTACAATGAAGTCTCTCCTGACTTAAAAGCTTATTCTTTAATATTCTGGTTAATTTACTTAGGGATTGATTTAGGAAAATGTCCAGTAGTTGGTGTCTTTCCCTTTCAAAGTACACAAATCCTAATCTAAACAAAATTAAAGAATTTGATAGCCATTTTACATTTCATTGTACTTTTATGTATGTGTGCTCTGAGTCTAATGTTTTTTCTGTCATTTCTTCTGTCTGATCAATCAGGAATTTGTTTTTAGCATAGAGAGTTCTGTGAAGTCACATATGAGATGTGTTTTCCCTGTGCTTTCTTTTTTTTTTTTTTAGTGAAATGACAAAAACGGTGGAGATTTCTGGGGAAGGTGGACCCTTGGGAATACACGTAGTGCCCTTTTTTTCATCTTTGAGTGGACGGTAAGCTATTTTCTGCGTTGCTCGAGGAGTTTATTAATGAAAGAATTTCAGTTGTGGCTCTCTTAAAATACTATTTCACTATAAGGAAAAGAAATGCTTAAAAGAAAATGGGCACTTGAGTCTATGACACTGTCTTCCATTACCGAAATATTTACTAGTCTAAGTTACATATAAGACAGTACCAACCCCTTTGTTCATGTATGTCCTTTTAATTGCCTCTGGTTTTATTCTCTGAATGGTAAACTAGACTCTCTGTAGAATTATGTAATAGTAAAGGTTTGGGAGCTAGGGGGTTGACTGGTTTTTGTGGTGTTGGGTTGGGTTTGTGGGTGTGGGGGTTGGTTTTGGGTCGTGCATGGGGTTTTTTGTTTGGGTTTGTTGTTGGGTGTTTTTTTTTCCCCAATTGGATTTCTCTGCATGGGCCCTTCTTTAATGACATATCAGACAAGAAAAGTAAAAAAAAATTGCTTGCTTGGTCATGCCTTGCATTTTTTTCAGGCCACCGTTCAGATTTGGTTGTATAGCATTTATAAAAATATGCACTATACCATGAACCTTTCTTCGTCACAATACAATTACTTTAATTATAAATGATTTAACATAGTCTCTTGAGATCACAAAAACCTATTATAGCAGCATGCTCATATTGATGCACTATAGTTAAAACTGTGTCAGCATTTTCATTACAACTGTTTTTCAAGCTATATAACTCAGATGTTAAAATAAATAAATAAATAAATAAATAAATTAGAAATTCTAGGCTCAAATTTGACATACAGAGGCTTAGCCAGAGTGTTAATTTGACGCTGGCAGCCCTGAATAAGAGATGGGAAATTGTCAGTGCCATAAATGACACTACTTTATAGTAAAATGGTGCCTGTAACACAAAGACAATTATTGCAAAAGTAAAAATTTTATAGTTCTTAAATGTTTTATTATTTGTCAACTTGCATGTAGGACAGAGAACTTGACAGTTTAAATTGCATTGTAAAAGTCTGTGCGTGTAAGTGTTTTCTCAGCAAGATCTGAGTTTGTAAGTGGACCCAAATTCATTCAGAGTGTTTAGTTTGTCAAAAGGGAAAATTGATGTCCACCTGCTGCCTGGAAAAAATGCGTCACTGTCTCAAGGAGAAAGTTGGTCTTCGATGGGAAGTGTAGGAGGTCTGAGTTGTGTCCTTGGCTTTGCAAGCTGCCTGTTTGTCTCGAGAAAGGCACTTGTATTTGTTACCCCATCATGAAATGCAGACAATAGTTCTTTGTCATAGCCATGCCATAAAGGTTGTAGTGTGTACACTGTATTTCAAGATCATTAGGTAAAAAAATGTAATGAAATGGTAAGCTTTTAAAAATCAGTGATTATTGTGACTGTAGTACAGTTCTGTACTGTAGTTATTGCTGTGTTGGGTGCAGAGTTTAAAGATCTCCATGAAGAAAAAGTGGAGTTCCTCGTTCTGTGTTGCGTGCGTCTTACTATGTCCTTATTTACAAATGCTTTTGGAAATCCCTCGGAGAAAAGAGGTTTTTTGACAGCCAGGCTACTTGTTTAGACAGCTGTCTTTTAATTTTAATGACCCTTGGCAGAACCATACTGATATCTTTGCAAAAGCACTAGTGTGACTTAAATCGCTTGTCCCTTTTATTTAATCAAGCCTGAGACTAGCGTATAAATTTTAACTCATCATAACATGAGAAAGTACAGGAGAGCATCTTTTATGTCTGTTAATGACAAGATACAATTTATGGGGGCACATAGGCCATGACTAACTTGGTCTGGTATTTCAATTGTAAAGTTATTTTCTAATAAGGTAATTCTGGCTTTAGCCTGGTGCTGCTGCAGAGCAAAATTTTTCTAGAGGTAGTTAAAACATTGCATTAATTCACAAAATCTTAGTTTATACAGGAACTACAAAACTAATGGAAATAATTTTTCCCCTTTCTTTTTGCACCTAGATATCATTAAAAAGGGAAATTAAAATGTAATAGTGCATTAAAACAATGCTAAAATTGAGGCTATGGTAAAAAGTAATGGAGCAATGAATTTAAGCTGCCACAGCGTACCTAACTCAAGTCACTCATTCGGGTACTACAGGCCAGAGAACAAGTTTCAGGCAAGTGGGCAATCGTATTGCGTCATGTGAATGCGGCATCTAAACACAACCAGATTAGTGAGGATCATAGAATTGACTTAGTTCGTCATTTCTTTTATTTCTCTACTTTTACTGGTTTGCATCTTAACGTAATCATATTTCATTAGTTCTTAGCAGGTAGTTTTTTGATTGCCACTAGTTGGATGTTTGTCATCAGCAGGGCTGTAGCCCCTCACCAGCACTCTCCCTTTGAGTCCTTTAGTGAAGGGTGACACAGGATGCAAGATAATCTTCATGCGATAGATTGAATCATTTTTTTTCTGAGATGTCTTAAAGAAGTAATGTTCAGTAGAAACCACGTTTTCACTTAAAGTACATTGATGTGACATAAATATAAATTTTTAAATCTTATTATACAGTAAATCTAAAATCAAATACAAGGTGAATATAGCGTCATTTGAAATAGTTAATGGCATGCTGTGAATCTGATGAATGGACTTAAGTATGAGGGGCAGTCATGAATCTGAGAAAAAATACAGAACTTTTGTGATTGGAGTGCTGGCATGTTGGAAATTGCATGTTAATATTTTATGCAGTATAACCAATGGAAAATGGTCTCTAAAGGTCATCTGTCTGGTGCTGGTGTGGTATGGAAATCTAGTGGATAAAACTTGATTATGAAAGGTCTTCACAAACAGGTAGTTGTCAGGTTTTTCGGACATTATACTGGTATCTTTGTATATATCTATGTTGGGTTGTGGTCTGCAGTACGGTAGGTCGGAAATAGCCTAGTGCTCCCAGCAGAGTTAGCCACACTGGAATTTTGCATCACCCACATTTGTTCACTTAACCCATTATCAGAAGTTTCCGTGCCGCACCTCAGTTTTCAATTTGCACATAACCTGGTAACAAACAGCTTAGGTTTTGATGTTCTGCTGCTCTCCTGCCACATAAATAAATAGTATTGCTGTGATGTGTCGAAATGAGGGGCTTTAGAAATGGAAAAGTTTCAGAGACTTTTCAAATGTAGAAATAGTGGTTATTTTTTATTTTTTTTATCTTATTCTAGCTTTTTATAGTCGAGTTAGAAAATTACTTTTAATCTGTTTGTGCTTTTCTTTGGAGCAATGTAATCTTACTTAGTGGAGACAAATAATTGCATAAGCTACATTCAAATTCTTAACTGGATGGGGTGTTTTCCTCTGTTTCTCCAAGTATGACCTACAGGACTTAATGCTTCCTGAAGTTCTAGCAATTATAGCATTAGTGTCCAGCATTTTTTCTTGGTGTTTCTTGCAATCCTCTCCTTGTCAGTTAAAGAGTGAGCTAGAAATCCTTTCTCTAGCTTAAGGACTTCATAATGGTCTATCTCATCTCACACACAGTAGAGATTAATATCTATTTTTAGTTGCTATAAATTCATACCAGCAGAATAAAGGATAGTTTTCACTTTTTTGGGTTTTTTTCTTTCCCTTTTAGGATGCTGGGACTCTTCATCCGTGGTATTGAAGAAAATAGCAGATCTAGGCGTGATGGGCTGTTCCATGAAAATGAATGCATTGTGAAGATTAACCATGTGGACCTTACAGATAAAACCTTTGCACAGTAAGTGCTGGTTTACTGATACTTTTAACTATCCAGGATTTTATACAATGCTGTGTTTATTAAGTGATTAATGCAAAGGGATTCATATGTATTTCAGATAAAATGCCTATAAAATTGATACCTGGCAGAAACTTTGTAATTTTCTTTCTGAAACCTCCAAATAAGGTGAAATTTGAGGAGAGTAATCTTCTTGAAGTCTTAGTGAACATATTGTGCTTACCTAATTTAAATAGCTTTAAGTTTTTTTTAATAGTTATCTTCACTTTCTAATTCTTCTGTTATTTTTTCCATATTTTCTTTGTAATTTGTTCCTCGTAAGGCCTTCAGAATGAGTCAGCATCACAGCATGTTTTTCGATGTTGTTTTGCAAATGAAATAAGTTTGGGTTTGTGTGCTGTAGCTTTTTGAGCATTTAATTTTTTAAAAATACTAGTACTGTCAAACTATAATTAGTTGAGCTAAATGGTAAATCTCACCTTTTATGACTTTTATTAGAAATCTGTTGACATTTATTATCTATCTCAAATTGCTTTAAGTAACAGGTTGCTTTGATCGTCTGTGAATTAATGTGACATTGTTGCACAAAAGAATAGCCTCTCAAATTTCACAGATATTTGCTGTAGTAATTAAATAGTAATTTGTTTTTACTTTTAATCCATATGTTTAGACAGCTGAGTGATTGTTTATAACAAAAATCTATTGAGATCTCAAGGGAGTTGAGGCTTAACTTTCTAAACAGTAATCCAAATGTTCAAGGTTTCTACTAAAATCAAATAAGTAATTTCACTGTTAGGGATAAATATTTGCAAAATAGGTTTTCATAAAATCAGTGTAGTTCTATAGTAGGTATTACCTTGCTTCTGAGGCTGTGCTTTTTTGCTTCATGATAGGTTTTTGAGTTACTGTTTTCTTAATGTTTGGTAGTAAATATATTCTGTTGTGATATAGTCCATGCCATTCTCTTCCACCCATGGCAAGTTCCTACATAAGATACCAACTTTATCGGAACATAAGTGTTGGTATCATATTAAAATGTTTGTTGCCTCACCTGTGCAGTTTTTGTAATGAAGGTGTATCCTTCTCAAATGAGATTTTGCATGAACCAAAACCTCTCTTTTCAAAATGGTAGGTGGTCTTTTCTTTACAAATTTGTCATCTCCTTTCTGTTCTCTTCAGAATGCAACTAAATCTCCAGAGGCTTTAAGCCCATGAGATGTCTGTGGAGTGGAGGACTCTGCGTATTTTTCTGTAAGGTCACTTAGTTAGAAATATTGCTGTAGACTTTCCAGTTCTCCATCAGGCTTCCCTTCAAAATGAGAAATACAGGACACTTTGCTTCTCCAGGTTTGTGTAAAGTTTTGGGAGTTGGAAGGGATATTTACAAAGACAATTGTTAGTTTAGAGAGGCCAGTCTTGTTAGAAGATCTGTCTGTCTTGGAGAATGAAAGAGAGAAGTGACTAAAAGTGATTCAGAGGAGGGCCTAGTTTAGTTGGCCTAATTCACCTTGTGTTACAATAACAAGTGGTGTGGTTGCAGTGGATCAAAGGAGAAAAACGGTGGGCAGTGCGGACTGGGGGGAGTATTTTGGACAAGCTCTAGCCTGGTCCCGTGTCCTGTCATGTTGTTCTCCCGAATTGCCTTCCAGGATAGCTGTCTGCATCATCTCTCTTCCCTGGCTGTTGAGAATGGCTAAAGAAAGCAGCTTTCCGGGTTGAAACTAATTTCAGTGAATACGCCTTTTAGTTTTCATCTGGCCTGACCTAGCTGTACTAATCTGACAATCCCGGTTACAGAAACGCAGTAATTGTAATGGATGTGACGAAGTATTGTCCTGATGACTATTGACCCAGAAATAGTCATCAGATTGTCCTTTGAGAGGAAAATTTGTTTGCTAGTTTCAAATTGACGTTTCTTCATAACCCTTGTAAAAGCTGTTTTAACACTTAGCAGAGACTGTTACATACTGTCTCTTTCTGTTTTCAGCAGAGACTTTCTAGTATTGCTCCTGATGATTGCTGCTTCTGCAGCTGTAATAGCAGCAGCCTACTTTCTGTATTCCCATGTTTATAATAGTTTTATGTATTGGGACCGTTGGTCTGCTTTTTCATTTGCTGTTAATCTATTCAATTACATTCTGTTGTGTTGCAGAGTTTCTAGCACCTCTTTTAATTGACTCCCTTATTTCTTTAAAGTATGCGTTTGGGGTCTCAAGAAATGTAAATTTCTCCATCCATTATTTTTCTCTTTGAAGTGCAGCCAGTTATTTTGCCCCTGAAGACTGCATCTAGGCTTTCCCACAGGATGTCTTGCGTTATTTCCACTATTTTTTGTTTGAAGGAGATCTTATATTTTCCCTTTCATATATTTAAAATATTCATCTCCTGAAACTGAGTTATTAAATTACCTTGTAACATGGCCAAGTGGCTACTTGCAAGGGTGAAGATGGGGTGTGAAAGAAGTGTGCTTAAGACTTTACATCCTCATGCTGGGAGCATGCCATGGTTTCTACGATCAGGGTAAGGTCTATCCTTGAAAACCTTCACGGGCTGTAGGTGACCAGGTAACTATAAGCCCTGCAGACACACTGGGATGGTGCTATTACAGTTCTGAAACCTAACCCTTGAGAGTGGTGCTGGAAGAATACCTTCCCATAACACTCTCCCTGCTACCTATCTTTTCCAAGTTTGAGGTTTCTGTTCTGGCAGTGTCTCCTGTCAATGAACGTGGTTATTCTGACTCTTGGTGCATTTGCACTCAGTGTGGCCAAGCTGGTTCTTTCCCACAGCGTATCCATTGGGACTGCCCCCTGACTTCAGTGTCTTCATGCTGCAAAAAACCCTCTTGAAACAGCCCCTCCCCTCCCTGCAGCTGCGAGGTGGAGGTACTCTGTAGCTCTCTTGATCTGGGAAAGCAGTAGGTGTATATTCAAGATGTTAACGTTTGCAGTGGCTTCCTTTCTGTATCAGTGTCAAAACCTGTTATTTTGGAAGTACTTTCAACAATGGCTCTTGTTGCATAACTGAGTGTAAATCCAAACCCAAGACTTACCCAGCGAAATACTGACTTTGCCTGACTGACAAACACACTACAGAAAAGTGGGAGATATGTAAATTCTTTTCAAAAAGACCCCATGATTTATTTAGAAATTTATTTGGCCATTATTTTTTTCCCCTCTTGACCCAGTTCTGCTAAGCAGAAGTTCTTGATTTTTTCATTCTCAAAATATGCTTCAGCTACTACTTCTGTTTGTCTTCTGCAGTATGGAAGAAAATCATTTGAGTTCTTCAGAAGCTAGGAGAGGAAAGCGTAGAAAGAGAGAAGTCTCCTTCGTTCCTTTAGCATCTAGGGTTCGTAAAATGTCTTGATTGACCAAATCTACATGTTATTCAAAACGGAGGGAAAGCTTTATGAACAGTGGCTTTGGCCAACTTGTCTTAATTGCCTCGTAATGCTTGGGAACCCAAACACTGTGTTGTTACCATGTTAATCGGTTTAAGGGGAGTAGTTTTCACTAAATGCTCTGACACGGTTTCTGGTGTTGCAGTTGAGCACATCTGTAAAGATATTGATTAAGTAAAGTCCACATATCCACCTTATCAAGAGGTTACTGTCTGAGAGATGTGAGTAATACCTACCTATTCGTTTATCCGTTTATGTACAAACACACAAATAGTTGCACCTTTTGCTGTCGCTGTTTTTTTTTCTGATGTCTATATATCCCATATCATCATCCTTTTCTGTTGCACCATTTGCAGTCACAATATTTCTTCTGAAGATGTCCATATATCCCATACCTTCATCCTTTTTTTATTGGTGTGGAATCAGCCAGCAGTTGCATTAGGGATGATGAAGGAATCTAAGGGGCAGTTAATCTGTAGTTGCGGAAAAAAATGGAGTCTTGAGCTTGCTCATAGTAGATGTATCCACCAGAGCAATCGGTCATAAGTGCTCAGTGTGCCTCTATGCCAACAAGAAAATATGTAACAGGCAAAGACTTGAAGAAAGTAGTAAGCTATAACTTCAGGAGTCTTTTGATGAGCTTTTGCCATCAGACTTTCCCTTCCTGATGTGCTACATGAAGAATTGTGTTCATTAGTTTATTCTGGGTGATATGTTTTCATAGCAGCCTAGCAATCCTGACAGATGTGCTGTTCCTACTTGAAATATAAGGAAATGCTGCAGTTTAGAAGTCTTATTTCATGTGTACTTTTTTAGAAAAGGGACCCTGTAAATGTTGAAGGTAAGGTGGTTTTTCACATTCAGGATAAATTTTTGTCTTATTCTCTGTAAACAACTCCAAACTTTGCCCAAATTTTCCAGTTTGTTATGTGAATTTTCATACCTTTCTTTTAAAGGGCTCAGGACATCTTCCGTCAGGCAATGAAATTTCAAAGTGTCATCTTGGAAGTCCTTCCTCCATATAATCGAGAACAATACGAGAAGTCTGCTATTGCTCCCCTTTGTCTTCTGGATAATGAAGAAGGAGTTCCAAAAACAAAGATCCCACCTCCAGTTCATCCAAAACCTGCTCTGAAAACGATTAATCTTTCTGGAGCAGGCAGCTTGGAGGCAGGTGTACAGGCAACACTACAACAAGCTAAAAGCCCCAACCTCCCACGTCTGGGTAGAAAATCATCTTCTCCGTCACTGTCTCCCCTTATGGGTTTTGGCAATAAAAAAAATGCAAAAAAAATAAAGATAGACCTAAAAAAAGGTAAGTCTTCTGGAGATGATATGATTAATTCTGTATCATGTTCTCTATATTGATACCTTAGCTTTTAAATAAACTAGTGACATTAAAAGTACAGGAAAGTTATTTACGGTGTAGAAGTTCCAAGACTTCCAAAAGGTAAAAGAATATTCTAAAAGGTAAAGGAATGTTAACAGTAATGTTCTCAACAGTCAGCTTTCTCGTAAATTGTGGATGTGTGTTATCTAGACTTGCTGATTTAAAAAATCCCGATTACTGATTTATGTGGAAGGTATTTCATTAGCAACATGTGATATTAAGAGATGATTCAGCCTTTTTGCAAGTATAGAATAAAAATTTGAATTGTCTGCTGGTAACCTTTGTTATTTATATTCATTTGTGCAAACTGACCAGCACTGTTATGACATTCTTTTAAAGGTATGTTTAAAAACATGCACTGCTCTATTTCACGTTGTCTAGGAAGTTGACCACAAATTTACCTGTCTTTCCCTTTTTTATTTTCTACAAACATGCTAGGATGACTCACATGAGTGCTGCAATGGATGGCTATAAACTCTTCAGAAGGGATAGGCAAGGAAGGAGAGGTGGTGGGATAGCCCTGTATGTTAGGGAGTGTTTTGATTGTCTAGAGCTTAATGATGGTGACAGTAGGGTTGAGTCTTTATGGGTAAGAATCAGGGAGAAGGCCAACAAGGCAGATATCATGGTGGGAGTTTGTTATAGACCACCCAACCAGGATGAAGACGCAGACTAAATAGGCACATGGGAGAAGTCTCACAATCGCTAGCCCTTGCTCTCATAGGGGACTTCAACTTAGCAGATATCTGCTGGAAATACAATAGAGTGGAGAGGAAACAGTCTAGGAGGTTCCTGGAGTGTGTGGAAGGTAACTTCCTGACACAGCTGGTGAGTTGAGCCGACTAGGGAAGGTGCCCCGCTGGACCTGTTGTTTGTGAATAGAGAAGGACTTGTGAGTGATGTGACGGTTGGAGGTTGTCTTGGGCATAGCAACCACAAAATTATAGTTTTTGATTCTTGGAGAGGTGAGGAAGGAGGGTCAGCAGAACTGCCACCTCGGACTTCCAGAGGGCAGACTTTGGCCTGTTTAGGAGCGTGCTTGACAGAGTCCCTTGGGAGACAGTCCTGAAGGGCAAAGGAATCCAGGAAGGCTGGACATTCTTCAAGAAGGAAACAGTAAAGGCGCAGGAGCAGGCTGTCCCCATGTGCCAAACGAGGAGCCGGTGGGGAAGAAGACCACCTGGCTGAACAGAGAGCTTTGGCTGGAACTCAGTTAAAAAAAAAAAGGAGAGTTTATGAACTGTGGAAGAAGGGGCAGGCTACTCAGGAGGACCACAAGGATGTTGTGAGGTTATGCAGGGAGAAAATAAGAAGGGCCAAAGCCCAGCTAGAACTTAATCTGCCTGCTGCTATAAAAGACAATTAAAAATGTTTCTATAAATACATGAGCAACAAAAGGAGGGCTAAGGAGAATCTTCATCCTTTATTGGATGTGGAGGGAAACATATTGACAAAGGATGAGGAAAAGACTGAGGTACTCAATGCCTTCTTTGCCTCAGTCTTTAATAGTAAGACCAGTTGTTCTCTGGGTACCCAGCCCCCTGAACTGGAAGATAGGGAGCAGACTGAAGGCACATTTTTTCCCCCCCAATCCAAGGGGAAATGGTTAACAACCTGCTACACCATTTAGACGCACACAAGGGTACTGAGGGAGCTGGCAAAGCGCTCAGTGAGCCACTTTCCATCATTTATCAGCAGTCCTGGCTAACCGGGAAGGTCCCAGTTGACTGGAAGTTAGCAAATGTGACACCCATCCACAAGAAGGGCCGGAAGGAGGATCCAAGGGAACTACAGGCCTGTCAGTCTGACCTTGGTGTCGGCGAAGGTTATGGAGCAGATCATCTTGAGTGCCATTACATGGTACATACATGGCAATCAGGTGATCAGTCCCAGTCAGCATGGGTTTATGAAAGGCAGGTCCTGCTTGACTAAACTGATCACCTACTGTGACAAGGCAACCCAGTTCATGGATGAGGGAAAGTCTGCCTAGATTTGTTGTCTACTGGACTTTAGTAAAGCCTTTGACACTGTTTCCTACAGCGTTCTCCTGGAGAAACTGGCTGCTCGTGGCTTAGACGGGTATACTCTTCACTGGGTAAAAAATTGGCTGGATGGCTGGACCCAAAGAGTTGTGGTGAATGGAGTTAGATCCAGTTGGTGGCCGGTCACAAGTGGTGTTCCCCAGTGCTCAGTATTGGGGACAGTTCTGTTTAATATCTTTATCAATGACCTGAACGAGGGGATTGAGTGCATCTTCAGTAAGCTTGCAAACAACACCAAGTTGGGTGGGAGTGTCAATCTGCTTGAGGATAGGAAGGCTCTACAGAGGGATCTGGACAGGCTGGATCGATGGGCCAAGGCCAATGGTATGACGTTCAACAAGGCCAAATGCCGGGTTCCTGCACTTGGGTCACAGCAACCCTATGCAGTGCTACAGGCTTGGGGAAGTGTGTCTGGAAATCTGCCTGGTGGAAAGGGACCTGGCGGTGTTGGTCAGCTGCCAGCTAAATACGAGCCAGCAGTGTGGACAGGTGGCCAAGAAGGCCAATTAGCATCCTGACTTGTATCAGAAGTTGCATGGCCAGCAGAACTAGGGAACTGATCATCCCCCTATACTCAGCATTGGTGAGGCCCCACCTCCAGGACTGTGTCCAGTTTTGGGCCCCTCACTACAAGAAAGACATTGAGGTGCTGGAGCATGTTCAGAGAAGGGCAACGAAGCTGGTGAGGGGTCTAGAGAACAAGTCTTACGAGCAGCAGCTGAAGTAACTGGGGTTGTTTAGTCTGGAGAAAAGGAGGCCGAGGGGAGACCTTATCACTGTCTACAACTACCTGAAAGGAGGTTGTAGTGCGGTGGATGTCAATCTCTTCTACCAAGCAACAAGCAATAGGACAAGAGGAAGCAGCCTCAAGTTGCACCATGGGAGGTCTAGATTGGATATTAGGAAAAATTTCTTCACCAAAAGGGTTGTCAAGCATTGGAACAGGCTGCCCAGGGAAGTGGTGGAATCACCATTCCTGGGGATATTTAAAAGACATGTAGATGTAGTGCTTAGGGACGTGGCTTAGTGGTGGACTTGGCAGTGCTAGGTTAAAGGTTGGACTTGATGATCTTAAAGGTCTCTTCCGACCTAAACAATTCTGCAATTCTATGAAACCTTTTCTTTCCATCTGTATTTATTCAGCTGTCAGCAGGCCGAATTTTGTGTGTATATCTTTAATTGCTGCTCCATACAGATGTCTGTCTTTGCATGGAGTAACAGGTTTAAGCACATGTAGTAAAATGTGCTTAAGCAGATCCCAATTAGCGTTTATATTTTCTGTTTAATTTCTGTTTCTGATTTGGCTGAGAGTTAAATTTGATGGTAGAAGTGGCCCTTTTAAAAACTGTCTGTAACTTTATTCTTTTAACACATAATGAATGTAATCAAGCTGTCATTTCTTAAATTTTGTTATTTCTTAACTTAAATCACTCATTTTTACTTCTGAACTCTTCAGCTTTGCGTTAACAAAACCTGCTTCAGAATTTTCCTCATTTCAGATGTAATGCTTTTGCTTTTGAAACAGTAATTTATATTTTTAGAAATGATAGGAATGTGATACTGACATGATATCTCTCAAAACTATCACATGGGTAGCAATCCTGCTCAATATAAAAAGATTTCTACGGACCCTGCTATTCCTGGGTCATTTTGGTGGCTTATGAGCAATACCTGCTAATACCAGTTTTACTCCCTAAGCATTTGTTAAACATTTATCTATTACCACTGGAGGTTGTTTATTTGCAAGCAGCAAAATTCATGAATGGAAGCTTTGAAATATCACTTGTCCTTTCTTAACAGCATGTAGCCAGCAATTTCTGCATTCAAATTGTGTGACTTTTCTACTTTTCACCAAATTTCAGTAAAACCCACTGCATTATATTTATGCTCAGAAATAAACAATTCAGATTGTTCTGATTTGTTTAAAGACTATTGACATTAATGTGAAGGCTAATACTAAAACCACCTTGAGAAAAGGTAAATGCTTTAAAATGATAGTTCTTGCTCATTTTGTGTTATTGTGGGCTATCCAAAAGTATTTCCATCTGTAGCTGTTGCAGGACGATTTGAGCATGTGTTTTGACGTTGATAGAATTCTTCTCTACACCATGCAGAAAATAGGTTTGTGTTTACAGCTTTTTATTCGCTTTCTTTTATTAAGAGCTAACCTGAATGAGTGTCTGTGATATGTTACTGACATTGTTTACTTGGTTTTAATGATCGTCATTTGCTTATTGAAATTTATGTTGGGAGCTCTTTATCTGACCTTGTAGGTCCAGAAGGACTTGGTTTCACTGTGGTTACCAGAGACTCTTCAGTACATGGCCCTGGTCCGATTTTTGTGAAGAATATTTTACCCAAAGGTGCAGCAGTAAAAGATGGTCGTTTGCAGTCAGGAGACAGAATCCTGGAGGTTAGGATAAACATCCATTGTATTTGCATTGCTGAGTATTGATCGCTGATTTTGGCATAAATATTTTATTTTCTTCTATATACTACTGATGTATGGAATTAAAATTCTTGACCTTGGTTTTTTTAAAAAAAAAAAAAAAGTCTCATGGCTTTTGTTTGTTAGCAAGTATTTTACACCACGATTTGGAAAAAAGGGGCTCTTCGCAAGAGTCAATGGGATGTTTGAACAAGGGGTATCTGATAACATCTTGGTTCTTAAAGCAGATAAATGTATCAGTTTAGAAACAAAGCATGTCTTGCCTCTTCAGCCATGTCCAAAAATCTCTGATTAATATTGAGGTGGTTAAGTGCTCATTTTAAGGCAATTTTGCTCAAATCGGTCTGTTGAAAATTTTCAGATATCTTGTGACTTCAATCTCTAATGGGTTATTTCTACTTACTAACCTCAAAAAGCTCTTAAGGTAAACAGTTTTAATAATACTTAGGTCTTGTTTTTATACTTTTCATCTTCAAAGTGCTTTACAAACTAATTAAGCCTCACAAACCCCCTGCAAGGTGGTTAAGTACTACAGACCTGCTTTAACAGATGGTGAAAATAAGTGAAAAAAGGTTAAGTGATTTGTGCAGGGCCGGAGCGGGAGACAGTGTAGGAGCTCTTACTAATTCTTCTTTGCTCTCAGTCACTGAATGACGCCTGTGTTAGGTGAGGTGAAAATGACAAAAGAGAGTCATACTCCTCACAGGTATGACAGCCTCTGTTCTTTTGCGTCTGGTAGGTGAATGGACGGGACATCACTGGCAGGACCCAGGAAGAGCTTGTAGCTATGCTGAGGAGCACAAAGCAAGGGGAAACTGTCTGTCTGATCGTGGCTCGTCAGGAGGAGGCCTTTCTACCTCGAGAGCTGGTAAACTTATTTTGCCCTGAAGAGTGATATTGAAACAATTCCATGTTTTAAAACTAGCCCAAGACATAGAAATGAACTGTTGTTGGCTGAGAAAGCCAGTGAAGGGTAACTGTAAAGGCTTGTGTTTGAGAATTATTTATACTTACATTTGATTTTGATGGATATTTGATTTTGTCTACTTTAGATGCAATTCCTTGGTCACTAGTCTTTGACTTAATAGGCTCTTGCATGTCCAGTTTTCTTCTATCTCAAGTCCTTAATTTTAACTTTTTTTTTTTTTTTTAAATGCTGGCATGGAACTGTGTCCTCTTTTTCTCTCACATAGACAGAGGAGGACTACATCAGTGTAAATGTGCTATCTGATACATACTTGTTTCCCCTCAAAGAAGGTCATCTCTTTGGTCGCCTCTTCCTTATCGTGATTGATGGCTATACTTGACCTTTCACTAAGTAGTTCTCAGGATAAGGGAAGGACAGCATTTCCTGCTTTTGTCTCATTTTATCTCCTTTAAAGAACACAAACCGCCTTCATTCTTTTCTTAAGATGCCGCCTTCTTGCTTTTCCTTTTGCTTTAGACTGTTAGCAGGATCTTCTACAGAAATCCTCCATTATTTTTCCTCACGAAACATTGCTGGCAGTTTTCCTCTTGTTTTCTTGTTACCAGTTGGACCTTGTTGAGGTGTCTGTTGCCTGTGGTAGGCTAAGAAGCCGGAGGGGAGTTCAGATTCTCTCATGTGAGCCTTTCCTCTCGAGCCGCTGATGCCCGCTTTTTCCTGTAGTAGAGCAGCTGTGAAGTGTCCTAACAAAACTATTTTTGTTTTCATTTTCCTTTTTTATTGTGTAATCTTTAAGGAGTATAATGGCAGAATATTTTCAGCCCTGTAATTGAGCATTCATTGTCAGCGATTCCCAAAGCACCACGGTCATTGTCATGCTCTGTTTAGTAAGCCCTGAGCTGTAGAGCCAGCGTCTGTGTGGATTGGAAGGAAATTTCTGAGTCTGAAAGTACTAACTAAATTAACTATGATATTTAGAATTTCATTTCTTCCACCAGCTTTTCTAAATATGAGCTTATTTTTTTGAAAAGGCTACCTATCAACAGTCCTTTCTTGTGGCTTTTTTGAGATATAAAACACATTACTTGAAAATTGTACTTTTAAAAAAGTATGTATTCTTCTTTTCTCTCCTGTTCCCCCAATATTATGCAATATTCTGTGTTGTCATAGTACAAATTCTCTTGGAAATCAATGTAACAGCGTGGGGGTATAAAAGACTGGAAGAATCTAAAAGCCATTTATAATTTTTCCCTGCCACAATTGCCTGCTCTTAAATTCTAGTCCCTACAGCAAGGATTAACTACCTTTCAAAAGGTGACTTACTTATGACTGGCATGATTGAAATCCAGAAAGTAGCCACGTTTATCCTGCTGGCTTGACCTTCGCTTAGATTGCGTTCTCTGCGAGAGAATGATGCATGAGTGATGGCCCTCACTGTAACGGTGATGATATGTGAATTCTAATACTGTTCTGTATTTCTTGTTATCCCAATCAAGTACAATATAATACAAATGTGAGTTACTGAAATACCTTAGATAATTTTATGGAACCAGCCCTTCTAAATTAAAAAGCCTTTCAGCAACATCTGTTTGGTAGCTCACGGCTAAAGTGTGGGTTACCATACCACTAAGCTACCAGATGTTGATGCTAACGTGATGCTTGTTAGAATTCATGAGATGTCTGAGAATAGTCTCAGCAAAGCTTAAAAAAAATACATTAAAATTGGTTTAGCTTTTTTGTTTGTTTTTAGCTTTAGTCATGATACTACATTGGACTAATCCTCTGCTACCTCAAAAGTTACAGTGCTGTTTTGATCAAAGAGGGGGGAAAAAAAGCCAGTACTTTAAATGTTTGTTTGTTTTTGGAAGGAAAGGCAGTGGATAATCCAATATTTTTCAAGGACAACTGTAACTGTGTGCTCTGACTATGTAACATGTGTGCAGAGTTTACCTAAATACTTGGGGGTTTTGTTAATGTCTGGCAATAATAGGGTAATTGCTTTGTATCAGAGTCGTTCTTGATTTGAGCAGTTCTCCAAGGACTGTAACCTGAGAAGCTGTTTTCTTTAGATTCCCTGTTACCTGTTGAAAGGAAAAGGAGAGGAACCACGTAGTAAATGTGGTCACTCCCCACAGTTTCCTGCAGCAAAGTTACCTCTGGAAGTTGGACCTACTAGAGACCATTCACAAAACCACTTTCGTGCATGTTGCTCCACTGGAACTGGGTTCCTACGTTGATCTCTGGAGACAATTTGGTAGCTGCATGGGCACAAAGCAAATAATGTGACAAAGTAACAGTGGGTGGCATTTGCTTGCGTGCATCTGTGATGGTCTAATTTGACTTTACCTCGTAACAAAGCTGCAGTTTGGAGAAATCTTGGTCTCATGAATATTTTCTCTTCAGTAAGCTAGATAGGAGCAGAGTTTGGGGGTTTTGTTACTGTGATCTATGCTGATGAATTGCTAGCATGTAGAAAAATACATTCAGAGTAGCAAACCTTTACCACACCATTCAAGAGAGAGCTGTGATATGGGTGAGGATGAATCAGTGTTGCAAACAGGCATTATTAAATCATAGGGAACTGGGGCTTCAGTTACGCTAGCCCATGCAGCATCTGAGAGTTGTGCAGTTACATTGTTTGCACATAATGAGGGAATAAAATAGAAAACCCAGTCTTTGTAGTGTCATTACAGTTTTAAAAAAAGAAAAGGAGGATCTAATGAAATTATTTTTTTTTTATTGAAGCAGATCAGTGAAGTTGAATTTGGACCAACCACAGCCTGTCCCCCGTATTATCCAGTTAGCCAAATGTTCCCAGTAATTCATGCCAGCTGTTGACAATGTAGCAGCTGAGTAAGGAGCCGATTCCAAAACTCAGGGGAAGATCTTGATTCACTTAATTACCACAGTCTACAGAGTGGCCGGTGATTAGTGCGTTCTTTAAGGCGCATTTGGGTTTTAACTGTGTAACACTGATTGTTTTCTGAAGGATGGTGAATATTTCAGAAAGAAACTGGCTTAACTGAACAGGTTTGGATTTTCCAGCTCTTATCAAAGTAAATGGAATATATATCAAACTGTGGCTATCGTTCTGTTGTGTTTTGAAAATACAATGTTTTGATCATGTGTATTTGTTGCATTTTGTTTTTTCTCCAGGGAGAATGTGTGATCTGAAGGTTCCATTTCTTTTAATAACATTATAAAGATCACTTACTCCCCCTTCTCTTTCTTTATCCCTGCATTGGTATAACAAGCAAACCTACTGGAATCAGAGCAACTCTGGTGTAGCCCATTCTGTTCCATGACCCTGTGCAAGTTTTATTCTTGTTATTTTTCATGAGCCTTCAGGATAGTGGATATGACGCACATAAGCAGGGGAATGTGCTAGTTCTGCAATTGCCAGAAATAATATAGCACCAAAAATATTTTGGTGCGTTTTTCTTTAAGTTAGAGCACATACATAGTGTAAGTTTTGCATATGCTTTATTTCTTGTTCCAAAGATAGCTTTGACTTATCAGTTTCGACTGTAATCCCTATTTCTATAACTTCTGATCCCTGAAGAATGGAGGAGGAAAGGGAATACACCAGCATTTCTACAACAAAAGCTAGAAGAATGGCAACATATACAATATAGCAGTTGATCTTTGAGTCTTTTTTTACGCATGTGCTATATCAGGATAGAAGGAAGCAGGATGAGTGGCAATTTCAATTAAGCTTTTTTTTTTGTTACCATGTGATTAACTTTTATGTTTCAGTCTTTTCCTAGTTAATTCCTTCCACTACCTTGAACTTCTGTGCCTGAAAGAGAACTTGTTTGCCTGAAGTGTTGTCCTTTTTGTCTTTAATATTCAAAGCTTAATTTCTATTACTTCCTTTTAATTGTTTCTTGCCTTTTTATGTGCAGGAAATAATAGATGAAATTTCAACCTAGACTTAACCGTTTTTGCACCTGTTTTTGTAGGCCAAAGCAGTGATTCTAGTGCTCAATTAACCAGAAATGGTCAAATAATTTCAGTCAGAAAGCGATTCCAGCAAGTACCAATTCTGTTTTGTTCTCTCTATTCAAAGGGAGAAGAATCTGATAGCTAAAAAAAAAGTCAATATAGGTATATTGGATTTTAATAATATACAAAAGATTCAGGTCTTGAGTTGTTCTACATAATGAAGAGGAGGCTATTGTGAATACACATGGCACCTTTCATCTTGAATAACTTTATAAACTATGTAGGTTTTTTTAAAAGTCCTGGGTTTTTTCCAAGAACTTTTGAAGGCAAGTGTTTAATATCGGACCTGTAGATTCTCTTTGTCTAGAATAGTTGAGAAATGAGTGTAGGTTGTGTCTATGCAAATGTGTCTTTCTAGAGTGAAAACATTGTCTAGTGCAGCCCCTCAAAGGTTCTCAGCTTTCATTATGTATGTCAGGAGATGGTTGCTCGTTCATTATAGCTTAGAGTACTGGAAACTATGCGCTGAGGTTTAATTAGTTACTGTGCTCATTGTGAAAGTCAGTAAGAGATCACTGTTTAGAAGGAACGTGGCAGTCTTTCCTGTCACTGTGAACAGAAGGTGTGGCAAAAAGTATCCCTTTATTTATCCTTGGTTTTTTGTGGGACTCCCTAACTTACGGAAGGGGAATAAATTGCTTGAATAATTCTTGTCCCTTTAAAAAGTGGTTGGTTTTTTTAATTTAACTAATTTAAACTACACTTAAATTAGATCCAACAATTATGCAATGGCAGAATGAGCTCTTACATGCTGTGAAGTGCTATTATAGCTACCGATGTATCAAATATGTTTACTGTCCTTTTCCGTGTGATAGCGGTAGTCAGCCTTTTCGAGACTGCAGAGACCTTATTGCATCTGGTCTACTATTGCTTTCTCTGTCAAGCCCATCAAAGTGTTACGATCCAGCAATGATTTGTCTTTCAGATCCCACTCTTCCTATTTTCCAGCAAATATGAGGAACCTTAAAAGGGTGGTCTGAAAGCTCTGATCAATAGCACCCATTGCCTGCAAGAACCTCTGATGGTGCTCTCCCTGCTGGTAAAGAAAAGGTTAGAGTGGAGACAAGGAGAGAAAACATAATGTTACTTGTACCATGAGACACTGTATTTGCTTAGAGGTTTACTGCCCAAAACTCCTAAGTTGAGAAACCCTACCTCAGAGCATTGGGAAATAAAAACTGTTTACTTATAGAATCATTTAGGCTGGAAAAGACCCTTGGGATCATCGAGTCCAACCATTAACCCCACTCTACAAAGTTCTCCCCTACACCATATCCCCTAACACCACATCTAAATGAGTCTTAAACACATTCAGGGAGTCACCACCTCCCTGGGCAGCCTATTCCAGTGTCTGACCACTCTTTTCTGTGAAAATTTTTTTCCTAATGTCCAGTCTAAACCTACACTGTTGCAGCTTGAACCCATTCCCTCTTGTTCTATCGCTAATTACCTGTGAGAAGAGACCAGCACCAGCCTCTCTACAATGTCCTTTCAAGTAGTTGTAGAGAGTGATGAGGTCTCCCCTCAGCCTCCTCTTCCTCAAACTAAGCAGTCCCAGCTCCTTCAGTTGCTCCTTATACGATTTATTCTCCAGGCCCTTCACCAGCTTTGTTGCCCTCCTCTGCACTCGCTCCAGCACCTTGATATCTCTCTGGTATTGAGGTGCCCAGAACTGGACACAATACTCAAGGTGTGGCCTCAATAACTTGACAGCACAGTCTCAGTTCTGGTGTTGACCAAAATTGTTTGGGAGCCCACCTTAATCTGTGAAATCAGAAGTATGTATACATCAGAATAGAGGCATATAAAATCTGACTCTAATCATAAATTGAGCCTACGTACATTTTAGATGCATTTATCCAGATTTACAGTATTTGTTTAATAAAACCCAAGTATTTGGGCAATTCTTAAATCTTACTGGCAACTGTAGTACCTTGCCATTTACAAGGGTCACCAGATTTATTCCATGTACCGTATGAAAATTTTTACAAGTTTCTCTGCCTTAGAATCCATGAAAAAAGTTTTCCTAGGCTGACTTAATGTAAAATGTGGTGTTTGAAGTAGACGTAAAAGAATTATACACTGCTTATTGCTTGGTTTACCATCCCTTTAAAACAGGAACCAGTAAATCAAGTAAAGAGTTGGATTTGTACATCAGAGTGTTGTGACCTGTTTGCCCAGAATATATTTTGAAAGTATACAGTAACAGCAATCCTAAATTCACCCTTAAAATACCATGCAGTCTTCCATCTTCATGAGTGATAAAATTTTAGGGTCTAAGTGGCAAGGTATATTAACTGCATAAGGCTCCAGCTCAGTAGGGTGTTTAACCGCATGGCTAACTCAATATGTGGGATGAAAGTGGGTGTTTTCACAGTGGGGCACACCTTGATTGAGGACTGAACTCGTTAATTTTTCTCCCTCTGTTTCCTACAGTTATGTAACTTAAAAGGTTGAGTGAGACTGCATTTTTAAAAGTTGAAGAGCAATGCCACACTGAATCAGAAAACTCTTTTGTAAAGACAAACCATTTCATTAGGTAAAACTTGCTATGGGATCTCGAATAGGCATGTCAAGCAAACTGGAGAATCTCCATTTTGAAGCGTCCTGTGACATCAAATAGTAAACTGTGAAATGCAGTATCTCTGGATGAAGAGCTGAATCTAGTTTTGTCAGTTTTCAAAGCTATAATTCCAGAGAGTCTACATAATTCAAACCAGAACCATTCCATCTAATATGACACAAATTTGTAGTGTACTGTGTTAATGTAAAAAGTATCCAAGTACAGTGTAATATATCTCTATGGATTCGCTATTGGCTTTTTTTGTCTTAGCAGGGTGTGCTGTTAGTGACCATTTAGTTTTATTGCAGTACGGAATAGAGATGATTTTAAAGAAGCCTATATGAAAGCATCTGTCAGAAATGCTAAAGATGAATACATGCAGCAACGACTTCAGTTATTTACTAGATTGTGACAAGATTACAGCAGTGCATTACCTTGAACTATTATTTTCAAGAGCGTTCCTGTATATCTGTTGCAAAATAGCATAGATTTTATAGTGAGTGAATGAGCTGTCAGCAAAGTATTTCTTAATTGTGGCTAAGCTCTTGGAAAGAGCATAGAGAATAGTGCAAATAAGGAGGTATCTTCTTTTCAAGCTTTTCTGCCAATAATAGTTATGTGGTGCCACAATTTAAATGCTGCTCTTTAACTTTTACAGGTTTTTTTCAGAAAATAATTGCAAAAGCATGTAAATGTCTTATTTCCTTCATAAGCCTTTGAAAATAATCCTCCTGGGTCTCTTGCCTTTTGCTCTCAGCTCTGAATGGCACTCCAGGGAGTTGGCATCTCTTATCAGAAATGAGCAGCCAGGCAAGGGGCAGCCAGCATATTGAGAGACCATAATAGTGTGTTGGTCAAGGGCACCAGACAGGTACTGAAAGGTCTCTTGTTGTGTTAAACAAATGCTATTTCCTTCCTGCCTTAAGTGGGAGCTATTTTTTTTTTTTTGTAAGCTTCTCTTCTGGCAAAAGAACAATAGGGATAAATAAGGCAACCTTTCCAGTGAGAGATATCCATTAGATTATCATAAATCCACAGATCAAAAGTGCTGTGGTCAATGAGAATGGGCGTTGTAAGATTAAATAAAAGGACTAATTGAAAGTGGTGTCCCATGGTAGACAGAGGATTGACACAATATTGAGTAGATATAACCATGGACTAAGTAGAAAGGGGAAGAATACAATGCATACTACTTTTTTCAAAGGTTACAATTCTGTTTGTACTGGTGACTGAACAGTTTTTGTGTGTTGTGGGAATAAGAGAAGGCTAAAAGTATATTCTGTCTATTCTTTAAAATACTGAGAATTTGTTGGTGAGTCTTAATTATATACGAGTCAAATTTTAGGTTGTTTTAAGAATCCTTTATTATAGCCTTTTAATTAAGAAATCACAGACCTGAGGTATAGATGTGCTTCTAAAAATTAAATAAAATCATTGGCAGAACATCAATTAATCAAATGTATCCTGAGACGCTTAGGTAAAGGTTTTCAGTCTGCATTGCTGAACATTATTTAGTACATATTATTAGGGCTTTCTGTTTTTAAATCTAGCAAACTCTGTATTCTCTCACCTTCATAAACTCTTCTGAACTTCTCTGTCTGGTTTGTGGTGATTCAGTAAATGTCAGAATTTATTTTACTGAGGTCCCATGGAGGTATCTCAGTAGATTAAAACATTCCTGTCCTGATTTCCCTTGTGAGGGGTGATACCTGTTTGGGTGTTTGCTCCATTCTGTGTAGCGGCTGGGTCTGGACAGCAAGCAGAAGGATTGGCTCTTAGATGTCCTCTGACTGCTGCGCTCTGGTCCAGGAGAAACTGCCTGGAGAAAGAGAGGAGATGGTTGTCTTGCCTGAGTGGCTGAGAGAGCTCAGGAACTATCCAGACTGCCGGATGGTGCAGCCAGGAGGGAGCTTTGCAGCAGGAGCTGAGGCTGGCAGACTTCTATAAATAATAGGGAACAAACATCAGCAGGTTACAGAGGGGACCAAGAAGCGAGATGTGCATATCTAGAGGGGACTGTTCAGAGCTTGTTGCAGCTGAAGAAGCCATTGAAAGCTGATGGGCTAAGATTTAGCAAAGCTGAAGGAAAGACCTGCCTCGCGAGGCCAAAGTGAGCAGTAGAGATTGATTCATTTAATTTTTTTCACCCTTTCTTTTTTTTTTATTTTTTAACTTCAACCTGGTTTGCTGCTAAGTACGTTTTAATATAACTTAAGAGTTTAAAATCCCCTTTGCTGTCTTCTGTGTATATATCTTAAAGGAAAAATACAGGCCAGGCTGTCTCAAAGCTCTTGCCAACTTGAGGTCTCATCACCTGGATATCTGGACTTTGATTTATGTGAAGATTTCTCATTTATCATAGTACCACTCGGTTACTTACCTATGTCTGCAATAGGGAATAACTTCAGTGATATACTGTCATTTAATTCCTGAAGTGCTGAGGTGCGATACATTTGTCATGGAAAATACATGACGTGATTCTTGACTGGGTAATTTATAACATTAGACTGTAAGTTTTTCCTGGGCTAGAAACATATTTGTGTTGCAGCTCATTTCATTCATTCTGTGTTTGAGTGAATTCAGATTCTAGTATGATTTTGAGGTGAGAAGTGTTTCTAATAGAGAATTCAGGGTTTAGTGTATTGGAGAGGACTTCCTGTACCAGACCACAATTCAGCTGATGGTGGTTGCTCTATTGTAAAGTATTGATGTCTTGCAATAATGTTTTAGCAAAGTCAGGGAAATAGGGGGAGTGGGAATCCAGTTCTGTGAGTCATTAGCAGCATTTAATATTCAAACCTGCATATTCTAGGAACAGGAACCATCACTCATTAAATTAGTTGCCCAAATGAGGCAGTTAATTGATGAGCCGTTAACTTGAGGATGGCTGGAGATCTTTTTGGTGATCAGTGAAAAAGCATTCCTTGGGAAGAGCACTAGCATCAGGATAATAGTTTAAAACCATGTAGCGAGTATAGGATGCAATCAAGCTGCAAGGTTCTGTTCACCCCCTTTTATTTCTCCTCTGTTTTTCCTCATTTCTGCTGCTTCTCACATTCTACCAGAAAGGAAAATTCTAAATCTTTTATTTGCATCAAAGAGTCGTGATGTTATAGACTGACTACCAGGCATTTGCTATCAGATGCCATGCAATGAGTAGTGAATGAAAATTTTAAGGGAATTAAACAGACTTTACTTGGTCTTATAATGAATTCATCATTGATTTGTAGATGTACATCTCCTTTCCAGTTACCCGTCCCTGTGAAATCATTGAAATGTCATTCACCCTCCCTCATGGGTAACAAATTTTTGATAGTACTATTGAACAAAATTCAGCGTTATTTTTCAATCAACTTTTGCTCGATCTTAGGGTAAGGCTGAATATAAATAATGAAAAGGAGAGATTTTTAGGATAATTGGGCTTGTTGAATAGGAAACACTTGTGAATGACTTTAAGGAAGATTAGAGAGTTCTCCAGTAATGGGTAAAAGCAGCTGTTTTTTAAGCTTAAATTAAATTTACTAAGGTTTTTGTATGATGAAATTATCTGTTTTCCAGAGACTTGTAGCTAGGAAAATGGTAGTCAAATGTTACGAATTCCAAATTAAGTACTAAGGAAAGCAGAGGAAATGAAATACTGACAGAAACTTACTGTGCTTGTCTGGGGTCCTGCAGAATGCATCTTAATGTTTGCTAGATAACACATGCAGGCGTGCAGACAGTCATCTAGTAGGTTACTTAACAAGAGCTAATGCACAGCATAGTTATGTTAAAGGAAGTTGGGAAATATTATAGAACATTGAGCAACTCTTACTTTTTTTATTATTACTCTGCTTTTAGCAATTTATTTGTATCAGAAACTAAAATTGGACTAAGTTATACTGCAAAACTACATGTAATACTGTTATCTCAGTAAGCTTATAGTAGGAGAGTTCTAGTGATCACCTAGTCTTTTTTCCCTAGATATCGAGGGCGAAGGTTTTCTTTGAGACTGACCAACATTTCCTTGCCTGCTGTTTAAGTGAGATATTTCAAAAAATCGCCTGCAAAGAAAAAGGGGAAAAATGTTACTTTAAAGTGTTTTGAAGACTATCATTATGGCCTGTTTTAGGCTTTTTGGTTTGGTTTGGTTTTTTGGTTTGGGTTTTTTTTTTTTTTTTGCAAGGTTAAACGAGGTTGCTAGACTGCTGTCCTGTGGAATACATCCATCCAGCTTGTTTCTCGAAGCCTAGAACTGAGCACAGTGCTGGTACGGAGCCTGTGCCCGTGCTGCGGTGGAGGGGACGGTGTCCTGCCTCCTACAGCCACCGCTGCTCCCAGCACTGCCAAGGCCTTGGGCATGGCAGGGGGGCTTTGGCCTTGTCATCCCTGTTATGGGTGGGTCAGAAACAAGGGCGATAGTACAAATGAGAATGGTATTGATTAAAGCACTTCACTCAAATTCAAGCAGACACATCTGCCTAGTTCATTTTCATATATTGGCTTGAGGGACATGTTTAGATCCTGTTGTCTTTGGGTTTTTACAAGTTTGTGTTAACAAATGCATGAAGTCTTTAGTCTGAAATTAATGTACAGCTTGGAGCTAAAGTGAAGCAGGTAAGATACTCCTGGGAAAGAAACTAACAAAAAAATACATAATTTTTTTCTTAACAAAAGTACTGTGCCACCTTTTCCTATTTTTTCACAATAATAGCCTTTGTGCCAGAGTGTACCTTCAGCAATCCCCATTAAAAATTGATCTCAATGTGACCAAATTCAGTTTTACATTAAGTCCAAGTTCATCTTAAGGTAACATTATGAAGCAATTTGTGATTGGGTGGGCTTTTATATCCTGTGAGAGCAACCCCCCTCACTGCTTTCCTTTTGGTATCGGGAAAGACAAAACCAAAGTATTGACATACAGAAGGGGCAAAAGTCTGCTGCACGTGTCATGGATTAAAGTGGAAGAATGGCAGCAGCACACAGGAACTGCTTGCCTAAGGGACCAGGAGAGTAATACGAAATAGACTCCTAGATAGAACAGAAGGGCTGCAGGGGACATCACGTGTCTGGGACCCTGAGAAAAATGTCTTTCGTCTAAATCTGGACAGGATGTGCCACTTGAATAGAGTTCGGATCTCAGAGTTCTGAATCGGCTGATGAGAATACGTGCATTTTGAAAAACAAAAGATTGGGCAGAAACTCTTTTCTCTAAAACCTTAAAAAAGTTAAATGCAAAATGCTTATGTTAGAAGGACAGTAATAGTGGGGTTTTTCCTTACGCTGATTCTTTTGAAGGAAGTCAGAGCAGGAGTGGTTACAAATCATCATTCTGTATTGTTCACAGTAGTAAGAATGAATTAGTAGGTTTGGGGGATTACGTTCAGGATGTCTCTATATCCACAGCTAAGAAATAAAAGTTACAGATTTGTAACTGAGAATTGTCTACTTCTAGTGAACAAAGACAAAAGCACAAATGAGTTACGCAGGTACTGCAGAGGAGTGCTGCATCAAAACAATTGTCAGTGTTGGTGCTTTGTCATTTTCATATTTGGCAGTTGGGCAAATTGTGTTGACTTAATATCATGTAGTTGCATTCCAGGAAGAATTTGAGCATGGCCTATATTGGAATTGAGGTTTATAGTCCTAGCTCTCTGGTTCACGCGATTCGTCTCTAGCCTGTAACTGCTTCTCATCAGTGAAAGGGCATCTGAAATAAATGAAAGTATGCTTAGCGGTTACTGTTTCTAATTTTTTGTTGCTTCAGGATATTAATTTCTGCTCTTAGTTCTGTGATTGTACTTCTTGTTGATCAGACAGCATAACAGATGAATATATGGAACTACTCTGGCTGCTGAGAAAACATCTGTACTGCTGGCACTTTTGTTAACAATTGCATTGATACTGTATATCCTGCAGCTCAGGCGCTGGAAATGATCCTTCATTAGGTAAAAGCAGGATTGGCCCAGCTACTACACTCCTCCCTGCGTGTGGCCTCTACTTGATAATTTCACATAAGACTTTGATACCTTTGAAAGCGACCCACGGTCATTTTTTTCAGCCTGTGCTTGTCTGTGTATTTCCTTTTCATAGTTTTTTCCAATTAATTTTTTAACACTACTGTTACAAAGAATAGAAAATATCCAAATGACAAGAAACATAAACTAATTAATTGTCTTAGAGTTATATGGAGAAGGAAGAGTGGAATAAAATCAGATGTGGTGCATAAGGCCTTTTCCACTAATACATTCCATGAATACTTTACTCCATAGTAGGTCTCCTTATCCTAGTTTTATTTCTGTAGAGTGCCAGAATGAATATTTTAGGCAAAGATTTGATTGTGTTTAATGTCATGATTCTAACCTGCTTTAAAAAAAACCAAAACAAACCCCTCGCCACCAACTTCCAACCCTACAAAACTGGAGATACAGTGTACAGTAAAAAAAAAGTTTCTGATCTTTCCTAGCTATGGATACTTGTCTTGGCAGTCCTGTAAACAATAATCTAATGTAGGAAAAATCTTGGGATCAACCTATACCAGCAGGAAAAAAAATCCCAAACCTCTATGGAATAAAAGTATGTACAAAGGGAGTTAGTGCAGAATAAGCTACTGCGTTTTCAATTCTCACCCTCACTTCTGTTACACCAACTTCCCTCTGTAGACAGGTTTAAGGGAAGGATAATTTTTTAAGGATGGAAGTCAATTTTCAGAGCGGAATGGGATTTAACAGTACAACAATCATTACAGTTCGTGAGCTACATGTAAAGATGTTGAGAGTTTTATGGCTTACGTTTTTAATGCAGCTGTGTTTAAAATAAATGTATTTTTTATATTCTGCTGCAACGTCAGTTTTATATCATGTGGAACTAAGCTATTTTACCTTCTATTTAGGCATATTCCTAGGTATCATTAAAAATATAACATTTTAAGCCAGATCATGTACAAAATGTCAGCTAAATGCATTGTTGGTTATAAGGCTGCTGCTTCAAGCTGCTTTCTGGAAAAGAGGGCTATTTCTTGTCACATTAACCTATGGATACAACAAGTTTGTGCATTGTCTCTGCCCCCTTTTCACCCGTATTTTCATCCTTGTTTTCTCCAACAGAAAGGAGAGCCAAACTGCAGTATTCTTTCTCCAGAAACCACAGAGCAACTGACCTTTGAGATTCCTCTGAATGATTCTGGCTCTGCTGGACTTGGTGTGAGCTTAAAAGGCAACAAATCTCGGGAGACTGGAGCCGATCTTGGGATTTTCATCAAATCTGTTATTCATGGAGGTGCTGCTTTTAAGGTATGGAAGAAACACGTCAGATGATGACTATGTTAGAACTGTGATGTTTCTGTGTTGGGTACTGAATCTCACTTGATAAGCGTTCTAGGAACGAATACCTTTTTGTCACTCATTCCGTTAGGTGAACTGCAAATCTGCTAATGTTTTGTCCCAAGATTCTGGTGTAGCGTGTGGTAGGGTTTGCCACAAAGAAAGTGAATTGGTGGAAACCTCAGGGGGCATTTGGATGCTGCAGGAAATGGGGAAGGGGGAGAAGGATAAGGGGGTGTGGGCACAAGGAGGGCTGCCTCCCAGCTTCCCCACAGCCCACAGAAGTGCATGGTAAAGTTTGTGTGCTGCTCGACTCGGTGACGGAGAAGTTAGATATCTACATTTATTGTCTATCTGCACTGCCTTTAGTCCTCACAAAGTGATAGGGGCAGACCCATAAAAAACAATCAAAAGACAAACTTCTTTACAAAAGTTAGAAATTGGCAATTCTGTGAGGTTAAGGATTATGTGTTTAATTTGTGTTGTAAATAAAAAGCTAGTGCATCGTTTTCTTTCTTTTTTTTATTCAGAATATTTTTTGCCATTGTAGTAAAAATGCAAGCCTGGCATCAGTTGTGAAAAAGTTACCAATTGGTCCTGAGGTGGATTGAATTGGTAATATTAAGTTGGTAAATGACAGTATTATGAATTGTTCTGCTCCATCTAAGAACTATGCAACGCCTGTTGTACGTTTTTATGATTAAAAAGTATTTGAATTATTTTCTAATCTTTAGGAAATCTGTAGACTGCATTTTTTTCCCAAATAAAACTTGAAAAAGGTAATTTTCTTGAAATTAGAAGCAAAAGTCTTAATCTTTCAGGGCTAGCATGTTTAGCTGTTGTGCATCCATAATGTGATTTTTTTTTCTCTTGTGTTATCTCAGCAATTCTCACAGTTCTCTTTTCTGTAAAAATACCTTTGAATCCAGTGTATGTAAATTCCTCTACTGACATCAGCCTGCTGAGTAAGACAATCCACAGCATTACAACTTTCATGATCACTTATTTACAGCAGCTGGTAAATAGCAATAATCAAGGATTTAGCTTTGATGTGAATGTTTAATACTTCCCTGCTTCTATTATTTACCTATCCTAGTCCCCCAATTATTTCAAAGCTCGGATCTTCTCCAGTAAAACTGAGCCTGGTACTTGCAGTTCAGAACACTGTCCGTAGTTAACTCAGGGCTAAATGACGAGTGAGTAAGCTCATCTACTTGGTGTAGATCAGAAATGAGTTAAGGCATGATTGGCCAAACTAGGGCTGGATAAACTCAATTTATGTGCATGTCTGCTACAGAGTACAACTCATTCTGTTGTAAAAATGAGGCTGCCCTCCGTGCTTTCCCAGCTCTGTGTTCCCTGAGTAATTGTCCACACCAGTTGTGAAGACAGTGTATATTGCCATGAATAAACTCGTTGTTTTGAAGAGCAAAGCTTGTGGAGCCCTATTCCAGCAGCATTAACAGGCTAGCTACCTGACTTGTCGCGTCATAGACACATGAGACAAGCCTTTCTAGCTCTGTATGTTTACCACTCTCTATTCTCCCATAGTTACTTACTCCAGAGCAGTTAATTTTGGCTTGAGGGGTCTGCAGACTAATAAAGCAGGACTTTTATGCTCACACCTAAGTAAATGGGCAACTGGCACAGTTAGTCACCATACTGGAAGGTTTTGTCTTCTGATAACCTGTGGTCCTGTGACCTATCCTCTGTTCTACCTCATTATAACCCTTTCACCAATTAGAACTGTGTAGTAATAGATCTGAGCGTAGGCTCCAGAGCAAATGAGATAGTAGCTGAGGTTCTGGCTTCCACCAGAACTGTTCAGAGAATCTTTCCTGTGTGTTTTATATGAGTACTCACAGAATGCAGTCATTTTGGCTATGTCTTAAGAATCACAGCTTACTGTTGCATATGCACGGAGACCAGCCGTCTTTCTCCTGTCTAATGATCTTTATATAGAACAAAAGAGGGTATTAACAATTAATAAAATTTCTTGTATCAAGTTAAAAAGTGTGCACATATTTGTGCATAAATATTTAAAGTTGTCCTTATTGTCCTTATTTTGAATGTTGTCTTGTAGCAAGTGTTTTACTAAAAAGCCTTTCTTTCCAGCTGGTAGTTGTCCAGAGCACTTTCCCATGCTATTCAGTTGTAACTCTGAAACAGAGTATTATGGATTTAGCATTTGCTTTTTGGTGTGCAAAGTTTTCTTGGGAAACTATCACAGGAGGAAATCATAATGCTCACTGACATGAGAACTCTCTCACTATTTCTCACTTCTGCATTTAGAGTTTAGTATTTGTTCTGATTTTCTGATATCATGCTAATATAAGGAAGAGCTTTATCTCCTTGTCTATACAGTCACCACTTGTCTTCAAAAGAAGACATGTAATACATTGAACTTCAACACATTTGTTTCACTTCTGAAGTAAATGCTCTGTCCTGATGCTGTATAAAGGTTTTGATACATTAAATTTCTTTCACCACCAATGTGTGTTTTAGAATGGAGAGTTCCATATAAGATACAGACAATTTTGGTTGGTTACTGTTATCTGTTATCGGTATGAACCAAAGGTCTGAAGAGAGGCCAACGTTTCCTACTGTTTTCTTCAAAAGCTTTTTCAATTAACCTGGTGCTGATGTGTTAGTGGCATGGTGAAGCACCGTAAGGGATTTGTTAAAAAAAAAAATAAGGGAAAATAGAAGTGTTTAATTCTATACTTTATGATTGTTTTGTGCTAGCTAAAGATATTAGAAAATACCAACGTGTCTTGTGTCATACATGTTACAGTAAGATCCAGTGCCTATTTATTGCTCTGGCTACAAAAACAAATAAAGTGAAAATGCCTTAATGTTCTTAGTGGGTGTTCTAACACTGTATCCTGCAGGAATAAAAACAGTTACTTTGTCTGATTGAACCAATGTGTCTCTTCTTAACCTCATTTTGTAATTTTTGAAGTGTCTATTTTTTTTATCATCCCTAAGATAAAGAGGCTACTAGAATACTTGATATTTGTAATTATGCAGAGCCTTCCATGTGAGGAAAAACTAATATTTGACTGAGTTTAAATGCATCATCTTTCCCCATAACTTTAGGGATTTCGGCCTTATTCATCTTGAGACATCTTGGCTTTTCACTTGTGATGCATTCCTGATGATCAGGTACTTGCTGTCTACTGCAGCTGAAATGCAGCAGAGCCATTATTAGAAATAATGGAATATTTGTACGTGTGCATTTGTTCATATCAAACATGGTGTAGCTTGAACCTTCTTGGGGCTTCTGAGTGCTGTGGCAGTAAACATTGCTTGTTGTGTGCAGTGGATGGGGAAATCGGATGATTCCAATAAATGCCACCAAGGAATTCCTTGTGAGAAAAATGTCACTGATGTGATGAGGGAAATAACTAGCTGCGCTTTGATTAAAAACAAGGCCATGAAGAACACGGCATTATATCTCCCTGCTCCACTGTAAAAAGCATGAGAGTCTTGTGACTGCCTGTCTGAAGATGGTAGCCATGGGGTGGTAGGTTGTAGGCTTGCTGTGAGTCTCCATAAAAAAAAAAAAAACCAACCAACCCAACATCCAACATTTTCTGAATAAGTAAGGGAACAGTAACTTTACCCTTTATTAGAATAGCTCACTTGCAGTTTCAGAGATGGCATTTGAAAACTGTTTTGCTGAAATGCCAAATGTTATTTTTCTACTTGGAAGCCACAAAGAAACCTACCTTTCAGAGATGAAAGAAAAAACGTGTTAAAACAACATTTAGCTTGTTTTGAGCCAAGCAGATTGTCTTGCAGTTCAGACTTCTAAACCAGGCCATAACACCAGTGATGTGAAAATCTGTGTTTGGAAACTGTTTAGATATTGGGATTTTTTTTTTTCCAGTCTTTAAAATAGCAAGAGGATTTTTTTTCCTGAAATAACTTCTACCTGACCATGTGTGAAAATGGTGTTCAGCTGTCTTCCAGCCTACCTTGTACAGGTGACTTAGTGAGTGTAGTTGATCAGCATTTATAAAGCACGCATAGCTTTTTTTCTCCAATGATAGTTGACATGTGAAATTCAAGTTGAATTTTGCATTTAAGTGGAGCATGTAACAGAGTGGGAAGAAGGGAAATGCATCAAAACAAGTTATTTAATTACTGACATTATTAAAATATAAAGAAATAAATACAAAGTCTCATACAAAAGTATTACAAGGCAAATTAAAAATCGGCCGAAGTCAGAGGTTTCTGACGCTGCAGTGATTCATTTAAAAATACGCATTGTGTTCAGGACAATTGCATAGTCAACAGATGTACTCATGACAAGATGCATTTGAGAATGTATTTGTATATACTTTAGTAAGAAGCTTTAACAGATATTTATACATGGGTGTTAATCCACAGAAAGGAAAAAAGTAATCCAAGAACCTGTGGGACCACAGCAGGAGGACATGAGGACCTGTAAAATTTTCAAAGTTTTACAGAAACTCACAAAAAATAGCATCTTTTTTCCTCAAACTCCTCTTGCCATGAATCGCTCCATTCATTTCAGCAGATTTTGATGGAACACAAAGGAATTGCAACATGTGCAAATAATAAAACTCCCTGCTCAACAATGTTAACTCTTCTCTCTCTAAACTTCAGCATGTGGGATGGCATCATTTTGTATGTAGAGAAAGGGTGGGGTTAACCTATTGACTTTGGCTGTATGTAAATTTATGTTGGCGTAAAATATTCAGCAGAGGGGTGGGAGAGGTTTCAGGATCTTTTCCAACTGGCATTGCTGTTTCCTATCTTCCATTCCCATACCCTCCCCAGAAAAGTTTTATTTCTCTTCATTTTCCTTCACTGAATGACTCATATCCCAATTCTGTCTTTCCATCATCTTGTCCCTCCCAGTTTATTTTGGATTCTGGTTATACACTGTTCTTCTTCAGCTCTGTGGCTATTCATACTCTGCTGTGCTGATGATGTACCCAGTTCCAACAAAAATAACACTTAAGAAAGTTGGGTTTGTCACAGCTACTGTAGCTCACTTGAGCATGAATGACTTAGCTTTGACAGCAATAGCCAAATAGTTAATTGGACATCTTAATGATTGAAAAAAAATAAAAATAAAAAAGTGTGTATATTTTGGATTATTTAGAGGCATGAAATATGTAAACAGTTCAGACGAGTGCCTTATGGGAAGAATATGTAATGAGCCTATGAATGAATCAGATTCATTTTAACCAATCAATGTATTTCTAGGCGAGTTCTTTCCCTGCTGTTCTTTCTTCACTGCCCTTCTGTATTGGATGTCTTCAGTTTCTTTCTCTTTCTCATCCTTCTTTGAGGTCTGATGCCAACCTGATAATTGTGAACTTGACGAGCTTTAATAGAAACTCTTGTCTCTTAATTAAATAGACCTTATTTTCTTGTTACAGAGAGAAAAGTCCACAGCACATGCATTTATGAAAAGAAATAAATCACAGATAATAATGACAACAGCAATAGGACTCATAAATCATAAAATAGCAGTGTCCACAATTTTATTACACCCACAAATGTCAGTTAACCTTGGCAATGAAATGACTTGTTTCAAAGCATGCGCTACTTGATATGGCTCTAATTTTGGTTTTGGCAGCAGGTTTGGATATTAAAATACGTGGACCATATTAATTAAAATAAGGATGCTTAAGCCTTAATGACCATTCTGAACTGAGAACACTACCCCATATGGTGGCATGGTAATTGTGACAAGATACACCCTAGTGAGACTATAAGACAAAATTTTTGGAGCTGTTTCTTACCAGACCCTAACAGCAGATAACACTGCATGGAAATATGTTGCAGTACTCCTTTGTGGTTGCGCTGTAGACACTAACAACTATGGTGTGGGTCCTTTTAACTAACCAAAAGCTCCTTTTCCTGTTTTCTTTTTAGAACTGGTACAAATTAAATTGTACGTGCAAGAGAACCAGCAGCGTGTGCATGCACTCCTGTGTTTGTAATTGCCTTGTGAACTCGTGCCAAAATGTAGTAAATGGAGGAAAAAAATGGTCAGTTAATGGGCACAAAGGTTTTTCTTTTTAAAGACCTGGTGCTATGTTGTCTCTTGATTCTTAAATTTTAGTAAGCAATGTCTGATTGTCTGCATCTTTCTTTCCTGTATGTAGCACCTCTGCCTAATAACTCTTTATTTAAAAAAAAAAAATTTTGTTTTTGTGTTTTGCTTGTAGGATGGTCGTTTGCGAGTAAATGATCAACTTGTTGCAGTAAATGGGGAGTCACTTCTGGGCAAGTCAAATCATGAAGCTATGGAAACACTGAGGCGCTCCATGTCCATGGAGGGGAACATTCGTGGGAGGATCCAGCTGGTAGTTCTCCGGAGACTAGAGGTGCAGACAGAGGTGAAGCAGTAAATGCACTTATGCGACAAATGTCTTTCCAGTCCCAGTGTTTTTGCATACAAGAGATGACGGCTAAACTCTTGGTGACAGAGAGCTCTTCCTGGCAGAATGAATTCTTGACTTCTTGGATTCACACAGTGTTTCCTGGTCTTGCTGTTCCTGTTGAGGCCAGGCTAAAAGTTGCCTCTTATTTTAATTTGACAAATATTAGAACAAAAGCAAATGTGGTCCCCAAAACGGTTAATTTAGGATTAAGGTATTGATGTAATTTTGACTATCTGCTACCTCCTCAAGGCAAGTAGCTGAGATACAGACAAATTGAATTCTTCTGATTTCATTTGTTGTCATGATCAGATTCTATTGGATTTTACTTCACTCTTGCTTTTTCTTTTTCATTTGTATTTTAATTCACTCCACTTTTTGTGGGGCGTGTGTTCTGGTCCTGTCCCGTCCCTCAATCTTTTTTTTTTTTTTTTTTTTTTTCGACCTTCAAGGAATTAATATTTTACTTTCCCTGGTCAGATGAAGGTCACCCCTTCAGGATGGGTTTCTGAGTTGATTAACATAAAACTTGCTTAAGTAAGATAAAAAAATAAGAGAAGACAGACATTTTAATGGTTATGTTTTCTGGACCTCATATAAATTGATGTTTGCCGATTGCCTCTTATTTTGAAAAGGATTGGTTCTGTGATCTCTCTTCTTCCTCTCTTTCATGCATGCATGCCGCATACACACACTCCTTTGTCTTTACATAGATAATATGAATGTATGTGTACTAGCTGCCCTTACAACTCACCCCAGTTTTAATTTTGACCCTTGAGTAAATATTTCATTGGTTTTTCAACATCTGTAGATTTCCTTAACATAAAAAATATATACAAGCGGATTTGTGGCATAAAAGGTTGTAATAAATCCTGTTATAGCACTCCAAGAGTTGATTTCAAGCTTCTTATTTAATAAGCATTGCTGGAACATCTGAAAGTGTTAGGAATGATCATGTTTGTGGATGTGTTTGCATAAAATATCAAAGGGGGGAAGAGAATACATTATCCTTCAGTATAATTAACTCTTAATATTTTCCTGGTAGTTTTCTATTTGAATTACTACCATCATTGATTGATTAAGAAATAGATTTAGAATTATATTGCTTTCCAAACATTATGCACTAACTTTGTTGGGAGGACACTTTGTAAAAGCCTTGCTGATGTCAGTCGTGACAGGAAAATATGAAAAATATTCATTAGCAATTCTGGAATACGTTAGAAGAAAACACATTTTTGCTTTCCTTTTCTATGTGACATGGCATTGTGCTCTAAGAAAGAAGTATAAAATATGTGTTATATTTATTGTGCACTCTTGGGACATAAGAAAGATTGCTCACCTTCAAATAAAGCTCACTCCTGCAAGTTTTCTTCATTTAACAAAAGTCAAAATTTTTTAAAAAACTTCGAATCAGACATCAGATTGACCCAATAAAAGCATGAGACTGCTTTTTATAGTTAAGTGTATAGTTTTGTGTATTATCCAGATGTATTACAGAGGTAAATAATCTTGACTCATGCCCTACGAAGAATGCATAATGAGGTCTTGATTGAATCAAATTCATTTTAGACAGGAATTAATTTTTATAGGGTAGTCTTCAGGTTCAATTGTAATTCCATTTGAGTCTGGAGACCATAGCAGAAATGGGTTGTTGCCCATTCTTTCCTTTCCCCAAAACAGCTTCCTGAGTATTGTGTCTCAGCATGGTAGAAGGAGAATACGTTTAGAAACGCATTATTGTTTTTATTGGTCAGGACACTAATGGAGGTCTTCCATGGCAGCTATGTTTTATAAGCTGAATACTCTAATTAGGCCGGTTACTGATCAGTTGTTGGGATATTGATTGTGTCATTTATCAAAGAGCTGGAAAAGCAGATTTGTTGTTGCTGTTAATTTAAGGCTCCCTACCCCACTGGCTATAAGTCTCCGATGTAGTAGTAGTTTGGATGTTGCAAGGCTTAATTTAGCTAGCGCTATACATGAGAAAGTAGTAAATGTGGACCTCACGATGTAAGGCATCTTATGTAAACTAAAGAATTTCCAGTAATGAGAAGAACCATAGCTGTCAGTGGCTGTGCGGTGTGTGTGTTTCTGCACAGAGGTTCGAAACAGCCTTTTCAAATGGCTCGTGCCGCCCAGAGGAGAGAATGTTGCATGTGCTGCCTGGCCACTGAGACTGCAGTTGTAGCCATATTGTCACCGTGAGCATCCCAGCATTGTTTTGTGTTCTGAGGGGCATTTTTTTACTGTATCATCATTATTATTATTTTTATTGTCATTTCCTATCATTATTTTATTTTTATTATTTATTATTTTATTTTATTTTTTAATTTTTATTATTATTAAGCTGGAAAGGCAAGTTGCAAGTTGATGTAACGTGCTGTCCTTTCTCATGCGTTGGTTTGCAGGCAGTCACTTGCCAATGCATTAAACCTCTTGCATCGTTTTACAAAGAAATTATATGGGTTAGATACATGCATTTCTTCTGTAGATGTGACTATGAAATTTAAGGAATGATATATTTAGTGTAACATTTGCTGGCATAACGAACGTGCGCTTTAAAAATAGAAGCCAGTTGGAGACCCCTTCAAAAAACAAATATAAAATCACAGAAACTATAAAGGTTATTTTGAAAACTAGCCATAATATTCCCCTGTGTGGGTTTTGTGTTTTCCCTGAATAACAAGTACAGAAACGTCTTTTCTGGGTCTGTCCCAGTTTTAGAAACTGCGATTTTTGTTTCCCCCCCCGCCCCCCTTTTTTTCTTTTGAGCAACTGCTCAGGAGAATAAATTAGGCGATATGGCATGTATGGTGATGGGGAAATGTCGCAAAAGAAAAGCTGACTAGAGGTGTGACAGGAGTTTGTTTAGCTGCTAGCCAGAAGACCTGCGCTTGGGAGTTTGGTGTAACTCCTTCCTTGCAAAACCGCGCTAGTGTGTGATCATCAGAACATATGCACTCAGTCGCGGAGAGAAGGGAACCAGCTGGCTGGCAGAAAAATACCATTGGCATTGCCCGTGTTCTTGTGTTGACAATGTCACAAGCTGCCCTCCCAGATGGAGAATTTGAATGAAGCCAGTTGTGGGTCATAAAAAAAAAAGTCGTCTTCATTTTTGTGCATCGTTCTTAACGATTGTTATTGCCTAGATATTGTCTTATTTTCGTGGTCAGCAAAACCAGTCATTTTGAAGATATCTTTCAAGTTTCTCATTTGCAAGGAAGCAATGTTCAGTGAACATGACATTATACTGTATTTGTGCACTGTCTGTAGTGATGGCTAATCCCTCTGCACTGTTGAACATTTAATTTTTTTGTTACAATGCGTGGTTCTGTTTTTCCTTTAGGAACGCTCTGACCAGGGAGCCTTTCAAAAATCAGCCTTTGACGGGAGTCATAATTTCGCAGCTGCTTCCCGACGCAATGATTCTATGATTCAGCAATTTGTAACGTGCAGTGCTCAGGAAAGAATAAAAGGTAATCTCTAGATATCCTTCTGTGTGCTAAAAGCAAGTGCCTTGTGGTTTTGTTTTTTGAAATCCACAGCCACTAGAAAAGCAGTTAATTAGAGTAAGTGCACACTATGTTACTTTGAGGCTTGAAGATCCAGCGAGGGTGGGAGAGCTGACTCAGAAGTTGTGAATTAGATTCCTGGCACAAATTCCAGTTTAAGTAACAGTTTCTAGCTCGCTGCCCCAACACGTAACGTTGGATAAAAAACAAATGATGAGTGCAAAATATATGTTGTCAAAATGTTTATTTTCTATATATCTTTAATGAGTGCAATGATTTTTGCATTGAATTCTTAGATTATGTCCCAGGTTATTGTAAGCTAAATGAATTAATAAGAAGGGTGATATTCATAAAGTAAATTTGATTATTTTAGACTTAAAGGTAAAATTTGTTCAAAGGTTAGAAACGTTCCCTTAATTTACAAATTGGAATTACATTAATGAACTCATTAAACAAAATTATGTAGATGTGTACATTGTACATAGAAAACCTATATATATGAGCGTATGCAAGCATATAAGTAAGAGCTATTAAGACCACTTATTTTCCTGTCTTCTTTCATTTCTGATGGCATACTCTACTATCTGTCCAATTTGCACCTGGCTCGGCAAGAGACCAGTTATTTGAAAAGTTTAAGTATTTGAGATGGTCTTGACCCCTATCCTTTTAAGTGTGCTCTTATCCTTGAAGCCAAGCACATACTTAAATACCTTCCAGTAGGAAAAAAATTTTCTTTGATGTAGTTGAATTATGCATGATTTTTCCCACTTCCTTAGACAACTGTGGAATCTGGGTGGCCTGCAAAAAGTAATTTCATAGGCTGCTGTGATGACTTAATGGAGTACTTCTAACCAAAACCAAAGAGTCCCTATCCGTAAAGCTCAAGAGAAACTCCCGTATAATTTAGGGGTAAATAATTTGTGTTGACTTCAATATTTTGACAATGTAACTCCTGGCAAATAATTAGATATAGCCTCAAGCATTGTAAATATTCAAAGATCAGATCTCTTTTTTTAGATCTGCCACATATTTCTTTTGTTATGGAATTTACACTGATTCTGTAGTTACAGGAGAAAAGGGTCATCCTTGGAGCTAGCCTGCCCTGTACAGTTAGCCATTGCCAAAGGATCAGAAAGCAGCAAAAACCTTTAAGTGCTTCCTTAAAAAAAACATATAAGCAACTGCCAGGGAGCCATTGATAAAGGTGAATGGCAATGGGTAGCTTGTCACTTAAATAAAGTTCAAAACAAAATATGTGGAAGAGCTGTACTTTCAGAGAAGGATTCTCCAACTGCGATCCAAAAATCAGGATGACTGGTTTGCAGCTCATTCATAAAATTGTTTTCAGTAGACATCTTTTTAATTAAAGAATGATGGTAAGAAGGTATTATAGCAAAAAAATATGATGGCCTCAGAAGAGAATGTGTGTCGGATGTGGAAAGGATGCTCTGGAGTGTTGCTGAGGGCTATTGTCAGGCAGGGTTTGGCATGGCTGGGGCTTCCCAGCCATGGCCTGGGAGCGGTTTGGAATTGGACTCAGTGGACAACAGATGACAAAAGATATTTCTAGAAGTATCATTGTATTGTGATTTCTGCTGAATATTTGGCATTTGATAAGTAAAATTTAAGGGACCTTAATGGAGAACTGCCCGGGCACTTCCAAGCAGCAGGGTGTCTGCAGCAGGGCTCTGATCTGAAATTTTCTTGGTGACAGACACTTTGGCTTACAGTAGTCCTACACATTGTAGAAATTTTTCTCTAATTTTGAAATCTTAGTATTAATTGTTATTGAGCTAATACTCATTCTACATCCCATATGAGCTTGTCGCTTATTTCCAGTCATTGGGTAAAAAAAATTTTTGCACTGTTTCTCATAAAGTTTTGTCTTCAGTCTTTCAAGGCATCTGTAAAGGCAAAACACTGTGCCTATGCACAGCCCTCATTTAACTCAGTGATGAACTGTAGTTTTGTGTGTGTGTTTAAGGATGTTACAGATATGGTGAGCTTCTTGTGACAGGCAAGAACACTCCCTTGTGCGTTCTTATGGTGTACTATCCAGATCTTGTATGTAGAAGTATGGTTGGTACATTTTAACAAAAAATAATACGAGACAGAAGAGATTTTTAACATAATACAGGATCTACTGGAGGAATTTAATGACAGGAGCTGTATTACGTTTAATAAAATGTCACTTTCTCAATTAATGTTTTCTGGTAAGTTATTGCCAGTATCATTCACTGCTCCTACCAATAAAATTATTGTAAAAGCTCAGCAAAAATACACTGAAGCTTGGCCTGATAGTATTGCTGTCTGTTTTAAGTCTTTTATTATACGTGAGCAAGAAAAACTAATGTCTAGGGAAAAGTGGTTATAGCCAAAACATTACATTTTGTCTTGCCTGTGGATATTTAAATAAAGGGGGAGGGGATACTGATCCAATATTGAAATGCCAGTGTTTGTTCTATTTTTGCATGAATAATACTTGCTGCCTTCAGGTCCTCACTTATTTTGCTGCCAAGCTGTTGCACAGATTCAGTGTTTTTTAGAACAACCTCTTTGAGAATTGATACTTCAGTGCCAGCAGCTTTACATTTCTGGTGTTGAAAGATTACTGGAATGTGTTTCATTAGAGGTTCTTATATATTTCTTATAACCCTACATTATAAATGGTTATGGGGAAATGCTGTCATCTCTCTGGTTAACTAGTAGAATAATCATAAACTCTCTCTACTACCATAGACTGCTGAGTCTCCACGGGTTGTACAAGTATCTCTGTTTTCATACGTGTGGTAAAGTCAAGATAGAAAATTAAGTGAAATCTAAAATTAATGTTTAAATTTTGCTTGTAAACATTACACGTGTCTTATAGACAGACTCAATTATTTACTCTCCTAGACTGTTTAAGATCTGAAAATTCAGTACTTTTTTTTTTTTTTAGTGGCTTAGCTGGTCCTCTGATCTCTCTGAATCTGTTAAGATCATTTCCTGAGGTCTTGAACATGGAGGCAGTGACTGCCTCTTAGGTTAAATTCCCTCACTCTTTTGCTCCTGCTCCCATTTTGCTAGGAGCCGTAGTCGCTTGTGATCATTTCTGTTTTTCTCAGGAAGTCTGATTTTTTTCTCTGTGTACCGTTTGTGTACTGCAGGAGAAATGCCAGTGGTAACCCCTCACCAAACAGCCTTTGTGAAATGACGTATCAGTTACTGTGAATCAAAGTTAATGTAACTACATGATATGCTCAGTCTCTCCAGCTATGGCAATGGGAGGCTGCTCAGAGAGGGTAAGGCACAGTGTAGGGTGTGCTGTGAACTCTTTTTTCCCCTCTTTTCTTCCATCAGGCATCTGTTTCCTACTTCAGGTAGTCAGTGGCTTAGGGACTTCCTTAATCAGAGGTTCTGTCTGGACCATTGTGCCATCAATACCTCTCTAACTTTTAGCCCACTTTTTTTTTTTTTTTTTTTTTTTTAAATTTAATTCCCCAAACATCCTCATTCCATGACTTAATGGCACAGGAAAAAAATTCTACTTTGTGTTTGTGCTAGGTGTGCTACTTGGTAGTTACACCGAGTGCCTTTTAGTGGCTATGTATGAGACCGTCGGGGAGAGCTTCCTTTTCACCTTGTGCATAGCTTTTACAATTTCATAGACTCCTCTTGTATCACCTTTTATTGCTTCTTATTCTAAACTAAAGAATCCTAGTCTGTGTTCCTTGTAGGAATGTTTCTACATGTGTCCAACTACCCTTGCCACCGTTTCTATGTTTCTGAATTATATTACCTCCTTTTTCTGATAGGAAGAAGGAAACCTTAGGTGCTATCTATAAACTAGGCACACCATTAACTCTGAGTTCTAGGTGGAGTGATTGGACTTTTCCTGAGGCTCTGAATGTCTGTTTCCTTTTGACTTCTGGAAGCATATATTCAAAGAACGACCCAGTGCACTTCTATTGTATCATTCCTGAGTAGTAATTGCTAAAGTAATAGCCTTTGTGTATGTGTCAAGAGTTTTCCACTACTCCTATGTGTGTCACTTCGCAGTCACTGACAGGGAGTTTCACCTGCATTTCCTACTTACTTAATATCCTGCAATCTTTTTGCGAAGCCTCATAGTCTGCTTATTTTTGGTAGTTCTCAGTGTTCACATGAGTTAATTTTTTTCATCTTCTGATTCATCTTTCAAATCACTTAATGACACTGAACAGTATGAGTTTCCCTCTGTTCTAAATTCTTTTTACTGTGAGAACTTGCATTTTGCTTCTCATCTCTGTTTGCTGTCCTGAAATTGCAACCTGGAAGAATGGGATCATAATGCCAGAAGCCAGTGTCCATATATGTTAGGTAGCATACCAGTTTTCTACGTCAGGCTGGCAATCGATATTTTTTGGAACTTTTTGTCTGCTCACCTTGACTGTCTTCTGATGATGTTCTCATGTTTCCTGAGATACAGGGTTTGAACTATTTATTGTCTTTCTGATCTTTAGGAGACTATCCAGCCAATAGGAGTTTTATAGGATTCTTGAGGTAATAGTGTGGTTCGGTTGGGGTTTTGTTTGTTTGTTCGCTTTTAGGGAACTATCTCAGTGCTTTTATCTAATAAACATAATCTATTGCTGTCTGCCTTGATCCCCTCCGTGTAAAGCTTTTTTCTCTCAAGTTAGATTAGTACTTTCACACAGGATTGTGCAAAAAAACGAGCAACATTCAATGGAACAGAACAGCTCACGTGGAAGGGTGGTATGTCAGTATTGTTAAATTGCTTACCTGCCATTGAAACCCAAGAATTATTAAGTGTCCAGGTTTCCTGTTAAGTTTTGGAGGGATGAAGACATGTTCTACATTGAAAAATGTAGGGGCTTTTTGTAAGGTAAGACCTTATTGAGTCTGACCTGATTGAGAGGTGAATTTAAAGGACAATAATGAAGTGGCCTACAGCAGGCACAGCAGTCATATTAAATACTGCAGGTATGTAAGTGTTGTTGCTTAGCAAACCACTGAATGATTTGAGTAGCTCGTGTTTTTCTTGGTCCAAAGTAATTTTCTGGTGTGAGTTGAATGTCTTTTGTAAAGGTAAAGAAGTTATTACCGTAATGGTAGGAAAATTTAGACTGTAATTTAGAAATGCCTCTTTCTTCTCTTGGCATGGGATAACAGAAATTTTTCTTCTTCTGAATTCTTTGCTGAGAATGTGGTTCTCTTCTGTACATGAAAGGTCGTAAGTGCTCCTCGTCAAAGGGAACGAAAGCATGAATCTACAATCAGGTTCGGATGCAGCTATGTAGAAGTGAAAATCCATTCAAATGGAGTAAAGCAATTTGTGCCTTGTGCTCAACTTCACTATAAAGCACAAAGTTTCCCTATATTTATCTTTAATTATGCATATGCAAATCTGAAAATCAGCCCTTCAGGAAATCCCAAGGGGTATATTTTCTGCTTGGTGTGATTTTAATTCTAGTTTAGTTAGTTTAGGGATTTGAATAATTTGTGACTCACTTCAGCATTGCTTGAGGCCTTCTAGTCCAGTCATTGATCGATGAACTGGTGTGAGGTACTTGTTTCTGCAGCTTATTTAACCCCTTTTTAAATTTTATTTCAGAGTTGCCAGTGTCTGATCGTGGCAATGGTGAAAATGAAACCCCTCCACCTCTCCCACCGCATCCCAGTGAGGATCTGCTGAATGAGGATTATAATCATAGGTTGGACATTGGCTATTCTTAATAGTTACAGCCCTAATTGCTTATTGGTGGTTGTAATAGTAGTTCTAATTGATTTTTAAATCGCTTTTTATTTTGTAAAAATTTGTAGCACCGTTTTTAGTCACCTGGACAATCCTTTAATATAAGCTGGGAATGTTATTTTAGCATTTAGTGCATTGTTCATTTCAGTTGTTCATAAACTGCGGTATGCCTGCTATCCATGGTATATGGATCACAATACCAAGACTGTGTTCAGTAAAACAAAAAGAATCGTGAAACATTATCCCAATTAAAAAAAAAAAAGTTAATTTAAAACTATACCAGTGGGTGCTACGTGTAGTTGCAGTGCCTGAAGTCTCTTAAAGGTTTGTAGGAAACTGATTCTTCTTATGCAACACATCAAAGACATTCTTGAGGTTACAAAAGGAAGCTTCAGTAAGATTGAGCATTGAAATGCGTAGGGGAAAAATTAATGGACACTTTACCGGTTGTAAATGCATTAGGTAGTTTTTTGAGATATTGCAATGATACCTTTTGTAAACACTGGTGTGCTTGATGGCAGCTACAAGCTCTGATTTCCTTAGTAAGTATCGAAATTTGGATGGCATATACTTTGTCTCAAGTAGCACAGGATTCAAATCAAAGTATCATTTCAACCTGTCAGACTTTCAATGCTGAAAATTCAGTGTTGAACTCTGTTTACTCATTTTGTGTGTATTCAGTTTGGATAGTCGTGCAACTGTTTTATTGCCATGATATTAGGAAAGTATGCATTTCAACTAACAACTTAGACATACTTCTGTCCTTGTGTGCATGGATGTGACTAAAAACTACCCTTTAAACGACTCGTTGCACATAGTATTGAAGAGTAGATATATTTTATTATGGATACCTTGAATTCTTCATACAATGAAGACTCTTGTAACTTTTGCTAACAGAGAGTAATTTCATAATTTCTGGTCTCTTAAGCAGGTATGTATGACATGGTAAACAAACAAAAGCCTGCATAGGCTAATGGAAATCTGCATTAAATTCTCAACTGCAGTTGTTTGCCAGAATCTGTTCCTAATTTTTCAATAAGTTGGGAGCAAAAACGTTCTCTTAAATGATAATGATGTATTAAAATGAGGATGAATTTACAGGCCCTTTCTCCAACCATTTGAAACTTAAGTTCTGTTGAAATTGAATTGCTGTGTCAGGTCACTCTGATTTCATTGAAATTCCCCATTTTTTTGCTGAAATGCAAAGTGTTTTGATGCTGTAAAACCAAACCTTTTGATGAAATAAATGTTTTTAATTTTGTCACGGCTTTCTGGTTTTAGAGTATTTTAAAAAAAATATATTTGTATTTCTAACTGAAAAGAGACGCTGAAGATTTCAGATGCCTTTCAGTGAGATGTATTGACTCTTCATAGGTGAAAGTTACTTTGAGTTTCACTCAGGTGGAATGTTGAAATATTTAGATATTTGCCGAACTTGAAGTAAAATAATGAAAAACCAACCAACCAACCAAAAAAAACCCCAAACCATGATACTTTGGAATTCTTCGGTGTTGTGACCTCCATAAGACCTCCAGGCTGCAGCCTCTGCATAAGTGGTGCAAGACTATAAAAAACCTTTTTATTAGCAGATGAAGTAAAATTGAGCCATGTACATTGGCAGTATATTTCCAAGGAAAAAAAAAAAAAAAAGCAGGTACTGGTATGTTCCTCATTTCTTCCGCTAAATAAAAAGCAAATTGTCTAAAAGCAATTATCACTAAGCATTTATGTTTGTATTTGCATCCATGATGAAAAACAAGTGACTGGAGGTGTTACGTCTCAGAAAAGAAAGTTTGAGGATCAATAACTGATTTTAAAATACATGGCCGTAAGCAACTGGAGGAAGAAAGACATGTGTATTTGTGCATACTTTAATTAGTTCATTTGTGTTTTGAAATGGTGCCTAAATATGTCACGTCTTTTTTTTTTTTTTTTTTTTTCCCTGCAGCCCCATCATAAATTCAGCAGTGCATTTAACAGATCAGCACATCAACTTCAGATCTTTGACACCGGCCAAGCAGTCTGAATCAATTAATCTGAAAGCCTCAAAAAGCATGGATCTGGGTAAGAAGGGGTGGGGTGACACATAGGTCAGCTTTTTAGCCTTAGCCCATCTGCACCATCCTCTGTTTCTCGCTTTTGTTTCTTAAACACAAACATCAGGGAGTAAGTTCTGCAGAGGAGCTGCAGCATGGGGACAATGGTCTGCTTCCTGTAGCATCTAATTGCAAGTACCCTTTTTTATTGAAGCTGAAGAAAGGTTGTGTTTTGGGGTTTTTTTTTCCTAAAGGCCATTCTATCCATTGTATTGAAATCTTAGCTGAGGAAAAGAGGGAGCGTTTGTAGAAATGAGCGGAAAGAATTGCTGTACGAGTTTTATATGTCTTAAAAATATAGCAAAACAGCAATAACAAATGTCATTTTCGTACAGAATATAAATGGTTGCAAAACTACACTGGACAAAGGCTAACTTTCTTAAGACAAGTTGTATATTTTTTCATTGACAGTGACAAACACAGGCAATCAAAGCGTTGCAGTAGATCTTTATAAATGCTTGAAGAGTGGTAAGGTTATGGTCCTCTACCCATCAACGCTGTGCAGAAAATCTTGCAGGGTGGGTGAAGCAGAAAGTAAATGGTTCTTTCAATGCTGGGAAAGCATTTGCGGGTGGAAGATTGAAGGGTTATTGCAGTTGAAAACGGAGTCATGTTTTAATGAGAATTCAAGGAAAAATTCACAAAGTTCTTAAGCCTCAAAGAAAACCAAATAAGCTTTTCATTATCCTTTTAATTCTTCTTTGTGGCATTCATTCTTTATCTGTTTCCGTTTTTTTCAAATTCAAGTGTTGATGGAGTAACTTTGAGACCTACCATTAGGATGTCTTTAATCATAGATTTGTGTGTGTTATTGGATCAGATTTTGTACACCATTAATAGAAGCTGATTAATTTCATATGTAGTTTCAAGGTAGCTTTTTCATGGTGCTGATTTTTTTTCCTGAGATGCTCTAGGTTAGTCTTAGTTTTTGTGTTGTTGATTTTTATTGTCATCTTAATGTAATATTTTAATATAACATGAAATGTGTGTACTTCTCTAATGGAGTGTAAGGAAAGTCAAACAGTTATTAACGCAGGATAAGAACGGATAAGAATTCATTTAGGGGAATTCTTAAGGCAGAATTTTAAAGCTACAGCATGACCAGACCAGAAATTCGTCCTTTTGCAGTTCTGTTCCACCATTTTGACGAAGAGTAATGCATTAGATAATCTTTTTCTTTTTTTTAAGAATGGAAATGCTCCTCAACAAGGGAATGACTTTATAGACTTGAGTCAAAACATATCTTGTATGTAGCCTACTAGAAAAAATTAAGTTCAGCTTTACTGAATCTTCTTTCAGAAAGGTTTACTTACAGCTCCCACAGAAGTGACTGTAAAGAATGCTCACAAGCACCAATGTAAAGTTAGGCAATGGGAGTGCACTTGGGAGCATATTCAGAACTGCTGGGAAACTTGGACTTCCTTTGGTCCTGGTCTGTGTTCATTTTTAGTGTGAGATTCAAATTCGTGTAAGCAGTCTGCTCTTGACACCCAGAAAAAATGTTTTGAGAATGTATGAGAGTCGCTAAATAATAGTGGCTAAAAACTAAAATAAAATTGTGTGCAAAAAATAAAATCAAGATTGGGTACAAAGATGTCTTTAAGATCTTTCAAAAATTGTTGCTCGTAGAAGGTAGCTGTTGAAAATGCCCCTTCTGCTATGGAAGTAAAAACCAAAAGGGATAATAATCAGTCTGATTGGAGGCACTAATGTTTTATCCTTCTCGTATATGGAAATGTGAAAATACCTGAGAGAATCATTTAAAGGACTGGAAGGACTATGAAAGAACTGTACCCATCCTGTGTTATATAAATAACAATAGGTGAAGTAAAATTGCTTGCACATAGCTTGGCAAATAAAGAAACTGAGGAAGATAAAAGCTAGGACTTTTTGCGGTCATTCTCTAGCAAGCAGTGAAGTACCACGCTCAACATTCCACCTTTTGAAAGATTTTTAAACAGAAGCTTCTGGCTGGAAGGGTAAAAGGAAAAGAAATGTGGAAATCTTAAATAAAGTAACTGCAATATAAAATTCTCCTAATGCAAATAAAATCCCAAAAATTTGGTATATAAACCTGTGCTTCCAAATAGAGCACTTATATAATGCACATTCCAAAATGGATTTTTGGCAAAGGGAAGTTATTTCTTAGTTTGTTTTTATACTTTGCTCATTACTTAACTGCAGTCGTGACCCATAGTAGCTTCTCATCCCAACGTGCAGCTGTGTACCCATCATTGATTTCAGTGCGTTCTTTGCCACAATAAAAAAAATTAAAAAATAAAAAAAAGGGAAAAAAAAAGATGGGAAGTGCTGCTGTCTTCATCTTCCAGACCCAGAGCTGAGCTTGTGAGAAAGATTTGTTCAGCACCACAGAGGAACTACGGAGCAGATTTGGTAACAAAGTGGAGGTGCTGCCTATCTGAAAATGCTTGTAACGGTTAGGCCCTCTTTTTCTAAGCAGTCATGGTATGCTTCCCAGTTATTATTTTGCTTTTATTCTCAACTTTTTCCAATCCTTTCCAAAATAAATCTAACACGATGAGCAGAAAAAAATCACAGAATTAGAGTCCAGGGGGAGAGCTCTGAGACTTTATAAAATGTGACTTAGATGCAGCTTCTTTCCTTTTAAATCAAGCTGTCTCAGAGGTCCAGAAATCACCTCTATGTCTCTAGACCAGGATAACATCATGAACTTAGCAGACAACAGAATTGGTGTAATACAGGGCATAAATGTGAAATCTGTACTGCTATTCAGCTAGGAAACATTCTACTTTACCTTGAAACTCGTGTAATGCATCCATTGCCTAATTATAAGATTACAGAGGCATGAATTACATAACGGCATCACCATCAGAAGGATCATCAAAGGCAGATAACAGAAAAATTTAAACACAAGAGACCCAAGAATCCAGATATTGCTACAAATTTGGAACCTTATGAGTAAATAGTAAATTCATTAAAACAGGGATCTAATGAAATCGTATAGTAAGGGTCTGGCTTTGATGAGGGTTGATGTATACACACGAAGCAAATCTGTTAAGTAAAGACTAGTCTATAATTACATAGACTCACAATGCAAACCCATTTAACATTGATGTTTATCTTTTCAGTTTTATATATTTTAGGCCCAGAAACCTTTGAGTGCTTAATCTGTTTTCCAGTTATATCTATTTACAAAATAATAATAATTATAATTCTAAGTTAATATCCTCGGTGAATATCAGGAAATAAGGATGGGTGATCAAAACGTGTTCAGTACTGCTAACACGTTGCACGTTGAATCAATTTGTCATTGTCATTCTCCGAAGCAAATCTGTAGGTTGCTTGCCAGCAGGGCAGATATGGTTTAGTTTATTGACTCTTGGTGCATTTCTGTATTGCACATTGGGCAGCTGGACAGGAGCAGAAGGCATAACCACTGCCACCTGGTTATTTAGGCAGGGGTCTACGCGGTCGTGAACATGCCATGGGTCGTATGAGCTGATACAAGTCTTAACTGCTAAATTCACAAATAGCGTGAATCCAAAAGTAGCATTGTCTGAAGTTGGTGTATTTGAAGGACTCAAGCTATTTGTAGATGAGTTCGTTTTTGCTTGAGTCTACTTTAAAAGAAATAAAATTAGTGGCATGTGTGAGTTACTGAGTTACTGTCATAGAAATTAAAAAAAAATATGCAAAAAGGCAAGTACTGTGGTAATTTCTTTGGTTTTGCAGACATGAGCAGAACCTTGCCTAATACGTACAGGTGTTCTTGCACAAAGTGTATGGAGACAGGGTTACTGGTTCCCTGCTTTAGCATCCATCATTTACACAGTGGTCAAAGGCTTCTCAAAATGTACAGCTTCATCCAGAATAATAGGGTACAGATTAGTTCCATATCAGCTATAATATCCATATTATAGTTCCTTATCAGTCCTAATGTTCTTCCATGCCGCTGTGTTGAGATAATGACGGCACTTTCTGGATCGCTGGTAGAGTTCATATCCTGTCTCTTATGGTATATCTTTTCTTTGCCTTCTCTACTTTTATTTTGAACTGGCGGTAACAAAAGAGCCCTTCTGCTGATCCTGGCACCTGACACATCCACTCAGTTGCATACATTTTTTTGTTATGGATGATGGTGCTTGAATATGTTAGCAAAGAAAAGATTCTCCTTACGCCGTGATTCCAAGAATTTGTTCAGGACCAACCGATGTTTGACTTAGAGTGCGTGCCTATATTTAAGATTTAGACTGCATGCCAAGTTTGGACTTGTGCTTATAGCATAGTGTTAAAAATAAGCAAAACAAATCCAGAAATGCTAGAAATAAATGTTGTGTTGTCCTTTCTCACCTAAGTGGTATGCTTTTTCTGAAACTTAACGGCAGATTGAAAATGAAGAAGAAATCAATGGTTTCTATACAAGTCATTGGAAGGATGATTTTCCCTTTCCTTTAACAATCTTCTATACACACACATTTTCTCATACATTACCAAAGTTGTCTAGAGAAGAATTTCTATATAATAATTCCTCAGAATCCATTTTCAGTAGTGTTTTTTCTTTCTTTTAGCTGTATTTAAAAGGTAATTTTTGTGGAGAATGAATGGCAATGTGGATGGTTTTTTTTAATGTTGTATTCGAAGGTGAAAATTGGTGTGCTCTAAGAAAAGAAAGGAAAGAACGTGTTTTATTATTTATCTCCAGCACCCTTATTTTCCATACATTTTTATGCACAGGAGTGATTTAGGCTATGCATAAATGCACTGTAAAAACTACAGTCATGGGAATTGTATTCAAACACATGAAAGTGTGGCTTGTTTTAACCTGAAGCAACATGAAATTGAATCGTGTGAGTATATGAATATATAGCAATTTTTTTGTGTATCAATTCGGGCAAAGTACTATGTTATATTTGAGGATGTTGGTATAATAACCCGTGACCGCTATCCTAAGGTTCTGTTCAACTCCCCCTTCCTTTCCCCATTAAAAGCAAAAACCCATAGATCTTAACTGATTAAACTCTACAGCCTGAAGAAATGGAAATGTCCTTTACTGGATTTTAAATGTGAGTGAAATATTATTTGCTAAAACATCATTAGACATACTCAGAGTCCCTTAACCTTGGGGCATATTTATTAAAGATATTGGCTAACTTATGTATGTATTTAGGAATAATTAGCACGTGAATATGCAAGATATAAGGTATGGAGTATTCTGCAAGGAAGCCAATATTTAACTAAATGCCAATTTCTTTATTAGTGAAGGGATGCATTCGATTACAGTTCATACTTTTAAAACACCTTGAAACAAAGAGAAACCAATTTTTCACCTCCAGAAGGATGTGGAAAATGCAATCAAGATGGTACTAGCTATTAGCTATTCTGTGGTTTGCTCTGAAACAGATTGTTCTTACTCTGAGTGTAATTTTGGATATTGAAATAAATATCTCAAAGTGTAACCAAATGAGGACCAGGCGGAGCTAGTGGAGATTACTTTTTTAAACAATATTTTGATGCAGATACACTTAAAAGTATACATTTTGGGAGGTCCTTAGTGAGAGTTCTGGTATTAGTGGGACAAAAAGTAGTTTGGTATTTTAAAATCATCATTTTGTTAACTATGTTGTATGTATGGAATACGCTTGTCGGGTTGCTTTGGGTTGAAACCAACTTCAGAACTGCATTTAGGAGCCAGTTAAGCTCATTAGAACATTAATGAGGAAATGGAGAAGACGATGGCTCAGAATTTGAACAGGCTTTTCAATGTTACTGGCTTATAACAGTAATTTAACAGATCGTCTCTTGAAGAGAAAAACCATTCAAAAACAAAAATGTCATGGGTTTTGGAAAAACTATATTGCTTATGGCTGTGATTTGTCTTTGGGATCAAGAATCAGATATTTTAAAAATATTCTAGTTTATGTCATGAATAACTTCCTAGTACTGTCAGATTAGATGTGTATTTTCTGAGGTCACTCTGCAGAATAAATTTTTAGAAATGAACACGGCAATTTTCTTAGTTTAAATGACTTTCAAATTTCTGTTTGTAAGATTTATAAGTAGGGAATGAAACAAAATCATTTATTAAGTGATAGGGACACTGTGAGTTGAATTGAATTGAAACGAGATTGAAATTAGGTTTATTCTGTATGAAAAGAATGGCTTGTAACAAGGTCAATTGCATTACTCAGTTTTACACCGAATCTGCATTGATGCAATTGAGGAGAAGGTGAGCTGGGGCATAAAGGGAGAAGTGGGCAGAAGGGAATATCAACTTGTTTTGTAGAAACTCTTCTAAGATTCAAGGAAGCTTGCTGTGGAGCAGACTTGAGCGCATTGTGTGAGCTGTGACAGTGAGAGAGCTGAGAAAAGGGGTAACACATGGTTGAGGTGGTAGCTTCTTATGCTGCTTTAGTGTAAATTTGAAGTGAGTTGATCTGCTAATGCACTTAGATTATTAAAGTGTTGGGGGAGAAAATAGCAATTAAGTTAATGTATAGCTACTATGAGAAACAAAGTACAGATGATAATGGAGTAACTTTTAAGACCACTTTGTTATAAAAATGTTCCCCACACTTTGTCTTAAATCTGTTCCCTATCAGTGTTTTCAACCAGTGAATGACAGATTAGATTAGGAATTTGTGGTTTAACCCTTGGAGTTTGGAAGAAGTGTTAATGACATGCGGGAGATGTGTAACAGGGGAGTTGGATAAGTTTTAGCCCAATACAGTTTCTCTGGAACAGAGGTGAGAGAGGATTAGAGAAGGCAACAAAAGTGTAAAAGAAGCCGTGATGGCCTCAATTAGCAGCACGACCTTCAGGAATGAGTAGTTGTTGTGCCAGTAGAAGAAAGCGAAGAACTTTCCATCACGCTGGTGGTGAAATTTTAAAGCAATGTTATTTTCTGCCATGAGAAAATCTTTCATTTTAAGGTAAATGTGGACAGCATCAACTGTACTGGTGGTTCTTCAATAACAAGTAGTAGTAATAGCGAATGCAGGCATAGGCATTTTCATTCTCGTGTGCTGACACACAAGATGTATTCCTTGGGGACCTTCTCTGAATACAATTGAATTGAAGTATTAAATCAGTTCTAACAAAGTTGTTCTGGAAAATCTCATTAGAGAAAACCTTTTACAGGTGAGAAAAAGAATCCAGAATCTTGGTTTGGATGTGATTTATTCCTGTCTTTGACTGTGCTGAACAAGGCATCCCAAATGTTGTGTTAGATGCCATTTTGGAAAAGGTTTACCTTTTTTACCGCATAAGTATAATTTATCTTTGGCCCTTGTGCAAGCTTTTTGCTAGACTCACTGCTTGTCAACATCGAAGTGAACAAGAATTTGTCAAGGACTCATAATCCTTCAAGAACGAGTAGCTGGTGGATAACCAGGTGATCCCAGAACAGGAGAGATGGGAACCGTACGTGAAGTTCCACTGTCGCTAAAGATGGGAGGAGGGGGAATTACTGAAGGAAAATATTTCAAGACAGTGCAAGTTTACCCTTCCTAATACACGCATTTTATTGCTCCTGTAGATTTTAGTATAAAAGCCTGTAGTCTTTTTATGCAGTACTACAGGGCAAACCTAGAATCACAAGCAGCGTTTTCGAAGTGATGGTTGTGAGCCAACATTCGACACAGTTTTGCTGAGTGATTTATGCTGCTCCTAGATGGGGAAGCGCTTTACCAAGAAAATAAAAATGGCAGGAGAATTATGTCATCGGCACTATCATTGACTAAAATTAATTGATGATGCAGTGCCTTCATTATGATGAAAGGGCTGGGTAAGGATACAGTTCATCAGAAAAAACAGTGACCAATTTGTGGCTTTGCTGTATTTTCGTGTGTTTATACCTTAGAAACTGATGGATTCTAAAAAGCACGGAAGCGTGTGGTTTGGGAATACAGCCCTTGTTAATTGATTAACGTGTAAAAATTTTATATTGGACTTCCTATAGGCTAATAAAGGTATCAGGAAATTTGTTTTCTAGGAAATTCTTTGATGTTTCAGTCTCTTTTCTTATTATTTCTCATTGATTGTAATTTTAATGCTTGTTTGCTTCTTTTCTGAGTGCAGACCTGCAGCCAGTATTCAAAGGTATGTGTCAGTTTGTCCAGCAGAAGTACAAGTAACTTTGCCATGTTTAGAAGATTTTAAGTAGCTCTTAGTCAATGTGCAAAACGGATCCTTCAGAAAAGAGGCACTAAGTTGAATAGTAGTAAGCTGTATCTTGTGAACAGTAGTAACTCCTTGTTTTGCGGAAAAATAGTATAATGGTATAGCGGTTGAACGGGGCAAAAAGACAGAAATTGGTTATGACAGTTGGCGGCAGCATTCATTTGTGCTTTTCTAAACCCTAGTGGGGGAGTAGTTTGTTGACCGTTAAGTAAACCTGGACTGTATTGTGATGCAAACTTTGAGGAAGCACAGAACGCTTGCTGTGTACTAAACCATTGAAAATTATGCAGTTCAAATAAAATGGCTACTCTGGTTATCTTGAGTAGGTACAGAAAATGGCAATCAAAAGATTATGTGGAAGGACATGGATGCATTGTTGGGTGCTTTTTGAGGAACAGTACTGCTTATTTTCTTAAAACAAAACAGCACTATAGAATATTACCACAGGATATCCTAATACATCTGATAATTCGTGGCACGGGGGGGGGGGGGTTTGCCATTTGTTGTGGTTGTTGGCATAGTTTAAAAAAAAAAAAAAGAAAAGAAAAAAAAGTAGCAATTGTTTGCTATCAGCTGGAAAGATTTGTTTGTTTTAGTAATATTCCATCTTTCATAATCTGTGGTTTTGCCAGTCCCCCAAATGTCCACGCTTTTATTAAATAGCCGTAGAACTTCTGTCACTTTTATTTCAGCAATTGCTTTTACGTACTGACGATGAACACGTAACTGGCTTCTGTGGTGAAAATGCGGTTCCTAGATTATAGATGTTACTTTAAAAGAGCTAGCATGTTTTATATTGACAAACATTAATAACTTTGTGAACTAACATCCCCTGGAGTTCCAGGGATGTTTCAAAACGTAAAGTGTTTGTTTGATTTACAAGTTAAGAAGTTTCTTCTTGTTTGTGAATGTATTTACCCCCTTGCATTGATCCTTCCCATATTATTGTTTGAGTTTTGTGTCTACGTTTCCCAAATTAGGTGGTTTCATTTTTAAAAAATGTTTTCCATTTAACAATTCAAGCTCAAGAATGAATAGTATTTCTAGTGTCCTCATAAAAATAATTACAGTTTAAATTTTGTTATAAATGTTTTTCTGATAGGTTCCAGCCTGGCACTGCAGATTCCCCAGTGTGATCCTCTTGAGCTGAAATTTTTCATAGTTAGTTGCAATGTAATTACTCTTTGATGTTGCAATATAAAAATAATTAGAATTCTTTTTTTTTTTTTTTTACTTGAGTTTTAAGTGTAGACAGTATTTTTTCCCTGTTTAAAATACTTCGGGTGCCTTTCTGCAAAGATAAGCCAACACTAGTAGAATCTTAGAAAAGAAATTTTTCAAAAGCCAAGGAAGATGGCCAGGGAAGGGAAATACTATTTTTGTCATAACTGAATGCTTGCATGAATTTTTAACATCATGCAGAGCAGTGTTTTCAAGTGCTGTTTTGTGGAATAGGACATCTTATATACTTCCTAAATGAAATCTTCAGTTACAGAGTTTCCAACTTTGGCATACAAAGTGTTTATCTCATATTAGCCTTTTCCTTCTCTTCTGTCATCTTCTCCTTGTTCCCGGAGGAAATAAGGGAAGGAATGGGATTCTCATCCAGTGGACTTGTCTGTGCCACTCCTGTTCTCTCTAATGAAAGATGGCAAACCTAGAAGTCATTGCCTAAGTGTAATATCCCGTGAAATGAAAGTTGCCCTGTGGAGGGGCACACATTTTTTGCTTAAACTCTTCTATAAAACTTTAATTTTTGCATTTCCCCATTTTTGTGTGTGTGTGCTCAAACTCATAACGCTAACCTTGTATTCTGGTAAGATTATTTTTCATTTTCTAATCATTTTATTCTTCCTTTTTTCCCCTCCAGTATTAAAATCTAATTTTTGTGTGTGAAGCTGGTGTGTAAAGTGTGATTAAGTTAAATGGATTTATCCCTTTTAATAATGTAAAACTTAGTTTCAGGCAAACCAAGTCATCAGCATAGTTTTTAAAAAATGCTGTGAACCTTGGTATCTATTTTTTTTAAAGCTCCTATGTACTGTAATATAACCTACTCTAAGTAATTATCATATATTATAGTGGTTGCCATTAGTGACTGCTATAATTAAGGTTGCAAATCAGTTTCCATTATAATCCCTTGTTTTCACACAATCATAACTTGTCAAAACACTAACCTTTGGGACTAAAGTTTTCCATCGTTGTTCTGCTTAGAGATAAATTTGGGGGGAAGGAGGAGGAAAAGGAATTTGAACTATCCTTATAGCAAATCCTTGTCTGGTCATTTTGCATTATAGGATCAAACTGCATAGCAAGGAGGTAAACAGTTGTTTCCAAGGACTAGAAAAAACTAGAAGAAAAGTTAAACGAGAAGGAGTACGGTAGTGCCTTGAATTTTGGTTCCACTTCTCATTTTGACTAGCGCCACTGCTATTTCGTTTTGCAGCATCTCTGCGTAATGTCACATACAGTATTAGTCTTACTTTATTAGCATCTGCATCCCACAACAAAACTACACCATGTCAATTTTGCTGATAATCAGACGGTAATCAGATTAAATAGGTATAGAAGAGATACATTGGTCAGTTGTGGATTCACGATTCCAGTTGTGAATCCCAGTCCTGAATCTCATTCTGTTTTCTGGGGGGAAAAGCTTCCCTAAAAGTGAAGTGGGGAGGCAACATAAGAAAACATTTACTGTGATATTTTCCCATAGTAGCTCCTAAATGTCACCAAGTACTGCACTGCTCTTTCCTGGGTAGAAAACAGCACATTCCTGGATCATTACCGATAACTCTGCATGTAAGCTTTTTAAGGTGACCACTATGCAAAGCTTGTGTAAGAGTTCCCATTTATAGTATTTTTGGTATGACTTGACAATTTATTTTATCATATAAAGAAATCACATTCTAAGACGTAATATAAGGGAGTGCTTGGGCAGGCAGGGTTGAAGGATAAGCTTTCAACCCTAACATTCATTTCCTGTGCTTGTTTTATCATCCCTAACGTTGCATTAGCACCATTTCTTTGCATAGAATTCATTTTAAGAACTGGTGATTGGTTCTTCCCCTCAGCCCTCTGGGAGAGTGTTTTAATTAGTTTCATGAGATATATGATAATAAACCGAAATACAGTTACTGAAGAAAAATTAGAATTTTTGTTACGTTCAGAATTTGCTCCACCACTAGTCTGTCTGCAAACTGCTGCTACTGGAACCATCTTTCTTTATATGTTGTGAAATACTACAAAAGGTACGGTTTACAGATAAATCATAACATAGAAAAAAGCACAAGGCTTCCAAAAAAATCGATTTTTGGGAGACCTCATTGTCAGCAGAGGGTCCTGTGAGTCAGTGAGGTGTCTTGCAGATGGAAAGGTTTCTACATCTAGATTCTTTTGACCAATTGAGGTTTTTGATCTGAAAATGTTACAACTCTCCTATGCCCTGTGATTTGTCTGGCAAGATGAGTTATTTACAAATGCAATGCTCTTCTGACAACTGAGTTTTGAGTGTGTAAGCGCTGAGGTCCTGATATGTAACCCACAAGGACTGCTGGTAGTCCTTTTATTGGTTTCAGTGGGCTTTCATTCAGATATTTGGACTTTGAAGCATCCCGGGTGGATTAGGTAAAAAAAAAAAAAAAGAAAAAAAAAAGGCTTTTTAAAAATTATTATAATTTAAAGATTCAGGATGCTGTGTGTCTGAAATAATTTGACAGTGTTTCAAAGGCTTGTGAATTTAAATAAGTTTCTGATCTTTGTGTCTTTTCTTTTATTCCTCCAGTGGCAGATGAAAGCAAAGTTGGTTTGTTGGCCGGACACAAGTCGGGTAAGCTGTTCCCCTATTTTGGAGGAAAAGTCAGCAACTTGAAAGTAATATGGGCAGTAAATGAAATCAGCTTACAGAACCTGTGGTGACTAAAAGAGCTGCAAATTAAGGCATTACTTTGTATGCATTGACTCCAAGTTGTACAATGATGAATTAGGGATTGTTCTCTGCCAGGCAGTGCAGGTAGCGGAGTTATTTGCAGAAAGAGCTGTAACAATTTTTTCAGTGCAGGTGTTGTAAGCTGAAGAAGATGCTCTTTCAAATAAGCGCAAGTACAACGTGTCTTGTGGAGTGTGGAGACTTAAACTATATGTATTTTGAAAGATATAAACATTTCCTGCTTTTTCTCGTTGCTATGAGGTCCACTTCCATTGCCAGGAATATTGAAGATAACACTAAAAAAATTCTCCAGATTAAAAAAAAAAAAAAAGAATACCAAAGCTTGTCCTTCCATTGTGCTTGTGCAGTAGAAATAATTTATTTTTTCTTAAGACTTTTCAGGCCGTAGTAGGAAAAGGAATCGGTCCATAGTGCTGTCATTACTGTACCTACTTATTTAATACATAAGAAACCTTAAACTTTCTAGGGAACTCAAGTTATTCAGCAATCTCTTCTGATGTCAGAAAACCCTGAAGTTTCAGGCTGCCCCTTCGTAGCGTGACTGCACGTTGCCTTTTTCCACTCCTTTGATAGAACTAAAAAGCTGAGTTCATGTAAAGGAAGGTCAACTATGAGATTCCTGATTGTTTATGGTGTTCCTTCTCTGTGCAACGGGGTGTCCTTCTTTAATTCTTTATTTCTGTGGTGTGGATTTTCCTTGTCTGAAGACCTTCTCCTGAACTTAGTAGATAAATTCTTTTTAAATTTTTCTGGCATCTTTCCTAAGTCTGTGAACTTCTTGGATTCTCTTTCTGAATCAAGGGGTAGTTCATATGTCTTGTAACATTATCATTCCTGGGGAGGAAAAATTCTTTTAACTTCTTGTTTTGGGAATGTGAAAGTTTCAGAGAAATGATCTTGTCAACTTGAAGAAGCTATGGGTGTTGCCCTTGAGTTTTTTTCCTGTGCAGAAAAATTACTACAAACATTGCAACATCATGCAGTTTTCCAAAGATCAGTGGAATTCACTGTTATCAAAGAATATTGGAAGGAAACTTGGTGAGATCATAACTCTTTGGCAATCTGTTGTTATAGGTACATTAAGCTTTATAATATCACTTTGAGTGGCATTTGATCTTTCTTCTGCACACTTCTCCGTATTCTTGAAAAACATGGCTTTGAAAATTTTTCTATTTGAAGACACCTACGAATTTTATATGAAAATGTGGACCCATGCTTATTGAACTTTGGCTTGTTTGCTGTACTTATCCTTCATAGACCTTTTACATGTACCTAAGAGCTTTTTTCCTAGACTAAAATCAGTGGTCAACAGATCACCTAAGGATTAGACGTGAAAAATCCTGCAGGTTGTTTCTTTTTTTTCCCCTTCAGAATAAAAGGAGGTAGCTGACTTCTGAGAAGGTTGGAGTGTAAATGATCTTTCTTGGTTCTTGGTCCACTTTAAATACTGTTCAATTACTATTGCAAAATATTTCTCCCCTCTCTCTGTTCCATTCCCTAACCCTTCATAAAGAGAAATCAAGCAGCAGTTTCAGTTTTCTCATCGTTCCATTCAAATATTTATTTTAAAGGTTTGTTCAAGAGCACAGTGTTCTTTTTCTCTGGTCTCTTTTTACCGTATGCTTTTTGGGATTATATGTCATATACGCATCTTGCTGGCATTCAGTCACATCACAGAACTCTTGTTTTAACATCGTTCATTGTGCTGCCTTCCTTATAGGTGCCTTTTTTAAGAACACGCTGAGGAAGACATTGCAACTTCTTGTGCTGGGAGCAAACACTGTTATTTTCTCATTGTAGAACTAAGAGTTTCCATCCTATTCAAGACTTCAGGAAATTAAACATATTTCTCTACAGAATTAATTATCACCTACTAACAATCAATGCAATTATCCCTTCTCTCCTTCAACATGACTTGTTCTATAAAATACACAGTTGAGTAATTCTCTCGAGGGAAATATCCTTTCTATTCCTTCTGGGGCAGTGGCTCTTCAGGCATTTAGTCTCAGATTTTGGTATAGCTACTTTATCCCTCACATATTACGTGTTACTGAGCAGGAGTTAGTAGCATGCATTCATTTCAAAAAGCTTTATCACAATTCTGCAGAAGACCGAGGCATTAGAAGGCTCTGTAGGTGTAGCCCCATCTTTCTGTCTTTTTATATATTGCACCCACAAACAGCAGTTCCTTTTTGCTCGTTTTTTTTTTTTCCTTAAAAGGTAGATTTGATTTTTAGAAGCGTGTCTGGACATATCCTGAGCTTATAAGCATGTTCTATGGGAAGATGGCTGGAGACTCGTTGGTGTGTTTCATCAGAATTCAGACGTGCATCTGTGAATTGATTCCTGCAGTGCTTACAGGTGTTCTTAGTGTTGCAAACGTTTTCCACGATACCATTGGCAAAAGCACGACTGTATTGATGCTACCTACTCAGCTCATTCTGGAAAAGACCATATTTCAGCACGTGTGTGTAAGGCATCTTCTCTGAATCCTCTAAGGAGGATTTTGTCCTCTGTAAGCTCTGCGTGTGCTCAGCAATGGCGCATCCGTATTACCTAAACTCAGTTTCAGCAATGAGAATGAGAAGCAGGCAAGTGGAGCCTCTATTGTAAAGCAAAGAAGATCCCTGAAAAATGGCAAAGATGAAAAATCAGAAAACTTTAGCTCAGTTTTTCCATGAACTCTCAGACTTTTAGAAAAGCAATTCCAGGACAGCTAGGAGGATATCCTTCATAAGGAAGGGCAAGACTCTTGTACATCAAATATAACCTGATTTATATCAAATACTGAAAGAGTGTACTGAATTCTTCACAGCTATTTTTATTTTTTTTCTGAAATTCTTTTTTTGTGTTCTGATTTACTGCTTAGAACACTTTTAGTATGTATTGACTGTCTGCTGTGAGGTCTCTGCTGACACAGCTCTTTCAGATGATGCAGTGCTGGAGAAAAGCTGATGAGTCTGTCTTTATGAGCTCTGACATATTAATTAGCAAAATGGGCAAAAAAGCTTTCCTATTTTTATTTTAATGTCACTAGACCATGCTTTTGGCTGTGGTTATGTTTCAAGACAGTTTTGAGACAAGATGAGTTGAAGATCTTATTTTCTTGCTCGCTGCTATGTGAGGAACATGTGACTGGGCTATGGATTAGTAGTGGCAAGACTGAATAATACAGGGGTAGCTCTGTTACCAAGCTGAATTGGAATTAATGCTATATGGCAAGATATAGGCTTAGGTCCTGAGTAGGAAAAGGCCCGTTGGGATAGTTTGAAGGATGCTGCTGGTCAGGTTCTGCCCCTTTGTCGTGGCTTAGGCCAGACTGGCCACTGACACCAGGACTTCCTTACTGTTAATTTTGCTGACAGTATGGTTACCAGGTTACTGTTTCAGCCTGTGGGTAGGATGAGTGTTCTGGAAAAGAAGGCTTGAAGAGGTAGGCATACAGCTAAATCCTGCAAGGTCAGGGCTTTGGTGAGGTCTGAGTGCCGACATGTCTGGTAGACCTCCAGTCTCTATTGCTTCATGTATTGGCAAACTAGGAGTTTAAAAGGAGTAAACTTCGAGTTGTGCTTAAATTAGGATTCAGATTGGGACTGGAGATAGTTTGGAATAAGGTAGGTTAAAGATCTTGCTGTAACTCTTCATCCTTTAATGCCAGGATGTATTATGCATTAAATAAAGTTTACTGAGGTTTTGTATGGCTAGGATGAGGACTAAGATTATACTTTAGGACACAGGAGCGGTTGAAAAGTTAGGCTTATTCGTAGATTTTATATGACCCACTGGAATAGGGTATGGAAGGTGCTACAGATTAAGCTTCACCGTTACCTTCAGGATAGGCTCTCTGGCCTATTGAGAAAGCCATGGTTGCATTGGTAGGTGAAGTAAGTCTATGAGATACTAAGGTTGCATCTATACAAGTGTAAGCTGAATGTCACCTTTGGCTTTAAAGTTCAAGTGGCACAGGACGATCCCCATCTCTGCTCTGAGCCTCTATTGTAAGATGGCTACAGGTTGCCTCTGGAAGCTGTGCCTGGTGTATCCTAACTCCTGAGCCATTTCTAAGAAGCGTTTGTGAGAGCAGAAGAGCTATTGTAACACGTACAGTGTAGTTGATTACACGCTAGTATATTCAGGTGTGCCCAGCCACTGCTAAATTTGCAAATATAAACATAAACTATGATTTTAAGAACTCCAGCTTTGTCTTTTGCAGTGACAAAGTAGGGTCTGGTGCAGGGTCAAAATAAGGTCTGGTGCAGGCAGAATCCAGTGTGTTAAAGGTTGTTCCAGTAAAAGTGTGAGTAATGGCTAGGCTAAGCTTATTGCTGCAATTTGAGTTCAGACTTGGAAGGGCAGACAAAACTGGAGGGGTTTGTTGTTGTTTTTTTTTTTTTAACTGGAGGAATTGTGCAAAGATTGAGCTATTGGAACACCAGTAAAATCCAGTGGTTTATGCGTGCTTACGTAGCACAAAAGGCTTTCTTTTAATCAAGGATTTTGTTGGGGGTTAATAGTGGGGTTAGGAAGGACTACAGAAAGCTTAGTGGATGCTGCTGGTCTTGTTTGAGAATGAGACTAGTGCCATTGTAGCAAGTTTGGCTTCTGTTTTGCTTTTGATTTGCAGGTAACACAATTATGTCGAAGAGGTGCTTAGGGAAGTGGTGTTCTCCTCTCCTCATGTCAGATCTCATAATTTTATTAAACAAGCCTTCTCACTGCTGTAGATGTTATTAAAGCTGAGCTTTTCAAAGGGGGCATTGGGTTAGTACTGAGTTCAGAAGGATTTATATATAGTAACTAGATCCACAGTTGAAGAGACTCATGTAAATGGCTGAGCTGCCTGGCGTATGCAAGTGAAGTGCCTGTCCAAACAAGGACCTTGCCACTATCTAAGTGAAAGCATGTGGCATATAGAATCTGACACTTGTCTTTGCATTTGTGAGAGGAGAAAAAAGACTGATCTTAGTTCATCTTATTTCTCTTTGATAGCAAGAGTGTAATACTTGGCTGTGTCAATCATTCTTATGAGGGTGAAGAGGAATTGCCTACTTTGCAGCCTGCAGTATACCTTAGCAATACCAATGTAGCCTAACCTCTATATCTTGGCGTCGGTACTAGGGGCAAGCAAACTATGGTGGCACTGGAAGCTGTGCAATGTGATTTTCCTTTAATTCAGCCAGTGGGGTGCTTGGTGCTGTTTCAGTTGGACTGACACAAAACGAAATGCAAGTATCTCTCTATGATGCTTCAGTACACTGTATTACCCATAACCCGTGCCTCTTTAAGCTATGGGTTAAGTTTGATGCTCTATTACTGGGAATATTTTTGCAAGATTTTCATTCTTTACTGTTACCTTCACTTTGGGCTTCTCTCCTTGGATGATTCTTTCCTAGTGGTGGTGATATTTTTAATAATATTGTTGTTGTTGTTATTATTATCAACTTTGATTATGATTCTCCAAGCAAAGTGTACTTTTGACCATATAGTTCCAAATAAATTGTTGTCATCTGAGAGTCTGTATTGACTCATGCAGCCAAGAAACAAAAAATAAGATTAATTTTTCCTGCAGGTCACTTACGGAGTTAATGTTTTCTTCTATACTTACATTTGGTAAAGTCTAAAGTCAAAGACGTTATATTGACTCTATTATATTGTTGGGGTTTATACGGACTTCTAGTCCAAAAGTTAAAATGCTTAGCTTTCATTGAATCTCTGCCTACTGTTGGGGTTTTTTTCCTTATCTTCAAACACAGCTTGTCTAGTGACACTAGGAAGATACATTAATTTACTTAATACTCTACGCCAGTATGGCTTTACTGCCCTTTTTTAAGTGGACTTCATTTTTTAAGGTTGGTTTGTGTTTGGTTTTGTTTTGGTTTTAATATGTATAATGGTTTTCATGTTGTAGATTGTCCTA